>NW_016815997.1:360124-368537 GCF_001698545.2 Rhinopithecus bieti
CCTTCCTTCTTCCTTGTTCCTCCTTGTTCCTTCATTCCTTCCTAGATCTGGGACATAATCAACTAAGAGCCAGGCACCCTTTTAGGTCTGATAAGAAACATTTACAACCTGCTCTCTCTGAAGTCTGCTGTATGAGAGCTCCCTGTGCACAGTAAAAATTGGTTCCCACAATCCTTTATCTCCACCTGGACATTTCCTTTCTGTTGATTCCAGGTCTTCAGATAAACTCAACCAGTTGTCAACCAGAAAATATTTAAACTTACCTAAAGCCTGGCAGCCCCCAGGTTGAGTTGTCCCGCCTCTCTCAACCAAACTCATGTCTTTCTGAAATGTATTTGATTGATGTCTCCTGCCTCTGTAAAATATATAAAATCAAGCTGTGCCCTGACCACCCGGGACACATGTTCTCAGGACTTCCTGAGGGCTGCGTCACAGGCCACGGTCACTCATACTTGGCTCAGAGTAAATCTCTTCAAACGTTTTACAGAGTTTCACTCTTTTCATCGACCGTCGCAAATCAATACATGGAAGTTACGCGTTGATTTGGCCTAAAAAGTGGTATCTGGGAGCGGGCGCAGTGACTCACGACTGTGATTCCAGCACTTTGGGTGGCCAAGGCGGGCAGATCACCTGAGGTCAGTCGTTTGAGACCAGCCTGGCTAACACTGTGAAATCCTGTCTCGACTAAAAATACAAAAAATTACCCGGGCATGGTGGCAGGTTCCTGTCATCCCCGCTACTCGGGAGGCTGAGGCAGGAGAATCACTTGAACCTGGGAGGCAGAGGTTGCAGTGAGTTAAGATCACGCCACTGCACTCCAGCCTGGGCAACAAGAGTGAAACTCTGTCTCAAAAAAAAAAAGATATCTTGAAGCTGGGCGGGGAGTGGGGTTGCTTACAGGAGCAAGGTGGATTCAAAGACTTTTGGAGTTGCAGTTGGTTAAGGACGTGCAGCTTTGTCTGAAGACTTGGGGTCAGCGGTAAAAGCACGTTGGATGTGGCCCATGGGCAGGACCTCCTCCAGGACCCTCCAGAAGAAATTGAGAACAAGGAACAGGGGCCAGAGTTCAGTCCCTCCTTCTCCCACGTCTGAGGTCTTCTGCCAGAGGATTCCATAGGGTACAGGTGTGAGTTTCTTCCTTTTTTTTTAATGGTAAGTTCTGGGGCACCTGTGCAGGACGTGCAGGTGTGTTCCATAGGTATACACGTGCCATGGTGGTTTGCTGCACTCGTCAACCCGTCATCTACATTAGGTATCTGTCCTAAGGCTCTCCCTCCCATAGCCCCCCAGCCCCTGACAGGCCCCGGTGTGTGGTGTTCCCCTCCCTGTGTCCATGTGATCTCATTGTTCAACTCCCGCTTACGAGTGAGAACCTGTGGTGTTTGGTTTTTGATTTGTTTTATGCGACTACGGGTGCAGGCGCCAGAGAAGAGGCAGGTAGGCAAGGTAAAAAGAAACTTTATTAGCTATAGCCAATGTGAAGGAGGAAAGGGCGAGGTTCACCAGTCTCTGGCGGTGGAGGCCGAGGAAGTTGCTCCGGGGTTCTCGGGCGAGGTTCCTAGGTCTGCATAGGAGGAGGGGCCGAGGAAGTTCGCGCCGGACGGCTGCTGGGAGCGGCTTTCTATGTTCTGTGCTTGGAAATGGGAGGGCAGTGGGTGGGACAAGGGCGTGCCGGGGCGTCTCCGTAGGCGTGGCCGGGCAAGTTTCGGTTTTCTCGATTGGACGTCATGTTGCTCCTGCGCAGTTGGTCTGTATTTTTCCCGGGCGCGGGCTGCCTTTTTCCCGCGCGCAGGAAGTTGGTGATGAAGAACCCGGAAATGCGTGCAGTTTTCTGTTCTTGTGTGAGTTTGCTGAGAATGATGGTTTCCAACGTCATCCATGTCCCTGCAAAAGACATGAACTCATCCTTTTTTGTGGCTGCATAGTGTTCCATGGTGTCTCTGTGCCACCTTTTCTATCACTGATGGGCATTTCGGTGGGTTCCAAGACTTTGTTATTGTGAATGGTGCTGCGGGAAACATACGTGTACATGTGTGTTTATGGTGGAATGGTTTATCATCCTTTGGGTATACACCCAGTGATGGGATGGCTGGATCAAATGGTATTTCTGGTTCTAGATCCTTGAGGAATCGCCACACTGTCTTCCACAGTGGTTGAACTAATTTACACGAGGTGTGAGTGTCTGCACACTAACTCAGGGAGAGATGCTAAGATGTTCTCTTTAGCTTCTACAGGGAAGGAAACATCCCTGACTCTTAATTTCCTTGGTTATTGTCTTAACCTACTATTACCTTCTTCTTTATCAAGTTGCTCATGGACTTCTCCTTCTACCTGCTTGGTCGGGGGTGGAGAGAGGTTCCTGGTGTGCCCCTGAGAAGGGTCCTGGCCGGTCTCCGTTCCTCAAGCTTTGTCTTTAGCGCCATTAGCAGACAGATACTATGGCAGCTTACAGGGCTTGCAGCGTGGAGGGTGGTGGTGCTGGGGATTTTCTTGCAGTTGGATTTTCCCAGCTTTTTCCGTGTTGAGCCCAGGAGCGTTACTGTTCAAGCATTTAAATCTGAACACAGTGGGAAACGGCTTCTTAGGAATGAAGGTTTAACTGGTTTCCAGTGTATCCAAAGAACAGACAGGTAGACCCTTGGTAACTGCTTTTTGATGTTCCCGATGTTTAAACAACCCAGAGCATTCAATCTATGCTAATTAGCAATCTAGGCCGCTCATCCAAGCTACCCAGAAGTTTACTTTTAGCCCAGTCCTGTGGGTGGATAATGTGAACGCGTTCCCGGGAGGACGATTTACCTCCTTGGAGACAGAATTGTTGTTGAAAGCTTTTCCCTGGTCCCCGTTTCCACGGCAACACCAGGATTGACTGCTCGCCCTCGAGTAGTGTCTTGTCTTCCAAAGCCTTTCTTTCCGCTTTACTTGTACAAGCACTTGGGGCGTCTGCTCTCTGCCTCCGGGGTGGGTCAACGGCGCTTTCATTTTCATCATCTTTTCTGGGCTCGACCTGGGAGGAGTCAGAGAACAATTTTAATTATCTGGACACTTTACCATTCTGACAACAGTGTTTACAGAGTTGATCCTGAAGGTGGTTTTTGAGGGCAGCTGCGTATCCCAGGAGCGTTGTTTTAACTTGAGTTGTGCGGTGTGGTATATCCCAAGTGCTCAAGAGGGAGAGGATGGCCATCATAGTAAACAGCATGAAAACAAAGGCGCCACCCACTTCTTTAATTTCAGGCATGTCTCTCTCCCTGCCTCTCTCTTTCCTCTCTCTCTGTCTCTCTCTCTCTCTGTTTCTCTCCCTCTCGCTCACAACCTCTGTCTCCTCCTTCTCTGTCTCTCATTCTATTCCTCGCTGTCACTGTCACTTTCTCTGTCTCTCTCCTGTTCTCCTTCTCTCCCTTTGTCTCTTGCTTATTATCTGTCTCTGTTTCTGTGTCTCTCTCCTTTTTTTGAGAGAGAGAGAGAACGTGCTCTTCTCCCTCAGTCTGAGGTGCAACGGAGCGACCTCGGCTCACTACAACCTCTGCCTCCCGGGTTCAAGCGATTCTCCTGCCTCAGCCTCCTGAGTAACTGACATGACAGGCGCCCGTCACCACGCTCAGCTAGATTTTATATTTTTAGTAGAGATGGGGATTCACCATGTTGGCTAGGCTGGTCTCGAACTCCTGACCTCAGGCGATCCACCCACCTCGGCCTCCCAAACTATTGGGATTACAAGTGTGAGCCACCGTGCCCGGCCTGTCTCTTATTCTTTCTTTCTGTATCTTTGTCTCTCGCTTTATTTGTATGTCTCCCTCTGTCTCTCTGGCACACTCTCTGTCTCTTTCGATCTCTCTTTCTCTGCTTCTATTTCTGTGTCACAATCTTTCTCCGTCTCTTTCCTCCGTCTGCTCTCTCTCTCTCTTCCATTCTCTCCCTCTGTTTCTCTTTTGTTCTTTTTTCTCCGTTTCTCTCGCTCTCTCTCTCTCTCTCAAACACACACGCGCACACACACGCATACACACACACACACACACACACACACACAGAATAATCTCGCTCCATCCTCTTTCCCAGTAGGTCTTAGGGGTGGATGGATATCTGTGTCATAACAAAGGAAATAGGATTTCAGGTCTCCAGAGAGGAGCTCCGTACCTGCGTAAGGACTAAGAGACACTGGTATTTCACCTTTATTTTTAAATTGGGAAATAGATAGAAACGAGAGAGGTGGGGGTGACAGCGAGTCTGCCCTCCTTCTTGGCAAATTCCGGCAATTCGGGCACCGCGTTCCTTCCCTGCGGAAGGAAGGGAGGCCAGAGGCCATGGTGAGCTTCATCCCTGCTCAAGGCGTTGCAGGATGTGGCTGTATCAGCGCTTGGCTCCAAGAACTGGGCTTTCTGTGTAGCAGGACGGCTCTTGCTACCCACAAGTGCAGGAAGAAGTGTCCTCCGGCTCCTGCATCATGAAGGTTCCTGCTTCCTAGGACACTCGTGAATGTATTAGGATGCGTCGGGACAGGGCAGGTGCAGACTCATTCAGGGGCTCTGTTGACTGTGGGTAGATGCTTGAAAGCTGTTGCTGCTGTGAGCCGAGAGCCTTCTCCACAAGCGCTGCCTCCTGGTCTCAACGATGGGTCTTATATGATTTTGAGACGGGCTCTTGCTGTTTTCTAGGCTGGAGTGCAGAGGTACAGAGGCATAATCATAGCTCGCTGCAGCCTCACCCTCCTGTGTTCTATGCTGAAGCAGTCCTGCCACCTCAACCTCCCAAGGTGCTGGGATTGCAGACATGCACCACCACACCCAGATCATTTTTTATTGTTTCCTTTTGTAGAGGTAGGGTCTTGCTGTGTTGCCCAGGCTGCTCTCCAACTCCCGGCCTCAAGCACTCCTTCCACGTCAGCCTCTCAAAGTGCTGCGATCGCAGGGCTGAGCCACCACACCTGGCCGTGATGATTTTCAGATGAGCCCAGTTGAGTTCCAAGGTTGACTAAGATCGGATTTTCAGGTCGTGGTTACGGACACACTTACCGGATTTATTCTAGGAGCTGGTTAATAGCATTTCAGATTGGACAGCATTTCTGGAAATTAGCTTATTTTTTTCTAAGCATTAAATACATTTGCCTTTGTATGTCTCAGTGGAAGATTTTTTTAAGTTTACATTTTTATGATTTTTTTCGTCTGTGGATATTCGTGTTACCCATCAAGCAATTCCTGCCCTCCTAGCAAATTTCTTCTGCTACCTGTTTTTCAGAATTTCTGTCAGAACAACATAAATTTCACAAATCAAATCACCTCAGACTCTTTTCGTCCAACCAGTCAGTATCAGGGCACTTATCTGTTCTTTCAAAGTCTAAAAGAATTTTCTAAAATACCCTCTGCACCCATCTATGCTTTCTTCATGCCATTCTTTCATTATTTTTTTCTCTTTTGCTTATAGCTATTGGTCTGATTAGACCTTATTTTCTTGATTAAATTGGGATAATTACTATCTCTCAGAAAATTATTTCCTTGAGATTTTCACATTTTACTTACAAATATAACATCAGGATACTAAGAATCAGAAAACATCATTTTAAAGCCTTTTTCACATAGTGTACAGTGTTTCCTATTTGTAATTTTGCATTTCCAGCCTCATTAAATGTATTATTCACAGTCTTTTCTGGGACTTTGCCTTTCCTTCCTTCCCTCCCTCCCTCCCTCCCTCCCTCCCTTCCTTCCTTCCTTCCTTCCTTCCTTCTTTCCACCCATCCTTTCCTCCTCCCCTTTCTCCCTCCCTTTCTCCCTCCCTCCTTTCCTCTGTTTCTTCCCTCCTTCCATTCATTCTTTCTTCCTCACCTCCTCTCCCTTCCTTTCCCTTTCCCTTCTTTCCTTCCTTCCTTCCTTCCACAAATCCTTTCCTCCTTCCCTTTCTTCCTCCCCTTCTCCCTCCCTTCCTTTCCCTTTCCCTTCCTTCCTTTCCCTTTCCCTTCCTTCCTTCCTGCCTGCCTGCCTGCCTGCCACAAATCCTTTCCTCCTTCCCTTTCTCCCTCCCTTTCTCCCTCCCCTTCTCCCTCCCCTTCTCCCTCCCCTTCTCCCTCCCCTTCTCCCTCCCCTTCTCCCTCCCCTTCTCCCTCCCCTTCTCCCTCCCCTTCTCCCTCCCCTTCTCCCTCCCCTTCTCCCTCCCCTTCTCCCTCCCCTTCTCCCTCCCCTTCTCCCTCCCCTTCTCCCTCCCCTTCTCCCTCCCCTTCTCCCTCCCCTTCTCCCTCCCCTTCTCCCTCCCCTTCTCCCTCCCCTTCTCCCTCCCCTTCTCCCTCCCCTTCTCCCTCCCTTCCTTTCTTCCTTCCCTCCTTCCATTCATTCTTCCTTGCTTCCTCCCACCCTCCTTCCCTCCCTCCTTTCTTCCCTCCCCCACAATGTTCATTCTGTTCATTTCTCCCTGCCTATCTAGGAGTTCTTGAAAAATATACTTGGATATTGTGTTATTCTGAAGAAAATGCTGTGGAAAATGGCCCATCCTATCATAGCTTCATCTCGATTTAGCACTTGGTTTATGATTTTCAAGTTATCCCCGTTGGGGTTACAAAGTTGGTTACACAGATCCAAACCATGCCTTCATAGGTGCCCATCCTCCTTGTTCCATTAACATTTTAGACTTGAATCATTGCTGTCTTGTGTGACTAGGGCCATTTCTACTTGGTTTTTGCTTATTTGGCTGATAAATGTGAACGTTTTAACAATTGTTAAACAATCGTTTTAACCATTGTAATTCCTCCTTTTTAACACTCTGTATATTTACCATCAAGACACAGACATCACCTTTTTCACAGGCTTTGACTGTAGTCTTCCCGTAGGAGGCCACCATTTTGGATTTATATCATGACCAGGAACTGGGAGTGCACTCACTGGCTGAAGCTGTACTTCCTGGTTCTCTCTGTTCTGGCCACATGATAACTGCTATACTCCATCTTGTTCCATGAGCTACGTGGCAGACACGCATTTCATAGCTCCTAGGGGTGCATTAAATACTCCCAAACAGTGTAACTTTAATTTCTCTAAGTTATCTGAATAGAACGAAGGTGTCCTTGAAGGCACTCCAGGTGGAATGAAAAAACATCTCCCAACTCTTCCAGAGACCCTCCTGTGTCCGGTTCCCTGGTCCCTCTCATGGTGCCCTGGGGAAGGGACGAAGCTCCTGCATGGGTTGGGTTCCAGGCGAGTGTAGCCACTGAGCTCCTAGCAAGTCGGATTTCCTGTGTCCTATGGGCAGATCACCCTGGTGTCTTGGTCCAGTGGGCTTGAAGCCTCATACTCTTTAATTTTTCTTGTTTGTTTTCTTTTAAACAAGATTTTCAGGAGGTACATGTTCAGGGTTGTTATAAGAGTATATTGCATAATGCTGCAGTTCGAGCTTGTGTTGAACCTATCACTCAGATGGTGAACAAAATACCCAGTAGGTAGAGTTTCAGCCTTTACACTCGTCCCTCTCCCTTGCTTTGGGAATGCCCAGGTGTACCATCTTCCCATTTTTAATGCCTGATGATTCAATGTTTAGCTCCCACGTATAACTGAGAACAAGTAGTATTTAATTTTCCGTTTCTGTGTTAATTCACTTAAAATAATGGCTGCCAGCTGCATCTGTGTTGCTGCTAAAAACGTGATTTCATCCTTTGTTATGGCTGTATAGTATCCTACGGTATCTATACACCAACCACATTTTCTTTATCCAATGCATAATTGATGGGCATCTGAGTTGATTCCCTCACGCCTCCCAAGATCGAATCAGGAAGAAATCAAATCCTGAACAGATTCATTTTATAACGAGTTACGAAATTGAATGAGTAATTTACAAAAACCTATCAACCAAAAAAAAAAAAAAAAAAAGCCCAGGACCAGACAAACTCACAGCTGAATTCGACCAGATGTACAAAGAAGAGCTAGTTCCAATCTGACTGAAACTATTTCAAAAAATTGATGAAGAGGGATTCCTCCCTATCTTATTGTACAAAACCTGTATCATCTTGATACCAGAATCTGACAAGGACATGACAAAAATAGAAAACTACCAGCCAGTATCCCAGATGAAGGTAGACGCACAAATGCTCAACGATATACTAGCAAACCCGAATCCAGCAGCGCATCAGAAAGATAATTGATCATTGAAACCCCATCTCTACTAAAACTACAAAACTTAGCCGGACGTGGTGGTATGTGCCTGTAATCCCAGCTACTCGGGAGACTGAGGCAGGAGAATCGCTTAAACCCGGGAGGTGGACGTTGCAGTGAGCCGAGATCACACCACTGCACTCCAGCCTGGGCGACAGAGCAAGACTCAATCTCAAGGGGAAAAAAAAAAAAAATATATATATATATATATATATATATATACACACACACACACACACACACACACACACATATATCTATATATATCCTATCAGTTCTGTCCCTCT
>NW_016815997.1:371285-377031 GCF_001698545.2 Rhinopithecus bieti
CCCGTCCATCAATTCATCCATCCATCCATCCATCCATGCATCTATCTATATTAGTCTGTTCTTGCATTGCTATAAAGAAATACCTGAGACTGGATGATTTATAAAGAAAAGAGGTTTAATTGGCTCATGGTTCTGCAAGCTGTATAGGAAGCAGAGCAGCTTCCGCTTCTGGGGAGGCCTCAGGAAACTGACAATCATGATGGAAGGTGAACTGGAAGCCGGCATGTCTTACATGGCCAGAGCAGGAGCAGGAGTGGAGGGGAGGTGCTGCATACTTTTAAACAATGAGATCTTGAGAGAACTCATTCACTATGAGAAGGGGAGCACCAAGAGGATGGTGCTAACCCATTCATGAGAAATCCACCTCCATGATCCAATCACCTTCCCCCGGGCCCCTCCGCCAACACGGGGGATTACAATTCAACATGAGATTTGGGTGGGGACACAGATCCAACTATATCATTGCCTCACAAGCCAGTGATCTCAAGTAGAATGGTGATGCTCATCTTGCTAGTGGCTATAAGCCTTTTTTCTCAAGGAGCAAGAAAAATGCGTCTTCCCATTAAAAAAAAAGAAAAAAATCCAATCACACTGCTGTTTTCAGAAGCTCAGTGTGTGCATTTACCCATCCTTTGATCACTGGTTCCAGTTTTTAGCGGTAGTGTGGGTTTTCCTCTTTCTTACATCCCCACAAGTGTTTTTGCAGAAAATTACAGCAGTGCATCAGGAGTTTGTATCCAGATGATGCTGTGCTCAGAAACAGCGCTTTCAAACTCTCCGTGGCAAAACTGCCTCCCCCCAATCTGCAGCAGATTGATAACTGTCGTAGATACAATAAAAATGAATTACAAAAAAAATGCATTTAAGAAACGTGCCAACTAGAAGCTCTCAGCGTGTCTCTTTAAAGTCATTGGATTGAGCAAAGCTTGAATGACTGTCATTATTTTTTTTTTAAGTTTCTAAACATTTCCTTTCAATTTCTGAACATGTCTCACCACAGACAGCTTGTAGTAACCGTTGAGAGAGTGGCAGCCGCCTGATTCAGGAGTGTGCATACCATCATACCATCCAATATATTACTTTATTCGTTTATTTTTTGAGACAGTCTAGCTCTGTCGCCCAGGCTGGAGTGCAGTGGTGCAATCTCAGCTCACTGCAGCCTCCACCTCCTGGGTGTAAGCAATTCTCCTGCCTCAACCATCCAAGTAGCTGGGATTTCAGGTGCCTGCCCCTATGCCCAGCTAATTTTTGTATTTTTAGTAGAGACGGGGTTTCGCCATTTTGGCCAGGCTGGTCCCGAGCTCCTGAGCACAAGTGAGGAGGCTCGACTTCCCAAAGTGCTGGGATAACAGGTGTGAGCTGCTGCACCTACCCATCCAACTGTATTTCTCTAAGAAAAATATTGAAAGTACTTATTTCCTTTTCCTTGATGGCCTGGTGACTTGACAACAGATGGGCTTCATTCTCCATGATGAGGAAGTTGTTATATTACCTGAAAACTTGCCTTCCAAGAGAACGTTCAAGTGTATATTTCAAAATATGGACTTCTGGCCTCCACGTTTGGCTGACTCTTGGGTGTTGTGGTATTTAGTGTCCTAGATCAGCCACGATACAACAAAACCTAATCATTTGTGTCTCCACCTGAGGTATGTGCTGCAGAAAGCGCCAGTTCTTGTGTTATGGGAGCCATGACCACCTCTGTTCAGGGGACCTGGGACCCCAGGGGTGGATCTGAGTATGTTATCAAGAGCTAGATGAGGCTGGGCGAGGTGGTTCACACCTATAATCCCAGCACTTTGGAAGGCCGATGTGGGCATATCACAAGGTCAGGAGTTCGAGACCAGCCTGGGCAACATGGTGAAACCCTGTCTCTACTAAAAACACACAGATTAGCGGGGCATTATAGCATGTACCTGTAGTCCCAGCTACTCAGGAGGCTGAGGCAGGAGAATCGCTTGAACCCGGGAGGCGGGGGTTGCAGTGAGCCGAGATCGCACCACCGCACTTCAGCCTGAGCTACAGGGTGTAAGTCCATCCCAAACAACAACAAAGAACTGGGTGAAAAGACCTGGAGTGCTCCTGCAGTGCGACCAGCCGTGATCATACAAAGACCAGAATGTGCAGAATGGCACGTCATGGCCTGTCACTGTCATCTCTGCTCCGTGTAGCCGTAAGACCACACCTGCGTCTGTGTTTGCATACGGTCTGGTAGTCTCCTAACCTGCTTCCAGAGAGACACCTCGTGGAAATGTGCAAGGCTCAGCAAAGAAAGGCTAATATCTAATGATTCATGTATTTACCCAGCTTTTTTTTTTTTTTTTTTTTTTGAGATGGTGTCTGGCGCTGTTGCCAGGCTGGAGTGCAGTGGTGTGATCTTGGCTCACTGCAACCTCTGCCTCCCAGGTTCAAGCGATTCCCCTGCCTCAGTCTCCCAAGTAGCTGGGATTACAGGCCTGCGCCACCACCCCTGGCTAATTTTTATATTTTTAGTGGAGGCAGGGTTTTGCCATGTTGGCCAGGCTGGTCTCAAACTCCTGACCTCAGGTGATCCACCTGCCTCAGCCTCCCAAAGTCCTGGGATGACAGGCGTGAGCCACCGCGCCCGGCCTGCTTTTTTATTTATTACTAGCACGAGAACTTAGAGGGATACAAATCTTCTGAATATTTGGGCTGCATTCTGCAGACGGTGACACCTTCTGTTTCCATGGATATTATTTATAAAACATTTTTGTCACCTGCTATGAATTGTCACCCTGCCCACATGCTTTAAAGGGACAGTTTTTGAAATCAACATGAGTTTGGGCAGTGGGTAATTGCATACTTAATAAAATTAAACATTAAAAAGGGGCTCCCTCTGCTTTCCTGTCAACTGAGGCAGCAGGGTGATAGATGTAGGGGGTGAGGGATGCACCCTGTACTATAGGCTGGGATTCTCTAGAGGGATAGAACTAACAGGATCAATAGCTGTATATAAAGGGGGGTTTATTCAGCATTAGCTCACAGGATCACAAGGTCCTACGATACGCTGTCTGCAAGCTGAGGAGCAAGGAAGCCAGCGCGAGGCCTAAAGCTGAAGAACTTGGAGTCCAATTTTTGAAGGCAGGAAGCCTCCAGCACGGGAGAAAGCTGTAAGCTGGGAGGCTAAGCCAGTCTAACCTTGCCACAGTCTTGTGCCTGCTTTTTATTCTGGCCGTGCTGGCAGCTGATAAGATGGTACCCATCCCGACGAAGGGTGGGGTCTGCCTTTCCCAGCCCACTGACTGAAATGTTCAGCTTGTGTGTCAGCACCCCCCCCCCCAGGCACAGCCAGGATCAATACGTGGCGTCCTTCAGTCCCATCAGGTCGACACTCGGTAGTAACCGTCACAGCTGGCGTCTGCTTCTCTGATGGTAAGGACACCACAGTCCTGTTGGATGAGGGCCTCACCCTTATGAGCTCCTACGGGCCCTGTCTGCAAATAGAGTCATCATGGAAGTTGAAGGGCTCTGATGATGAGTGAGGGGGGGCACGGTTCACTCTATAACGATGTCCTGTATCTATTGCAAAGAAAAAGCGAAGGCGCTATTCCATTCCTCCAAACCAGGAGGTTTGCCAGAGTTTCAGACAACAGGGTTTTTTTGGGGGGTACAGTTCGTTCCATAACAATGCTCTCTATCTATCGCAAAGAAGAAAGGAAGGGGTCATTCAGTGCCTCCCAAGCAGGAGATTTGCCAGAACTCCAAACAAAAGGAATTTTTTTTTTCATCTTGATCCCTGTTTATCGACACGTGCCTCCTTATGTTTCCAGTTGACTTCATCTCTTGGGTAGCATTCATTTCAGAAATCTGTATTTCTGATTTGCCTTCAGGAAACCCCTTTAGATGTTAGAAATTCTTCTGTGGATGAAGTTATCTTTTTTTTTTCCTGAGACATAATCTTGCCTTGTTGCCCAGGCTGGAGTGCAGTGGCGCCATCTCGGCTCACTGCAACCTCCACCTCCCAGGTTCAAACAGTTCTCCTGCCTCAGCCTCCTGAGTAGCGGGGATGACAGGCACCCACCACCCCACCTGGCTAATTTTTGTATTTTTAGTGGAGATGGGGGTTTCGCCATGTTGGCCAGAATCTGGTCTCCAACTCCCAACCTCAGATGATCCGCCCACCTCAGCCTCCCAAAGTGCTGGGATGACAGGGGCCCGCCGCCACACCTGGCCAGACGAGGCGTCTGTCACTGAGTTGCAAATAAAAGACAAGTTGGATGAGTTATTTGCGGCGTCAAGAGCAATGCTTAGACTTGTAGAATCGCTTTCTCCATGGGAGGCTCTGGTGTGAGGGCTACAGGCTGTGTGGGTGTCACTCACCACGCTAGGTGCCGAAAGGGGCCTCAGACATAGCAGCTGCGTGAAGCTCCGCTCTTCATATGATACCGTCTCACTGTCCGAATCACAGTCACAGAGGCATTTGTTGTCGAGGATTTACACTCCATTAGGGTTAAGATTTTTCTTCTGTGTGACTTCCTTAGGGTTACTGTAAAAAGCACATCTTCTCTTCTCTCAATAAGTTTTAAGTGACGTTTAAAAATATTCAAGCATGTGACTTGACCTAATTGTTCAGATTTGACTCGCTCCATGAAGTACTTTATACTTGCAATTGTTAAGAGTTAAAAGGTAGTGGGTTTTGTCGCAGACAATGAGTTAAGGAATCCTTCCACGTTTTTCTCCACTTTAAAATTAAAGATTCTCAGGGCCCTGTGGAGCAGTGAAAATAAGACCTCGTGTGTGTGTGTGTGTGTGTGTGTGTGTGTGTGCGTGCACGCCTGGAGGAGAATTGGTGTTCCACTTGGGTGAGAGGATTGGCTGTGAGCTTCCGACCAGGAAATGTGTCATCTTGCCAAGCAACCTGGCTGAGTGTGCTGGAGTGAGGACCTTGAACACAAACTTCCTTTTCTGTTATTATTCACTACAGAGCTAAAATGGCCAAATATATACTGTGAAAACAGTTTTTTTTTTAAATAAAAGACCAGATCCCTCCTTCAACTGTACACATTTTTAAATAAAATCGTATTGAACTAAAAAAAAAAACACCCCGAAACTGGGGAACTTGCACAATGGGAATCTATCCTCTCCCAGGTCTGGAGGACAAGGGGTTAACTCCAGGGTGTCTGGGGCTGAGCTCTGTTGGGGCGCTCTAGGGCACCATCCTTTTGGCCCTTTCCCAGCTCCTGAGGGCTCCAGACATCCCAGGGCTTGTGGCTGCGGTCTCTGCCTGTGTCTTACCATCATTTTCTCTCATCTGTCTCAAGCATTCCTCTGTCTGTCTCCTTCTTATAAAAACCCCAGGTTGGGCGCGGTGCCTCACGCCTGACATCCCAGCACTTTGGGAGGCCCTGGTGGGCAGATCACCTGCGGTCAGGAGTTCGGGACCAGCCTGGCCAACATGGTGAACCCCCATCTCTACTAAAAATACGAAAATGAGCCGGGCGTGGTGGCAGGTGCCTGTCATCCCAGCTACTCAGGAGACTGAGAAAGGGAGAATCACTTGAACTTGGGAGGCTTGACTGCGGAGGTTGCAGTCAGCCAAGATCACGCCATTTTACTCCAGCTTGGGTGACAGAGCAAGACTCTGTCAAAAAACAAAAAGACAAAACAAACAAAAACCTCAGCTGGGTGCAGTCCCGCACGCATGTCATCCCAGCATTTTAGGCAGCAGTATGATAACAAGGCCAGGAGTTCCAGACCTACCTTGGCAACAGAGAGAGACCCGCCCCCC
>NW_016815997.1:379521-400777 GCF_001698545.2 Rhinopithecus bieti
TCCCTGGGGTCTGTCTGCCTGGGTCCTGTTCCTGTCTGCCTGGGGTCTGTCTGCCTGGGTCCTGTTCCTGTCTGCCTGGGGTCTGTCTGCCTGGGTCCTGTTCCTGTCTGCCTGGGGTCTGTCTGCCTGGGTCCTGTTCCTGTCTGCCTGGGGTCTGTCTGCCTGGGTCCTGTTCCTATCTCCCTGGGGTCTGTGTGCCTGGGTCCTGTTCCTACCTCCCTGGGGTCTGTGTGCCTGGGTCCTGTTCCTGTCTGCCTGGGGTCTGTGTGCCTGGATCCTGTTCCTATCTGCTTAGAGTCTATGCATTTCCTCTTTGTCCAACAATACATTTTTGCTCCAAGGTGATATTTTCACTTCACCTTTCTCACCTTTTCTTCTTTTTACCTTTTCCCTCTCCTTCCCTTCCCCGTCTTGGGGGCAGAAGCTGGCATATGGCGGAGCACCAGCAGAGGACGTGGCCCAAGCGCCCATACACCTTCCTTTTACCTCTTCCGCTGTTTCTTTCTGGGTGTGCCCAGAAAGCCCAGCCCCAGACACTCAAAGGTGCATCATTTCAGTCTGTGTTCCGAAGTTACATCGCATCCGAGGTGAATGAGACATGCGTCAAAACATACTGGTTATGCAACTGAGGAGGTGCAATGACGGTACTTTCATGGCAACCAAGGAAGCCAGATCTAGGGATGCCCAGCGTGGCTTGGGGTTCAGGAAAACTTCCTGAAGGAGGTGAAACATTTGCCCTTACGATCCCCGAGTGAGGCACACAAGCACCTTTCGGTGAGAACCCCACAGTCCATCCCAGAAAAGTAAAGTCAAGAGAATGGGCTACGTATGGGAGGAAGGGAACTATTTATGGTCTTCAATAAGAATCAAAACAAATGTGCATATGTGCCCCAGCTTTGTGCCTCGGTATTGCAAAATGCAGGAACTGCACGAAAATACAAGCAATAAATACAAGCAAGCACAAGCCCTCTTTTATTATTCTACTTCAGAAGAAGGAAATCCTTGCTTCTGAGTCATTTTGTATTAGTTACATAGGCTGTGTAACAAAATAACACAGACTCGGTAGCGCTGCCTAACAACCTGATAATGTTTTACCCAGAATGACATGCTTTAGAAAGTTATGTTGTGTCAAAGTAATCCAGATAACATTTCTTTTTCTTCTTGTTTTTTTATTATTATTTTATTATTTATTATTATTATTTTAAGTTCTGGGATACATGTGCAGAATGTACAGGTTTGTTACACAGGTATACACGTGCCATGGTGGTTTGCAGCACCCATTAAGCCATCACCCATTAAGCAGGCAGACCCCAGGGAGATAGGAAGCAGGCAGACCCCAGGGAGATAGGAACAGGACCCAGGCAGATAAGTTTTAAGTCCCGCATGCATTAGGTATTTGTCCTAGGGCTCTCCCTGCCCTTGTCCCCCAGCCCCCAGCAGGCCCTGGTGTGTGATGTTCCCCTCCCTGTGTCCGTGTGTTCTCATTGTTCAGCTCCCACTGATGAGTGAGAACATGTAGTGTTTGGTTTTCTGTTCCTGTGTTAGTTTGCTGAAAATGACGGTTTCCAGCTTCATCCATGTACCTGGAAAGGATATGAACTCATCCTTTTTAATGGCTGCATAGTATTCCATGGTGTCTATGTGCCACATTTTCTTTATTCAGTCTATCATTGATGGGCATTTTGGTTGGTTCCAAGTCTTTGCTATTGTGAACAGTGCCACAATAAACATACATGTGCGTATGTCTTTATAGTAGAATGATTTGTAATCCTTTGGGTATATGCCCAGTAATGGGATGGCTGGGTCAAATGGTGTTTCTAGTTCTAGATCCTTGAGGCATCGCCACACTGTCTTCCACAATGGTTGAACTAATTTACACTCCCAACAACAGTGTAAAAATGTTCCTATTTCTCCAAATCCTCTCCATTTCCTGTTCTTCCCCTTGTACAATCAGGAAGATGAAACTAACACACACACTGTCTCTGTCTCTCTCATTCTCTTTCTTTTTCTGTGTGCCCTCTTTTTCTTCCTCTCTTTCTCCCCCTCTCTTTCCCTCTCTTTTTCTCCATCTCTCTCTCTCTCTCTTTCTCTGTCTCCTTTTCTCTATCTCCCTCTGTCTCTCCGTTTCTGTCTGTCTCTTTCTCTCCCTCTCTTTGCCTCTTTCTGTCTCTTTGCTTCTTTTTTCTTTTTTTTGATATGGAGTCTTGCTCTGTCACCCAGACTGCAGTGCAGTGGTGCGATCCAACCTCCACCTCCCGGGTTCAAGCGATTCTCCTGCCTCAGCCTCCCGAGTAGCTGGGATGACAGGTGTGCACCATCATGCCTGCCTAATGTTTATATTTTTAGTAGAGACAGAGTTTTACCATGTTGGCCAGGCTGGTCTCGAACTCCAGACCTCCACCCACCTCGGCCTCCCAAAGTGCTGAGATGACGGTTGCCCGCCACCACACCTGGCTAATTTTTGTATTTTTATTAGAGATGGGGTTTCACCACGTTAGCCATCGCCTCGGCATCCCAAAGTGCTGGCATTACAGGCATGAGCCGTTGTGCCCGGCCTCTTTCTTTGTGTCTATCTGTCTGCCTCTCTCTCTTGGCCTTTTTTTCTCTCTCCCTCTCTCTTTTTCTGTTTATCTCTCTTACTGTCTCTCTTTGTCTGCATGCCTCTATATTTTCTCTCTCCTCAGTTTTCTCCCTCCTTTTCTCTCTTTCTGTCTTTGCCTTTCTTTCTCTCTCTCTCTGCTTCTCTGACTTTATCTCTCTCTCTTTCTCATTGTCACTCTCCCTCTCTCTCTCTTGATTTGCCCTTCCACCTCACACTATTCCCAGTCCTCACCTTTCAGAACTCCCTGGCACTGTCCCCCATCCTTCCCGCCTCCCACTGGAAATTGTCTTCCCATCTCAGTGTAAGGGAACGAGCTTCTGCCCTCAGAGATCTCTCTCTGCTACAAGTAATAGCTAGTTTTGATGCATTTTGTTGTGTCTGACTTTAGGTTGTGGCATTGTTCTCCCAACCTCCTTGAACCCATGGACCTGGAGGCAGAACGTATATACCTGTGAATTTGCTTTTCTTTCTAGTTCCTCTCCCTCCAAAACATCAGTCCTTCTGGAAAAAAACAAAAAACACAAACAAAAAACCTTTAACACAATCGAACACATCACTTTCAGAGATGGAGACCCACTGGAAATTTACAGAGGAAATAAAGAGTGAAATTGATATACTGGATACAACAGACATAAGTCTGCCTCTCTACCTGTGTGATGTTATAAAGCTGTCCCTGAGTCATTCACTCGCTTAAAAGTGTCATCTTTGGCCAGACACAGCTGCTCATGCCTGTAATCCAACACTTTGGGAGGCTGACATGGGAGGCTCACTTGCACTTAGGAGTTTGACACCAGCCATGGGGACATAGTGAGACCCTGTCTCCAAAAACATAAATGTAATAAAAAATAAAATGCCTTCTTTTATTATTCTCCTGCAGAAGAAGGAAGTCCTTGCTTCTGAGTCATTTTGTGTATCAGTTCCACATGCTGTGTAACAAAATAGCCCACAGACTCAGCAGCCTGGAAGATCTCGTACTTACTGTCTACAGCAGGGGATGCAAAAATTGCTTCCTCTTTAATTATTATATAAAATTCTATATTCTTCTCCTGCAGAAGAAGGAAGTCCTTGCTTCTGAGTCATTTTGTGTATCAGCTACATATGCTGTGTAACAAAATTACCCACAGGCTCAGCAGCCTGAAAGGACTCCTACTTACTATCCCACAGCTGCTGTGCATCTGGAATCTGGGCAAGTGTAACTGCATTCTCCCTTCTGGGTCTCACTAGGGCTCCCCCGAAAGTGTCACCTGGTCTGAGGTCCTCTCTGGAGCTCAGGATCTTCTTTGAAGTTTGCACGGTTCTACGCAGAATCCAATTTCTGGAAGCTGTAGGTCTGGGGATCTGAGTATCTTGCTGACTTTTGGCCAGGGACTGCTCCCAGCTCCTAGAGAGGCCATGCCCAGGTTCTGGCGCCAAGGTGCTCTCACAAAACATCAGCTCACGTCAAGGTCAGGAGGAGAAAGACAGTTCCCACACAGACTCAAGGGAAGGGGACTATACAAGGATGTGACTCATTGAGGATCTCATTGTACTCTACTGACATGTTCAATTCAGTGTTGCTTCTTGGCCGGTCGCAGTGACTCACGCCTGTCATCCCAGCACTGTGGGAGGCTGAGGAGGGCGGATCACCTGAGGTCAAGAGTTCGAGACCAGCCTGGCCAACATGGTGAAAAAATTGTTTCATAAAAAAAAAAAAAAAAAAAAAAAATCAGTGAGCTGAGATCCAACCACTGCACTCCAGCCTGGGTGACAGAGCGAGACTCCATCTCAAAAAAAAAAAAAAAAAAAAATTACAAAATATAAAATTAGCCAGATGTGGTAGCATGTGCCTGTAATCCCAGCTACCCGGGAGGCTGAGGCATTAGAATCGCTGGAACCTGGGAGGCAGAGGCTGCGGTGAGCTGAGATCATGCCACTGCACTCCAGTCTGGCAACAGAGCGAGACTCTGTCTCAAAAAGAAAAGGAAAAAAAAGTATGACTTCCCAGGTGAAATTGAAATGGACCTGTTTAGAAATGTTCTTAATCTCTGAAATAGGTTGGAAGATAACCAGGTATTTTTTGTGGTTGTCCTTTTCCAGTGGAATTTTTATACTGTGACCTGGCTTCCATGATGTCCATCCGGCAGTTTGTCCAGAAGTTCAAGATGAAGAAGATTCCTCTCCATGTTCTGATCAACAATGGTGAGTCCTGGTGAACTTGCTGCAAGCCAGGGGTTAATTTGAATGACGGGAACTCTAGCTTTCATGTGAGAGAAGTGTCTGAGCAAAACAGGGTACCCATGGAAATTATTGCACATACCTGCTGTTTGCAGTCACTGCTTCATTTCACAGATGGCTTTGGAGGACCATCATTCTTGTTAGCATGTTACTTTTAATTAACGGTAACCAGATAACGTGTTGTATGGAGCTGACACGTTCCCTTGTCCACTTTGACTAAAGTGTATTACACGCATGCTAAGGGTTGGTGTTACCTCACAAAATCATCACCACACTCCCCCGAGACTCATGATTTGGGCTCTCGAAGCTCATTATCGTTTATCTCTTGATTTTACCCCCTGTTCAACATCCTTACCCAGACAGGGAGAGTCAATATCTCCCCTTCCCCATCGTCAGTCTGCCCATCTGCCAATCTTCAACACAAACCACCCTTGATCTTGAGCCCTTCTTTGAGCCACACTGAGCTCTTACTGTCATTGCAACATTTACTGTTGACCTTGAGCCCTCTTTGAGCCACGCTGAGCTCTTAAGGTCATTGCAACACTTAATATTTCTCCTTGCAATGCTGATGCCCGTTACTCTCATCCCCTGCTACAGTCCATTTTATTTTTTATAAAAGTTAACCTGAACCCTCCACACTGAGGAGGTACAGTTATTGACATCTCCAAACGAAGTAAATACATAGAACTCAAGTTCTCAGAAATACACCAAAAAACATGTGTGCTGGTAGAATTGAACACATCACTTTCACAGATGGAGACCAGATGGAAATTTAGAGAGGAAATAAATAGTGACATGAATACAGTGGATAGGACAGACGTAAGTCAAACAGCCCATCGAGACAGCACATTCCTTTCAAATATATGGAATATTTATCAAGTTATTGATACTTTAGATGGCAGACGAAAAAATCACCAAAAGGGTCTTGGGATTACCCAGTGTAATTACTCAATTACCCACCTAGACCATTAAAGATTCTTAATTCTGCAAAACCCCTTTTGCTTTCTGAGGTACTGTTGTCGTGAATTCTGGAGATTAGGATATGGATGTGTCTGCAAGCAGGGAGGAAACGTTATTCTCTGTGCTACTGTTGTCGTGAATTCTGGAGATGAGGATATGGATGTGTCTGCAAGGAGGGAGAAAACGTTTTTCTCTGTGCTAAAGTTGTAACACCTGTCTGTTTCCAGCTGCCAAGGTCTGGTAGCTTCCACCTAATTATTTTTTTCCTCTTTGTCTTGATGTGTTTTGTGTTTTTCTATAACATTAATGGGATCGGAGGATAGGAAAGGGGATGAGATATCCACGCTTCCCCTCAACCCACTTGTTTAATTGGAAATTATTATGCTACAGTTTAAAGGAGAAGCATGGGATATAAAACTATACATAGAGTGTGATGCCAATTTATGCATAAAAATATGTACAGACATAGCTATGATGTGTGAGTGCATATGTATTTGTATATGTATTTGATGTATGATGTATATATGCATTTATGCATAAAAATATGTGCAGACATAGCTGTGATGTGTGAGTGCCACTCAGCTACAGACAACACCATTTCCATGTACTTAGCCTGGTAAGAAGCATCGTATTATCAATGCTAGTGGCTGTTGCTGTTGGAAGGCCCGGAATGATTTTAACTTTCTGTGTCTTCTCCTTGGAGGTTAATAACACTTTTCAGATTTGCCATCCTGGTGGGATCTTAAGTTTCTATGCAGGAGTCAGTGATTTCCCAGTCAACACCCATTTGGAATCTTCTGTCTCAGCACTGGGTGTGGACTTCCTTTGCTGAAGACCCATCCGTATTTTAAGTGATAAGAATTGTAGCATTATAAGTCACCAAATGTGAAGACCACTTAGAGGGACCGTGGAGATCCCATGCAACCCAACGTCTCATTTCTTCATTGTATGTACCATTCTTACTCATTAGTCATGGGAGCAGTTTATCACAGAGCAGTTGGAAATGGACATGCATGACTGACATGGTGCCCTTGTGCAGAGACACAGAAAAACAGAAACGTCTATCCTCTTAGGGACTTTTCTTCAACTACTTCCATCCATTTGCTATGGCCTTGCATCCACCAGGAAGCAGAAAAAACTAGGAATCTCAGGCCGGGTGCGGCAGGTCACACCTGTCATCCCAGCACTTTAGGAGGCAGAGGCAGATGGATCACGAGGTCAGGAGTTCAAGACCAGCTTGGACAACACAGTGAAACCCTGTCTCTACTAAAAATACAAAAATTTGCCGGGCGTGGTGGCGGGTGCTTGTAGTCCCAGCTACTCAGGAGGCTGAGGCAGGAGAATCGCTTGAACCCAGGAGGTGGAGGCTGCAGTGAGCCGAGATCATGCCACTGCATTCCAGCCTGGGCAACAGAGCAAGACTCCATCTCAAAAAAAAAAAAAAAAAAATTAGGAATCTCAGATATGATATGTTTCTCCAGCAGAATCTTACTCTTTTCTGGGGGAACAGAATTTTACTGAGCAATGAGTATATGAACCACATCTGTGACAGTGGATACAGGCTAACACCAGCTGACACAGGCTCACCATTGTACACTCCATCACTCAACCACCACTGTGACAGTGGATACAGGCTACTACCAGCTGACACAGGCTCACCAGCATATACACCATCACTCAGCCACCACTGTGACAGTGGATACAGGCTAACACCAGCTGACACAGGCTCACCAGCGCATACGCCATCATTCAGCCACCACTGTGATAGTGGATACAGGCTAACACCAGCTGACACAGGCTCACCACCGTATACTCCATCACTCAACCACCACGTTTACCTTTTGAAATGGCTGTTGCATTCCTAGGATGCTCCTCTATTCCTTTTCTCAACAGATTTTAAGGCACACAGGGCTCTCAGAAACAAAAATATTCTGGAAACCGGGACAGGGTAGGATTTGAATCCAAAGAGTCTTGTTGTTGGATTGGCTTTGTACCCTATCTCTTCTGTAGAGAATCTCATGCACATATAGGGTTTACTTCTTCCTAGACTTATCTAGATCTTTCTTCCATGCTAAGATTTTTTACCTTCACTCAATGCTTCAGAGGCACCTCAATTCAGGAAATCCAGTGTGGAATTCCTGAGCCCATGGCTGACACCGGTTCTACAGGAGAATATTTCCTTCTTCAGTTTTTAGAAGACTGCCAGCATTTCTTCACCCATGGCCTCCCACCTGACCTTAAAGCCAACAATGATAGTGGCTCACACCTGTAACCTCAGCACTTTGGGAGGCTGGGGCAGTTGGATCACATGAGGTCAGGAGTTTGAGACCAACCTGGACAGCACAGTGAAACCCCGTCTCTACTAAAATTACAAAATTAGCCGGGCGTGGTGACGCATGCCTGTAATCCCAGCTACTTGGGAGGCTAAGGCAGGGGAATCGCTTGAACCTGGGAAGCGGAGGTTGCAGTGAGCTGAGATCGTGCCACTGCACTCCAGCCTGGGCGGCAAGAGCGAAACTCCATCTCAAAACAACAACAACAACGACAACAACAAAGCCAGCAGTGAGACACCCTTGAATCTCTCTCTTTCTTGTTCTCTCTCACTCTCTTCCCTTCTCTCTCTTTCTCTCTCTCATCTTGCCTTCTCTTTTTTTAATCTCCTTCACTTACTCTTGTTCTTCTGCCTGCCTTGTAGAAGAAGCATTGTGATGATTTGGGGCCTGTCAGGATCATCTCAGATCATTGCCTTATCTCAGGATCTTCCACTGAATCACATCTGCAAAGGCCTTTTTGCCGTGGCAGTCACATTTTCATGTGTTCCAGAGATGAGGACATGGACATTTTTTCATGCTTTCAGTTATTACTCTACCAAATTGGGACTAGGTTTTGGGCGTCTTTGGGGCCATTATCCTGTCTACCACATGAGATTAGGATGTGGACATCTTTGGGGCCATTATTCTGTCTCTCACATGAAGATTAGGCTGTGGACATCTTTGGGGCCATTACTCTGTCTCCCACATGGGATTAGGACACGGACATCTTTGGGGGTCATTATCCTGTCTCCCACATGGGAGTAGGACGTGGACATCTTTGGGGCCATTATTCTGTCTCCCACGTGGGGATTACAATGTGGGCATTTTTGGGGTCATGATTCTGTCTACCAGATGGATAATGTGGACCTGGACATCTTGGGGTGTGCATTATTTAACCTGCCATACCTGCCTCTACTCTGCCCATCACATACTTCACTTGCAGGAAAAATACAATAAACAAGATTCTTGACCTCATGGAAATCATCCTCTAGCACAGGAAACACACATTGGGTCGATAATCATTGTGTGCAATGTCCTGCCTTACAAAACACAGCTCTTGCAATGTGACAGCACAGGCATGTAAAGTACAGAGAAGATTGCCTCCCATGTCACATGCCTCCCCGGAATGCCCCAGCCTGTGCTGCTCAGAACCGCATTTCCAGGAGATGATCCTGAGAATCCATTTGTTACAAGGTGATGGCTTGAAATAATACTTTGCGCTTTCTTCCTTTTATCTTTTTGTCATACATCGTTCAAGAGGTTGCCCAGGCTGTGGCTCTCCTGAGCTCTGCCTCCCGTCAGATCCGTAACAGCATTAGGTTCTCATAGGAGCACAAACCCTACTGTAAAATGTGCATGAGAGGGACGTAGGTTGTGCACTCCTTATAAAAATCTAATGGCTGATGATCTGTGCATGTGAGGGATCTAGGTTGCGTGCTCCTTATGAGAATCTGATTCCTGATGATCTGTCACTGTCTCCCGTCACCCCCAGATGGGACCATCTAGTCACAGGAAAACAAGCTCAGGGCTCCCAGTGATCCTATATGATGGTGACTTACGGAATTATTTCATTGTATAGTACAGTGTAATAATAATACAAATAAAATGTACAATAAATGTCATGCACCTGAATCATCCCAAAACCATCCCCCAACCCCGCCTCCACCATCTCTGTTCAGAAAATTGTCTTTCACAAAAGTGGTCCCTGGGGCCAAAAAGGTTGGGGACTGCTGCGCTAAACTATTTCCCCAGAACCTTCCCTCCAAAACTCCTGCCAGTCAATCACATGCCTCAAGTCTCATGGAAAACAGCTCTAGCTGAGCTCAACAAGGGTGACTGCCAAGGCAAAAAGGAGCTACGCTTTGTGCTTTTCTTTTTTTATTCTTAGAGACACCAGTCAAGGTTTTGCAAACATGAAATACTTAAGATGTAGAATATTTTTTCATTTTCTAGTGGGTTGAAAATAGAACCCGACTGCCTCTGTCTGGCTGCTGGGGGAAGCCCAGGGGCAACGTGATGATTTATCAAGCACAAGAATAAATCAATAACAGACCTCCCCTGCAGAGCCAGTATGTGTGGTTTATTCACTGTAAAATTGTATTTATGTAGCTTCCCATCCCCATGTCTGAAAATTGATAGATTTTTAACAACTGCAGTGGATTTATAGATTTGTCCTTGTCAGACATCTTTCCATAACTCTAATGGATGAATTTCTTTCCGAGATAAAGAATTACTAAGCGTTATTTTCCCTACCACTAAAGAAATAGGTCCATGGTACAGGGTGACCCTGAAAATAACAATGATTTTTGCCTGGCCAGAGACCTACAGACTCTGGTTTTCGGTACAGTTCTTCGTTTACCCATTCATTCATTCATTCCTTCAAACGAATGAATGAATGAATTTGAAGGACTGAAAGAATTCAAATGAATGAATGAATTCAGAGGAATGACTGAAGGCAAATGATGAATGAATTCAAAGGAATGAACAAATGAATTCAAATGAATGAATTCTAATGAATGAATGAATCCAAATGAATGAACAAATGAATTGAAAGGAACAAATCAATTCAAAGGAACAAATCAATTCAAAGGAACCAGAGAATTCAAAGGAGTGAATGAATGAATTCAAAGGAATGAAAAAATTCAAGGGAATGAATCAGTGATTTCATATGAGTGAATTTGAATGAATGAATTCAAGTGAATGAACAAATGAATTCAAAGGAACAAGTGAATTCAAATGACTGAATGAATTCAAATGAATGAACAAATGAATTCAGAGGAACAAATGAATTCAGAGGAACAAATGAATTCAAATGACTGAATGAATAAATTCAAAGGAATGAATGAATTCAAATGAGTGAATGAATTCAAATGAATGAACAAATGAATTCAAAGGAACCAATGAGTGCAAAGGAATGAATTCAAACGAATTAATGAATTCAAAGGAATGAATGAATTCAAATGATGCAAATGAATGAATGAAATCGAGTGAATGAAATCGAATGAATGAATGAATTCCAATGAGTTCACTGAAATGAGCAAATGGGCACAGGGCACCTAGAAGACCCATGAGAGTTAAGGAAGATTCATTCAGGGGAGGCCCAGGTGTGCAGTTTGTATCAACAGAAGACTGAGGTGCAATGGAGTTGGTCCTCACTGAGGACCCACTTTTTGGTGGAGACACCTGAGCAGCCATCTCCTGTCTTTGTGGGCACCTGGCATTTTCTATGTGAATCGGGCTCCGCAGTCATCTGGTCTCCCTCCTGGGAAGACGGAAAGTGTCGCATCACGGCTCATGTGATCGTCAGCGGATCCTTGAGTCTGCATAGGTGTAGACCAGTTATTCTGCGTGCCTTCTGTTGGCTTCTCTTCCAGAGCTGCTCTCCTGTGGATAGAGTAGCTTTCTGTTCTGTAGTGGCTTCCTCTGCCTCTCCCGGTGGCGCTTCCTCTGAGCAGGAGACATTTGGATGTTCTTTTAGTGTTGGTGTTGGCAGCAGCATGGGATGTGGTCTGCTGTGCCTCTGCGGCAGGCTGTTCCCTGCCAGAGAAGGCTGGATGTTCAGGGCGTCCGTGCCATCGCCTCTGTGGACTGACTCCATCCTTCCCACGGCCCTCCCGAGATTCTAGAAAGTGGGTTGAGAAGCAGTGGTTTTTCAGTTACTCAAATGCTTTTCTCCTCTCTCTCTCTCTCTCTTTAACTCTCTGTCTCTCTCTCCTCCTTCTCTCCTTCTCCCCCGTCTCTCTGTCATTCTCTCTTTCTACCTCCTCACTGTCTGGGTTTTCCTCTCCCTTTTGCTTTTTGTGTCTCTCTCCTCAACCCACCCCGTCCCCTCTTCTTCTACTTTGCTCTTTACCTCTCTCCCCCTCCCTCTCTCTCTCCCCTTCTCTCTCCTCTTTCTCCCTTTATCCCTCTCTCTCTCCTTCCCTTTCTTTTTCTCCCTCTCTCTCTTTCTCCCTTCTTCTCTCTCCCCTCTTTCTTCTCTCTCTCCCTCCCTCTCTCCCTCTTGCTCCCCTCTTCTCTGCCTCTCCCTTTCTCCCTCTCTCCCCCTCCCTCTCCCTCCCTCTCTCCCTCTTGCTCCCCTCTTCTGTCTCTCTGCCTTTCTTCCTCTCTCCCCCTCCCTCTCCCTCCCTCTCCCTCCCTCTTGCTCCCCTCTTCTCTCCCTCTCCCTTTCTCCCTCTCTCCCCCTCCCTCTCCCTCCCTCTCTCCCTCTTGCTCCCCTCTTCTGTCTCTCTGCCTTTCTTCCTCTCTCCCTCCCTCCCTCCTTCTCCGTTCTTCTCTCCCTCTCCTCTTTTCGTCTCTCTCTCCCTTTGTTTCCCTCTCTCACACCCTCTCTCTTCTCCTTCTCTATCTCCTTTCTCTTCCCTTCTTTCTCCTCCTTCCCCCGTCTCTCCTCCTCCGTTGCCTTCCTTCTCTCCCTGTCTTTCTCTCTTTCTCTGTCTCTCTGTCTCCCTCTCTAGTTCCTCCCTCTCCTCTCTCCCTCTCATTTGCCCTCCATCTCTCTCCCTGTTCCCTCTCCATCTCTTTCTCTGTCTCTCTTCCCCCTCTCCTTCTCGTTTCCTCTCTTCTTTGCCCTCCCCCTCTCTCTCCTCTTCTCTCTCTCTCCCTCTCTGACTGCCCTTTCATCCCCACCACTCTCCTTTCTTCTCCAAGCAGAGAACTCTCCCCTCTCCTCCCCTGTTCAGGACACACCTCACTTGCGTTCACTGCTTGAGGCACAACATGAGATTGTGACCCTGTGGGTCCACTCCTCAGTAAAATGACATTAGGGGCACGGACCAATGAATGATAGTTTCATTGTTCGTTTTCCACCTTTCAATTGGCAGATCAATGAACGATAATTTTACAGTTTATTTTCCACCTTTCAATTGTCAGATCAGTGAACAATAATTTTATTGCGTATTTTCCACCTTTGGATTGGCAGATCAATGGACGATAATTTTATTGCGTATTTTCCACCTTTGGATTGGCAGATCAATGGACGATAATTTTATTGTGTATTTTCTACCTTTCCATTGGCAGATCAATGAATGATAATTTTATTGTGTATTTTGCACCTTTCAATTGGCAGATCAGTGAATGATAGTTTTATTGTGTATTCTCCACCTTGGAATTGGTGAAGAGACAGATCCCGTGGATGCTCATAATGTGGATGGCACCCGATACACTGATGTGGCCACGGGATTTTTTTTATTCCTTAGAAAAATCGCAGTGAAACCTCAGTATATTCACTGATGATTAAAGCTTGTGCACCAGAATCTCAGAAGTCACCACAAAAGAATGTATCCATGTAGCCAAAAACCACTGGTTTCAAAAAAACTATTGAAATTTTGGGAAACAGGCCAGGCACGGTGGCTCACGCCTGTAATCCCAGCACTTTGGGAGGCCCATGTGGATGGATCACCAGGTGAGGAGTTCGAGACCATCCTGCCCAACACAGTGAAATCCCATCTCTACTAAAAATACAAAAATTAGCTGGGTGTGGTGGCGGGCACCTGTAATCCCAGCTACTCAGGAGGTTGAGGCAGGAGAATTGCTGGAACCCAGGAGGCGGAGGCTGCAGTGAGCTGAGATTGTGCTACTGCATTCCAGCCTAGTGGCAGAGCGAGACTCTGGATTCAAAAAATAAAATAAAATAAAATAATAAAAATTTTTTAAAAACAGGCAAATTATTATTTTATTTATTTTATTTTATTTTTTTATTTTTTTGAGACAGAGCCTTGCTCTGTCGCCCAGGCTGGAGTGCAGTGGCACAAACTCTTCTCACTGCAACTTCTGCCTCCCAGAAAAAACAAGCAAATTAAATCTATGGTAATAGAAATTGGACTCATAGTTACCTTAGGGGAATGTGATAATTAATTTTGGGTCAAAAAAGGGCTTATGGGGTGCAGATGTGGGAGACAGTTCCCTGAGACGGGGGAGTGCTCACTTTGTATGATTGCATTGAGATTTCCCTCATGATCTCTGCACCTTTATTTTTTTTGAGACGGAGTTTCGCTGTTGTCAGCTGGGGGTGGAGTGCAGTGGCATGATCTCGGCTCACGGCAACCTCCACCTCCCAGGTTCCAGCAATTCTCCTGTCTCAGCCTCCCAAGTAGCTGAGATTACAGGTGCCTGCCACCACGCCCAGCAATTTTTTTTATTTTGTATTTTTAGTAGAGGCGGGGTTTCACCAAGTTGGCCAGGCTGGTCTCAAACTCCTGACCTCAGGTGATCCGCCCGCCTCGGCCTCCCAGAGTGCTGGGATGACAGGTGTGAGCCACCGCGTCCGGCCCTGTGCACCTTTTTTTCTACATTCCTTTGATTTAAAAGAAAAACATTACTTGACAAAAATAAATAAATAGAATTGTATTGATGCCAAAAAAATAGGATGATGGAAAATTTAAAACACATACAAAAGCCTACAGGCATTTGAATTTGCCATCGATTGTCTAACTGATACTCAATTCTGCATTTCTGACTTGTGTCTATCTCTCCTCTGGGGCACCATCATCTCTTCCTGGGCCACGATAACGGCCTCTCCTAACAGGCTTGTCAGGCCCCCATCCCATCTCTCTACCTGGCACCAATCTGCTCTTTCAATGCTCTGCTTACATAGGAAGAGGAAAATTAATAGCTAAAGCCGTTGGCAAAGAACTCAACAACAAAACAGTTTCTCCTTCAGCATCTGTCAGGCTTGTGTTCCGTAAATAATCAGCGTTTGAGGTGGGTGTGCTGCCTAGAAACGTCTCCATGACACTGCGGTTTAAAATATGGGTGCATGGCTAGGCGCGGTGGCTCACACCTGCAATTCCAGCACTTTGGGAAGCCGAGGCAGGCGGATCACTAAGGATGAGGAGTTCGAGACCAGACTGGTCAGCGTGACAAAACCCCTTCTCTACTAAAAATACCAAAAAAAAAAAAAAATTAGCTGGGCTTTGTGGTGCACACCTGTCATCCCAGCTACTTGGGAGGCTGAGGCAGGAGAATCACTTGAACCCAGGAGGTGGAGGTTGCAGTGAGCCAAGATCAACCCATTGCACTCCAGCCTGGGTGACAGATTAAGACTCTGTCTCAAAAAAATGACATAAAAAATAAAATACGGACGCACTGCACTCCAGCCTGGTTGACAGAGCGAGACTGTCTCCAAAAACATAATAATAATAGTCGGGCTGGGTGCAGTGGCTCACACCTGTAGTCCCAGCACTTTGGGAGGCCAAGGCGGGAGGATCACTTGAGGTTAGGAGTTCAAGAGCAGCCTGGCCAACATGGTGAAACCCTGTCTCTACTAAAAATACAGAAGATAGCTGCACATCAGGCCAGGCACCTGTCATCACAAGTACTTGGCTGTGGCAGGAGAATGACGTGAACCCAGGAGGCAGAGGTTGCAGTGAGCCGAGATCACACCATTGCACTCCAGTCTGGGCGACAGAGCAAGAGTCTACCTCAAAAAAATAAGTAATAATAATAATAAAATAGAAATAAATGAAATTACTCTCAGCAGCTCACTAATGATGAATGACCAGCATCCAGGGCCCCTGCGCGTGCCTGGTGCGTTCACCACGGTGCAGGAATTCGCACACAGCTTACCCGCCAGGCGAGTCCCTAGCATGGCTCGGATTCCTCTGGAGCACAGGTCGTCACCTGCCTGCACAGCAGCACTGTCCCCTCTGCTCTTGGGAAGGATCTCTTCCCCAACAATGCTGTTGTCACCAAGAATTTGCTCAGAGCTGCAAGCCATTATCCTAAGAGAACGAGCACAGAAATAGAAAAGCAAATACTGCAGTTCTGACTTACACCTGGAACGTACACAGCGGGTACTCATGGACACAAAGATGGGATGAGCAGAAACTTTTGGCTGCTAGAAAGTAGGGGGAGGGAGGCAGGGGATGAAAAACCACCTAATGGGTACCACAGCTGTTTCCTGGGTGACAGGTTCACTCACAGCCCCACCCTCAGGCTCCAATATGTATTCCTGTATTCCATATGCCCCTTCCATGCTAGAAGCATGCCCAGAGCTTAACGCCCACTTAGAAGGGAGAACATGTGGTATTTGCTTTTCTGTTCTGGAGTGACTCCATGTAGGGTAAGAACCTCCAGTTCTATCCAGGTCACTGTCAAAGACACGATTCCGTTCTTTTTGATGGCTCAGCAGTATTCCATTCCATTTTCTTTATCCAGTACTCCAGGGTACTTAGGGTGATTCCGTGTGTTTGCAACTGTGAGTTGTGCCGCAAGAAACAGACAGGTGCAGGCATAGCTTTTTTTGTTTTGTTTGATTATTTTTATTTATTTATTTATTTTTGAGATAAGAGTCTCTCTCTGTCACCGAGGCTGGAGTGCAGTGGTGCCATCTCGGCTCACTGCAACCTCCGCCTCCCAGGTTCAAGCAATTCCCCTACCTCAACCTTCCAGGCAGCGGGGGTTACAGGTATGTGCCACCACACCTGGCTAATTTTTGTATTTTTAGTAGAGACGGGGTTTCGCGATGTTGGCCAGACTGGTCTGGAACTCCTGGCCTCAGGCGATCCGCCCACCTCGGCCTCCCAAAGTGCGGGGATGACAGGCGTGAGCCACCGCGCCCGGCCTGCAGGCGTCTTTTTCATATAAGGACTTCTTTTCCTTTGGGTAGATACCCAGGAGTGGGATGGCTGGATCCAGCGAATGATCTGCTTTTAGTTCTTTGAGGAACCTCCATGCTGTTTTCTATATAGCTGGTACTAATTCACTTTTTTTCCGGGCACAGGAATGTGAGCAGCTCTGCCTAGGGGTGTCCTGTGAGGCTGCAGCTGGGGCTGACTTTATCTGAAGGCTTGACTGGGTTGGATGTCCAGGATAGCTTTCTCTGGTGGTAGGAAGCTGGTACAGCCTGTCACCTGGGCTCAGCTGGGAGGGCCAACAAGAACAGGTACCTGTGGCCTCTCCAGCGTGTCAGGCTGAAGGTGCTCAGCCTTCTTAAACCAAAGCTGGCTCCTCCCAGACTCAGCATTCCCAAGAACCAAGCAGGCGGCACGTGACCTTATTGACCCCACTTTGAAAGTCATGCAGTGTTTACACCACTGTGGCATTCTACGAAAGAATTAACAAGAAAGTTAATGAGCATGACCGACATTCAAGGGAGGGGGCATACACTCTAGCTCCCAAAGAGATGACTGTCAAAAGAATTCTCAGGCCTGCTTTATAGCCCCCCGAAGCTGCCTTTCAAAATGATGCATGCATAAGCCAGGTGTTCACGATGAGCTCGTCTCTCCTAAGCTGGGAATGTATGACACTTCAGGCACAGATTGAGCTGTGTGTCTCCAGATTCTTCACATCAAATAAAATATGAGGAAAATGGCATCGTGAAAGAGATGTTTATAGTTGATCAAAATGCAAAGCTTCCCATCCGCCCACAGCAACCTATTCTGGTGTTTTTGTTTTTTTGTTGTTGGTTTTTGTTTGTTTTTGAGACAGAGTCTCATTCTGTCACCCAGGCTGGAGTGCAGTGGTGTGATCGCGGCTCACTGCAACCTCTGCCTCCCAGGTTCAAGTGATTCTCCTGCCTCAGCCTCCCGAGTAGCTGAGATTACTTACAGGCGCCCGCCATCGTGCCTGGCTATTTTTTTTTTTTTGTATTTTTAGTAGAGACAGGGTTTCACCATGTTGGCCAAGCTGGTCTTGAACTTCTGACCTCAAGTGATCCACCTGCTTTGCCCTCCGAAAGTGCTGGGAGGATCACAGGCATGACCCACCGGGCCGGGCTTTTTCTCTGGATAACTCGTAAGGTGAGCTCTGACATGCTTCTCAGAGGTGTTTTGTTAGATGGGCTTTGAGGACTGCAGGAGTGTTGAATGTACATTTATTTTGTTGAATGTTTAATACACATGTGTCTTGTGATTGATTGATATTGGACCCCTCCCGGTTACTTTATACTCCTGTTGTTTTACAGGCATAAGCTCAGGGAATAAGTTCTCTATATCCTGGAAGTTGTTTTTTTTTTTTTTTTTTTGAGAGCTAGATATTCACGTAGGAGGGGAGAAGCACTGTGTCTGGCTGGACAGTGTGTGCAGGTGAGAAGCAAGGACTGCACCTGAACTGTCTGCTCATTTCCCCAAGAATTGCGGCAGGCCACAGGCCCGGAATGGCATGGCGGTCCCCTCCCCTGCCACCATTCTCTGTGAAAGTATGTCCAGAATGTCTTCCTTCTGGTGGGTTCTTGGTCTGGCTGACTTCAGGAGCGAAGCCACAGACCTTCACAGTGTTACAGCTCATAAAGGTAGTGCGGACCCAAAGAGTGAGCAGCAGCAAGATTTATTGTGAAGTGGTGGAGAACAGACCTCCCAGGGCGTGGAAAGCAACCTGGGTTGCCGCTGCCTGCTAGGGTGGCCATCTTTTATTCCCTTCGATGGCCCCGCCCACCTCCTGCTGATTGGTGCATTTTACAGAGTGCTGATTGGTGCATTTACAATCCCTTAGCGAGACAGAAAAGTTCTCCAAGTCCTCACTGGACCCAGGAAGCCCATCTGGCTTCACCTCTCCAAAGCAGCCATCGACCTCCATCCACATTTATTTTTTATTTTCCCCTTGCTGTACGCAAAGCGCCATGCTTGCACTGTGGAGGCTGCAGCCAGAATGAGATGTTGGTTTTTCCTCAAGGACCTCACAGTTGTCCAGCCTCCACGGGGGCCAGGGACGTGTAAAGCCGTGGCACCCACTGCTGCGTCTTTCGTGGGCCCTCCGTGCCATGGAGCATCCAGTGCGGACTGTGCATCCAAAGTTTTGAAAGGCGGGTTCGAGAGGCGGTAAAACAGGCCTGCACATTCTTTTCACACTCGTCTCTTTGGGAGCTGGAGTCCCTGCTCCCTCGCTTGAATCTCGGCTGTCCTCATGAACTGTCTTGTCATTCCTAGAATGGGGCAGCGGTGGCCACTCTGTAGGTCTTCCACAGCTGGGTCGATAAGGCCACGTGGCTCCTGCTTGGTTCTTGGGAATGCTGAGTCTGGGAGGAGCCAGCTTTGGTTTTGAGTGTTCGTAAAGTACAACTGGAAAGATTGTGTGCAGAAACACAGGCATGTACACAAATGCACACACATCAGAGAATTCATAGAGAAATGGGTCCACGTACAGAGGCACAAATACGTCCGGATATTACAGTACACACAAAAGCAAGCACATATACAAATGCATATACCTCAAAAAATACATGCACTTACAGATACACCTCTACATATACAAACACATAGAGAAATGCTAGACCTACATACATGTATAGATAGCTCTATATGAAATACACACACACAAACACAAGCACATATACAAATGCATATGCATAGAAAAAGATGTACACTATGCAGATGTACATATACAAATACTTAGAGAAATGCTAGACCTACATATATGTATAGATAGCACCACATAAAATACACGCAAACACAAGCACATATACAAATGCCTATGCATAGAAAAATACGTACACATGCAGATGCAAACACATAGATATACAAATAGAGAAACAGATCTACAAATATCAGTATAGCTCCATATCGAAATACGTCTTTGAACACAAACACGTGTCCATATGCAAATGGATTTGTGTGTGTGTATATTAATCATACACCTCAAATGCATTTGCAAATGCAAATGTGTGCACAAATGCAAAAACTATGGGATTTCACAGATCAAAGTGCATGTTCATGCACGCAATACATGTAGACGTTCCAATGTACAAATAATGACAAAACGTTGTGTGTATGTAGGTATATGAGCATATGCAAATACTTGCAATCATACAATTCAAATAGAAACATGTAATATTTACATACACTATATGCAGACACACATGCAAAGATGTAAATGTGTATGTACATGTATATACATGGGAATAAATGTGGACACATGCAAACTCATACACACATGTGCATACAACATATGTAAAATAAAATGTGCACAAATTTGTAGGCATTTGAAAATTCACATCTGCATGTAAAGACGTGAACACATATGTATATGCTAACATACATCTCTATATGTATATATCTTTGAATTGTGCATATAGGCAGTTATATACCCAAGTGTATACCTACATAAACACATACACAAATACATATGCATATATATGTATATGAATACATGTGCCCATATTCACATGTACAGTTTACGTGTAGATACACACAGAATTCCAGATACATATATAATGTGCCTATGTATACACATCTGTGTTATCCATGTACATATAAATACATATACACATTGGCATTAATACCCAAGCGAGCTGGTCTGCTCTAAGTACAAGATGATATAGTTCGTGTGTGTGTCTAGGACAAGTGACATTTGAGGTCAGGCCCCCACAGCAAGGACTTGGGAGCAGGCACTCAGCTGGGGTCGGCCTGACGGGTGGGGGTGTTCTGTGCCTGGGAGATAGAACGTGTCAAGCACAGAACCTGCAGTGGTGATGATGTTTATAGAATCATGACCGACAGGGCTGCCCTGTGGTCTAGGGGTGAGGACAGGCCGTGTTTATACTGAGGTCAGCATTTCTCAAAGGACATCTGAGCAATTTGTTTGTAGGACACTCAGTGAAGAGGGGGTGCCATAGCAGCTATTCTTGTCCAGAATTCTTTTGTGGGGGGCCCGGGAAGGGAGACAGGATCTCTGTTGCCCAGGCTGGGATGCAGCGGCACTATCTCAGCTCACTGCAACCTCCGCCTCTTGGGCTCAAGCAATCCTCCCGCCTCAGCCTCCCCGAGTAGCTGGGACTACAGGCACGCACCACCACACCCAGGTAATTTTTTTTTTTTTTTGGTAAAGACGGGGTTTCACTATGGTGCCCAGACTGATCTCAAACTCCTGACCTGAAGAGGTCTGCCCTACTCACCTACCCAAAGGCTGGGATTACATGTATGAGCCACTGCATCTGGCCACCCAGAATAATTAATTGTCCAGGGGACCCCCTTTGGTGACTTGGAAGATTCTCACTGTCTTATGTGTGTTGCTGTGTTATCATTATGGTTATTATTTTTCTTTATTTTATTTTATTTTATTTTATTTTATTTTATTTTATTTTATTTTATTTTTTGAGACGGAGTCTCGCTCTGTTGCCAGGCTGGAGTGCAGTGGCTTGATCTCTGCTCACTGTAACCTCCACCTCCCAGGTTCAAGCCATTCTCCTGCCTCAGCCTCTTGAGTAGCTGGGATTACAGGCACCTGCCACGAC
>NW_016815997.1:401930-431871 GCF_001698545.2 Rhinopithecus bieti
CNNGGTACAGTGCTCCCTGAGTCTGCTGAGCACTGGTGCTCTGGGGACTGTGCTCCCTGTGTCTGCTGGACACTGATGCTCTGGGGACAGTGCTCCCTGCGTCTGCTGTGCTCTGGGGACTGTGCTCCCTGTGTCTGCTGGACACTGGTGCTCTGGGGTCTGTGCTCCCTGTGTCTGCTGTGCACTGGTGCTCTGGGAGTGGGGACAGTGCTCCTTGTGTCTGCTGGACACTGGTGCTTTGGGGACTATGCTCCCTGAGTCTGCTGAGCACTGGTGCTCTGGGGACTGTGCTCCCTGTGTCTGCTGGATACTGGTGCTCTGGGTACAGTGCTCCCTGAGTCTGCTGGACACTGGTGCTCTGGGGACTGTGCTCCCTGAGTCTGCTGAGCACTGGTGCTCTGGGGACTGTGCTCCCTGTGTCTGCTGGACACTGGTGCACTGGTGCTCTGGGGTCTGTGCTCCCTGTGTCTGCTGTGCACTGGTGCTCTGGGAGTGGGGACAGTGCTCCCTGTGTCTGCTGGACACTGGTGCTTTGGGGACTGTGCTCCCTGAGTCTGCTGAGCACTGGTGCTCTGGGGACAGGGCTCCCTGTTTCTGCTGGACGCTGTGCTCCCTGTGTCTTCTGAGCATTGGTGCTCTGGGGACAGTGTTTCCTGGGTCTACTGGACACTGGTGCTCTGGGGACTATGCTCCCTGCATCTGCTGGACACTGGTGGTCTGGGGACAGTCCTCCCTGCGTCTGCTGGACACTGGTGCTCTGGGGATAGTGCTCCCTGCGTTGGCTGAGCACTGATGCTTCCTGCATCTGCTGGGCACAGGTGCTTTGGCTACGGTGCTCCCTGGAGTCTGCTTGGCACGGGTGCTGTGGGCACAGCACCCCCTGCATTTGCTGCACACTGGTGTTCAGGGCATAGTGCTCCCTGCGTCTGCTGGGCATGGGTGCTCTGGGAACAGTGCTCCCTGTATCTCCTGAGCATCATGCTCTGGGTACAGTGCTGTCTGTATCTGCTGGGCACAGGTGCTCTGGGCACGGTGCTCTCTGTGTCTCCTGGGCACTGATGCTCTGGGCACGGTAGTCCCTGCATCTACTGGGCACTGGGGCTCTGGGGGTGGTGCTTTCTGCATCTGCTGGGCACAGGTGCTCTGGGCACGGTGCTCTCTATGTCTCCTGGGCACTGATGCTCTGGGCACACTCCTCCCTGTGTCTGCTGGGCACATGTGCTCTGAAAGTGGTGCTCCCTGCATCTGCTGCGCACAGGTGCTCTGGGTGCAGTGCTCTGGGATATGTACAACCCCAGCCATTTGCTGTCCTTGGTAGACTTAGCAATGTGCCATGATATTGTTATTTTAGTTTTTAGAAGGGATAAGAAACACAGAGGTCAGACATAGAAAAAGATAACAGATATATTTAAACCTTCCGTTGTGCCCCCCATGGGAATGTCAGGCACTACATCTGCAGGCGCCATTGGTGTGGACTCCTGTCGAGACACGCAGTGTACTGTCTGTCCGTCAACAGGTCTCTCTTGTGAATTCCTCCTAACCCCGCCTTAAGGATAAAAACAGTTCCTCTATGGGAATAATCATCTTAGTTTGTTTAAGCTGATATAAGAAAAATTCCAGCGGGCCGAGCGCAGTGGCTCGCACCTGTCATCCCAGCAGTTTGGGAGGCCGAGGCAGGTGGATCACCTGAGGTCAGGAGTTCAAGACCAGCCTGGCCAACATGGTAAAACCCGTTCTCTACTAAAAATAAAAAATTGGCCAGGCATGGTGGCACATGCCTGTAGTCCCAGCTACTTGGGAGGCTGAGGCAGGAGAATCACTTGAACTCGGGAGGTGGAGGTTGTGGTGAGCCAAGATCGTGGCACTGCACTCCAGCCTGAGCCACAACAGCAAAACTCCATCTCAAAAACAAAAACAAAAGTATCATCGTCTGGGTAGCTTATAAACAACACACATTTATGTTTCACGGTTCTGGAGGCTGCAAGTCCAAGATGGAAGTGTGCCAGGGTCTGGCGAGAACCCACTTCCTGGTTCACACATGGCACCTTCTCACTCTGTCATCAGGCTGTGGAAGGGGCGAGGAAGCTCTCTGGAGTCCCTTTTATAAGGGCACTGATTCCTTTCTTGAGTCTCCACCATTGTGACCTCATCACCTCCCAAGGGCCTCACCTCCTAACACCATCTCACTGGGGATGAGGATTTCCATGTAGGAATTTGGAGACAGAAACACAGTAGGAATTCAGAGCACACAGTAGGACTTGCCTTTGAATTTCTCTGCAGCCCGAGGATCACAAAGCGTTAATGCCACAGTCAGAAAGACCTGGCTGCTTGGCCATGCCAGCATCAGATTTTGGAGCCAGCCTCTGGAATGTACAGCAGGGTGGGCGCCCTCCCCATCCCCCGGCCCTGGAGTACCCTCAGGACTGTGAGGAGGAGAGCCCAGGGGCACAGGCCCTGCCAGCTCCTAACAGTTTTCATTTCCCTGCACAGTGAGGGGCAGGATGGAAGGAAGAGAGGGCCGTGGGGGCCTCCTAGGATATCTTGGCCCATCTGTGTTGTCAGATTGAGCTCTTGTGCCTGTGAGCCTCTCTGCTGAAGGGTGTGGGATGAGGGAGACGGCCTCCATGGGATCCTGCATAAAGTGTGAACCCTGCCGGTCGTGGGAGGGAAGAAGCGTGGCTGGCCAGACCTTCGTCTTCTCTGGGCAGCTGAGGAAGCCCCGGGCTGTGCAGGGAAGGGCAGGTGAGAGGATGACATGGAGAGCAGGGCCTATGGCCAGGAGGGGCTGCTTCTCCTTCCTAGTGCTCTGAAGAAGCAAGGGCATGTGCGCGTGCCAGTGTGTACAGGTGAGGTGTGCATGCCAGTGTGCACAGGTGAGGTGTGCGTGCCCGCGTCGTGCCCTGGTGGAGGCGCGTTGCGTGGGGCCCACTGTGTACAGGTGAGGGTGCTGCGTGGCCCGTGTGCACAGGTGAAGTGTGTGCTGTACCCCGCTGCCCAGGGTGGAGGTGTGATGTGCTGTGTGTACAAGGTGACGGTGCTGCATGCGTGTGTGTATAGGTGAGGTGTGTGTGGCGTATTGTACAGGTAGAGGTATACGTCCCAGCTGCTGCAAGGTGAAGTGTGTGCGTGCAAAAGCGTTGTGCCACAGTGTGAAGGTGTGCATGGTCTGTGTACAGGTGAGGTGTGTGTGCCCGGCTATGCCCAGGGTGAAGTGTGTGTGGCCCGTGCTGTACAGGAAAAAAACGTCAGGTAGTGGTAGCTACCCCGGCTACAGTGAGTGTGCCGGCTGTGTGTACAGCGTGCAAGTGTTTATGCGTGCAGTGTGCCCACGGTGAGGGTGTGCGTGCCTGTGCACAGATGAGGGGTGTGTGATACCCTGCTGCCACAGGTGAGGTGTGTACCTATATGCACAGGTGAGGTGCATTCATGCCCATGTGCACAGGTGAGGTGTGTGTGCCCATGTACACAGGTGAGGTGAGTGTGTGCCAGTGTGCACAAGTGTGTGTGCCCGTGTACACAGGTAAGGTGTGTGTGCCCGTGTGCACAAGTGAGCTGTGTGTGCCGGTGTGCACAGGTGAGGTGCATGCCAGTGTGACCAGATAAGGTGCATGAGTGCCTGTGTGCACAGGTGAGTTGTGTGCATGCCAGTGCACAGGGGAAGTGTGTGTGCTGGCTGGGGCATTTCCTGTTTTCACACCTAAGCGTGACAGCACCCAGAGGAAGAAATGTGTGTTTCTCAGGCTTCCTCTCAGCTCAGGACTCTCTGTAGGACTGTGTAGCCCTCCCGCCTCGGGCTCCATGCGGAAGGCTTGGCCTGGAACCCGCTGGCAAGAACAGCCCTGCCGTGACCGGCTGCCCTAACCCCAGGCCTCAGGCTGAGCTGGGCACGTTGGGGGCCAGGCTTCTGTGACACCCACTCGGGGCTCCACATATGTGTGTGGTGCCTGCTGTACAGGAGGGCCTGGCAGAAGGGAGGAGAGAACGAGGAGTCTTGGCCCAGCCAGCAGCACTTGCTGCAGACGTGACTCACTGAGCAAGGCAAGGCATGGGATGGAGAACCTGGGAAATGGGACCTCCTTGGCAGGTATTGCTGCTCACCAAAGACACACAGGAGCACCCCTTCCTCGTACAGCACTGGTGGAGGGCCGCCTGTCTGTTATTCTGAGAGCACACTTTGGGGTTGATATTGTTTATCAAAGCAATCTCTGTTTTATTTATTCATTTTTTTTGAGATGGAGTCTCACTCTGTCCCTCAGGCTGGAGTGCAGCGGTGTCATCTCGGCTCACTGCAACCTCCGCCTCCTGGGTTCAAGTGATTGTCCTGTCTCAGCCTCCAAAGTAGTTGGGACCACAGGCACGCACCACCACGTCTGGTTAATTTTTGTACTTGTAGTAGAGACAGGATTTTGCCATGTTGGCCCGGCTGGTCTCGAACTCCTGACCTCAGGAGCCTCCCGTGTCGGCCTCCCAAAGTGTGTGGATTACAGGCGTGAGCCACCATGCCCGGCCATGATCTGTATTTTACGTAATGAAGATAAGCAGATCACATCCAGAACAACCCCACCCAACAGAAATGACAGCTACTTCCTAAACAATTTAGATGCTCCAAAGCAGATTCATGCAGAGTTAATAAGAATTGAGTCTCATTATCACCTAAGAAAGCTGAGGAAGCATATATCACCAAGTGCAATTAACAAGAGAGTTTTCATTCCTATAAAAACACCTGCATATTAAAGAAAAACTGTGATGGTATTGCTCATAGGCCATTCACTCTTATTTTATTTTATTTTTGGAAAGAGACAAGTCTCACTCTCTTGCCCAGGCTGGAGTGCAGTGGTGCGATCTCGGCTCACTGCAGCCTCCACCTCCCAAGTTCCAATGATTCTCCCACCTCAGCCTCCTGAGTAGCTGGGATCACAGGCACGCACCACCACACCCAGCTGATTTCTGTATTTTTAGTAGAAACGGGGCTTCACCATGTTGGCCAGGCTGGAATCAAACTCCTGACCTCAAGTGATCTGCCTGCCTTGGCCGCCCAAATGCTGGGATTACGGGCATGAGCCACCTCACCTGACCGCCATTAACTCTTATCTGAAGAGTTATGTCCACATCCTAACGCCACACACCTATAACTGGGACCTAATTTAGAAATAGGGTCTTTGTAGATGGAATTAAGTGAACATGAGATCATTAGGATGGACCTTAATCCAATATGATGGGTGGCCTTACAAGAAGTAGAAAATGGCCGGGTGCAGTGGCTCACGCCTGTCATCCCAGCACTTTGGGAGGCCAAGGTGGGCGGATCACCTGAGGTCAGGAGTTCGAGATCAGCCTGACCAATAGGATGAAACCCCGTCTCTACTAAAAAATACAAAAAATTAGCTGGGCATGGTGGTGCGCGCCTGTAATCCCAGCTACTCGGGAGGCTGAGGCAGGAGAACTGCTTGAACCCAGGAGGTGGAGCTGGGACCATGCCATTGCATTCCAGCCTGGGCAACAAGAGTGAAACTCTGTCTCAAAAAAAAGAAGTAGAAAATTTGGAGACAGAGATACAGAGAAGGCCACATGGAGATGGAGGCAGAGACCGGAGTGATGCGGCCACACAGCCAGGGATGTCTGGAGCCCCCAGGGACTGGGAGAGGCAGGAAGGACCGTCCCCTCCACCCTCACAGATACCCTAGAGTGACATTCAATCAAACATCTAGGCGCCTCATGATCCAGTCAAGTTAACACATAATGTTAACTATTCCGACGCCATTCTACATATAAGAAGGGCCCTAAATGCAATGACAGGTGCCCTTGTAAGACACAGAAGAGGAGATGCAGACACAGAGGAGAAGGCCAAGTGGAGACAGAGGCAGAGACTGGAGTGATGTGGCCACAAGCCCAGAGACACCTGGAGTCCCCGGGAGCTGGGAGAGGCAGGAAGGATCCTCCCCTAGAAGATCGTCCAGAGAGAGCACGACCCTGTCCCCTCCTGAATTTCAGACTTCTGGTCTCCAGAAGTCATCCATTCACTGGAGGAATTTCTGTGACTTTGAACCATCCAGTCTGTGCTCATTTGTTTAGACAATGTGCCAGGAAAGTAATACAGATTGCAAAGCAGATCAAGGAACTTCAGACTCAAAGGCCTTGAGACCCAGAGCCAGCTCAGAGCTGGCTCTAACATTTTTTGTGTATTTATTTATTTTAGTTTAGTTTAGTTTTTTGAGACAGGGTCTTGCTCTGTCACCCAGGCTGAAATGCAGTGGTGTGATCTCGGCTCACTGCAACCTCCACCTCCTGGGTTCAAGGGATTCTCCTGCCTCAGCCTCCCGAGTAGCTGGGACTACAGAGACGTGCCACCACGCCCGGCTAATTTTTGTATTTTTAGTAGGGACGGGGGTTCACCATGTTGGCCAGGATGGTCTCCATCTCCTGACCTCGTGATCCTCCCGCCTCGGCCTCCCAAAGTGCTGGGATGACAGGCGTGAGCCACCGCGCCCAGCCAGTTCCCCCTAGTTTTTTTGAGACGTACAATTCAACCCACACTGCTTTTCTTTTCCTGTTCTCCTCTTTCGCTTCAGCAGTTTGATGATGTAAAATGAATATTGATGACAGGCATTCACCTGAGCCACATTTCACTTCTGCTTGATTAGTCTGCAGAGGACAGTGACCGTGTTAACAGATGCCGCCTCTGAGCTTTCTGGAAACTTCATGGTTGATGGCACTGACTCTTTCCAAATATGCCCCTTTTTCATAATTCGTACCTTCGGACTGACCTCTTGAAGGAGAGAACATTGCTTTGCTGGGGCTGCCGTAATAAAATACCACGGACCCAGTGGCTTAAACAGCAGACATTGATTCTCCCACAGTTCTGGAGGCTGGAGGCCCCAGATCAAGGTGTGGGTGGGGCTGACTCCTCCTGAGGCCTCTCTCCTTGGGTCGTGGACACCATCTTCTTCTCCCTGTGTCCTCACAGGCTCGTCCCTCTGTGTGTGTCTGTGTCCTCATCTCCTCTTCTTATGGGATGTCTTAGTCCATTTCAGGCTGCGATCACAGAATACCACAGACTGGGTGGCTTAGAAACAATAGACATTGATTCTCCCACAGTTCTGGAGGCTGGACGCCTGAGATGAGTGTATGGGCAGGGCTGGTTCCTCCTAAGGTCTCTCTCCTGGGCTTGTCGACGCCGTCTTCTCCCTGTGACCTCACAGGGTCATCCCTCTGTGTGTGTCTGTGTCTCACCTCCTCTTCCTATGAAATGTCTTAGTCTATTTCAGGCTGCTGTCACAGAACACCATAGACCGGGGGGTTATCAACAACAGACATGGATTCTCCCACAGTCCTGGAGGCTGGACGTCTGAGATCCAGGTGTGGGCAGGGCTGGTTCCTCCTGAGGCCTCTCTCCTGGGCTTGCAGATATCATCATCGCCCTGTGTCATCCCTTGGTTGTCCCTCTGTGTGTGTCTGTGTCCTCATCTCCTCTTCTTATAAGGACCTCAGTCCTATTGGATCAGGGCCCACCCTATGACCTCATTTTACCTGAATCACCTCTTTAAAGACTCCATCTCCGGCCAGGCGCAGTGGCTCACGCTTGTAATCCCAGCACTTTGGGAGGCCGAGGCGGGAGGATCACCTGAGGTCGGGAGGTCAAGACCAGCCTGGATAACACGGTGAAACCCTGCCTTCACTTAAGAAAATACAAAATTAGCCTCCCAGCTACTCGGGAGGCTGAGGCAGGAGAATCACATGAACCTGGGAGGTGGAGGTTGCAGTGAGCCAAGATCGTGCCACTGCACTCCAGCCTGGTGACAGAGCGAGAGACTCCGTCTCAAATAAAACAAAATAAAGTAAAATACATGGTGGGTGAGGCCACATGTAGAAAGAGCAATGAGTAGAAAGAGCAATGATTCTTTCTGCATCCATGAGGACGCCCCTGTGATAGAAACCCTGCTACGTGCCGTGAATTTCAAACACTGAAGTCAGTCATTGCTGGCCATGCAGTGTGGCAAGTGGATTCAACTTGAGAAGACCCCGCGCTAGTTAATAAGTGATTATGTGTGCCGACTTAACATTCAGCGAGACCACGTGGCCGAAGCACGTTTTATTTTTTGACGTGCTTATCCATTGTGCGTAGTGACAGGCTGTCAATGGCTTTGGATAGATGCATTGAACCGATTACCTTGCTCATGTCGTAGAAGGTGGTGGCTTCATGTTCAAGAAGTAACATGCCCCAAATTGAGTTGACGTTTGTCAGGGTACAGGCTGGAGTTACGGAATACAATCAGGTGCCCAGTGCTCAAGAGCCAATATATTTGTGATTGATCGCAGATATTTGTGATTGATAGCAAGGATCCTTCCCTAGAGCCTCCAGAGCCAGTGCGGCCCTGCAGATGTTTTGGTTTCACCGAGTTCTGTGAGGAACATTGGTGTGGATTCTCTGAGCCACACTAGGACCAGCCACTGTGGATTCTCTGAGTTGTACTAAGGGCAGACACATGGATTCTCTGAGCCACACTAGGGTCAGCCACATGAATTCTCTGAGCCACACTAGAACCAGCCACTGTGGATTTCCTGAGCCACACTAGAACCAGCCACGTGAATTCTGAGCCACACTAGGGCCAGCCACGTGGATTCTCTGAATCACACTAAGGGCAGCCAAATGGATTCTCTCAGCTACATTAGGACCAGCCACATGTATTGTATGAGCCACAGTAGGGCCAGACACATGGATTTTCTGAGTCATACTAAGGGCAGCCACATGAACTCTCGCAGCCACACCAGGACCAGCCACGTGGGTTCTCGGAGCCACAGTAGGACCAGCCATGTGAACTCTGAGCCACCCTTGGACCAGCCACATGGATTCTCTAAGCCACATTAAGACCAGACACGTGGGTTCTCTGAGTCACACTAGGACTAGCCACGTGGGTTCTCTAAGCCACATTAGAACCAGACAAGTGGGTTCTCTGAGCCACACTAGGACCAGCCATGTGAGCTCTCTAAGCCACTTTCAGACCAGCCACATGGATTCTCTAAGCCACATTAGGACCCGCCATAAGGGTTCTCTGAGCCACACTAGGACCAGCCATGAGGGTTCTCTGAGCCACACTAGTACCAGCCACGTGGATTCTCAGAGCCACACTAGGACCAGCCACAAGGGTTCTCTGAGTCACACTAGGACCAGCCACGAGAGTTCTCTGAGCCACATTAGCACCAGCCACAAGGGTTCTCTGAGCCACACTAGGACCAGCCATATGATTTCTGGGAGTCACACTAGGACCAGCCACGAGAGTTCCCTCAGCGACATTAGGACCAGCCACATGGTTTCTCTTAGCCACAGTAGGACCAGTGACGAGGGTTCTCTGAGCCACACCAGGAGCAGCCACGTGGATTCTCTGAGCCACACCAGGACCAGCCACATGCGTTCTCTGAGCCACGCTAGGGCCAGCCATATGGAAGCATTGGGATTTTAGGACCGCTGCCGTGACTAATGGCGTAAGATGTCTCGGGAGCGAGGGGGTTCCTTCACTTCCTTACTTTCATGGGTTTTCTCCCTTTACATCTTAGCATGTAAAATGTGTGCAGGACTGGGCACGCCAAGTCTTTCCTACTGTGAATAGTGCCACAGTAAACATATGTGTACATGTGTCTTTATAGTAGAATGTACAACCCCATCAAAAAGTGGGCAAAGGATATGAACAGACACTTCTCAAAAGAAGACATTTATGCAGCCAACAAATATATGAAAATGCCCCTCATCACTGGTTATTAGAGAAATGCAAATCAAAACCACAAGGAGATACCATCTCACGCCAGTTAGAATGGCCATCATTAAAAAGTCAGGAAACAGGCTGGGCGCAGCGGCTCACACCTGTCATCCCAGCACTTTGGGAGGCTGCAGCGGGTGGATCATGAGGTCAGGAGATCGAGACCATCCTGGCTAACATGGTGAAACCCCGTCTCTACTAAAAATACAAAAAATTAGCCGGGCAAGGTGGCCGCACCTGTAATCCCAGCTACTCGGGAGGCTGAGGCAGGAGAATGGCGGGAACCCGGGAGGCGGAGCTTGCCGTGAGCTGAGATCTGGCCACTGCACTCCAGCCTGGGCGACAGAGCGAGGCCCTGTCTCAAAAAAAAAAAAAAAGGTCAGGAAACAACAGGTGTTGGAGACGATATGGAGAAATAGGAACACTTTTACACTGTTGGTGGGAGTGTAATCTAGTTCAACCATTGTGGAAGACAGTGTGGCGATTCCTCAAGGATCTAGAACTATTCATTGATATTTTGCTATTTTTTTCTTTTATATAGGAATATGTTGAAAGATAGATAAATATAACCAAGTGTAAAAGTATGCAAAAGAGGATGTGTAATGTGTGCATACATACTTCTATATATATTTTTTGAGACAGGGTGTCTGATACAATGAAAGGGTTGCTGGCCAGGTGTGGTGGCTCACACCTATAATCCCAGCACTTTGGGAGGCTGAGGCAGGCTGATCAGCTGAGGTGTACAATGCACCCAGTCTGTGGTATTCTGTGATAGCAGCCTGACATGGACTAAGACATCTCATAAGAAGAGGGGATGAGGACAGACACCCATCGCCCAGACTGGAGTTCAGTGGCACCATCTCAGCTCACTGCAACCTCCGCCTCCCGGGTTTAAGTGATTTTCTTGCCTCAGCCACCCGAGTAGCTGCGATAACAGGCGTCCGCCACCATACCGGGCTAATTTTTGTATTTTTAGCAAAGAGATGGAGTTTTGCTGTGTTGCCTAGACTGGTCTTGAACTCCTGACCTCAAGTGCTCCACCTGCCTCCGCCTCCCAAAGTGCTGGGATGACAGGTATGAGCCACCGCGCCCAGCCAGAGGCTTTTATTTTCTAAACCAAAAATGTTGACAGTATCACACAACATCTTGATGGTTCCAGAGACAGATAATTGTCATGAAACTAGGGATAACTACTTTCTTTATTGCAGTCGTCCTCTAGGAGACCAAATAACAAGCCTTTAACTGTTTTTTGTTTGTTTTTGTTCTTGTTTTTTTTTTTTTTTTTTTTTTTTGAGACGGAGTCTTGCTCTGTCACCCAGGCTGGACTGGAGTGCAGTGGCATGATCTTGGCCCACTGCAACGTCCGCCTCCCGGGTTCAAGCAATTCTCCTGCTTCAGCCTCCCAAGAAGCTGAGATGTTAGGCATGTGCCACCATGCCTGGCTAATTTTAGTATTTTGTTGCACAGACTGGAGTGCAGTAGCAGGATCTCAGCTGACTGCAACCTCCACCTCCCGGTTTCAAGCAATTCTCCTGCCTCAGCCTCCCCAGTAGTTGGGATTATAGGTATGCGCCGCCACACCAGGCTAACTTGTTTTTTTGTATTTTCAGTACAGATGGAGTTTCACCATGTTGGCCAGGCTGGTCTTGAACTCCTGACCTCAAGTGATCCACCTGCCTCAGCCTCCCAAAGTGCTGGGATGACAGCTGTGAGCCACTGTGCCTGGCCAACAAGGCTTCCTTTAATTCTTTTTGTTTAATGTTTACCAAAAGGGATGACACAGTTGAAAAGTGGGCTTTTACATGACTCTTTCCTAGACCAGAAAAATCAGTATCAGCAGGGATCTTGTTTGAAATGCAGATGCTTAGGCCGGGCACGGTGGCTCCCACCTGTCATCCCAGCACTTTGGGAGGCTGAGGCGGGTGGATCACCTGAGGTCGGGAGTTTGAGACCAGCCTGGCCAACATGGTGAAACCCCGTCTCTACTAAAATTACAAAAATTAGCCAGGCGTGGTGGTTCCTGCCTGTAATCCCAGCTACTCAGGAAGCTGAGGCAGGAGAATGGCTTCAACCAGGACTCAAAAGGCAGAGGTTGCAGTGAGCCGAGATCATGTCACTGCACTCCAGTCTGGGCTACGAAGCAAGACTCTATCTCAAAAGAAAAAAGAAAAGAATGCTCACATTCTCAGACCATCCTCCAGATCTGCTAAGCCCAAATTTTGGAGAGCAGGGGTTGGCGAGCAGACGGTCTTTGGGGAATTCTGATGCGTGCTAAAATGTGAGAACCACTTGAATTTAAAATAAACCGCTTTGTTTTTTTTTTGTATGAAAGATGTGATTCTTGGCTTTCGCCTGATATAATTATTGCCAGTAATTAGTGTTAATTGCCAAGATTGATTTACTGGCTTGGAAAATTAGCGTTCTTGTAAAGGAATAAATCACAACATTGTAATGTATTCCAAAAATCCAAGAGAGTTTTTACACATGAGAGAGCCTGTCTCCTCAACTTGGCTGTACTGAATCATCCTCGTGGTGAGATAAATTTCAATGGAAAGCACTTTGGGACGCTGAGGCGGGTGGATCACCTGAGGTCAGGAGTTCGAGACCAGCCTGGTCAACATGGCAAAACCCCGTCTCTACTAAAATTACAAAAATTAGCCAGGCGTGGTGGCACATGCCTGTAATCTCAGCTACTTGGGAGGCTGAAGCAGGAGAATGGCTTGAACCCGGGAGGCGGAAGTTGCAGTGAACCAAGATCATGCTATTGCACTCCAGCCTGGGCGACAGAGCAAGACTCCATCTCATATCCCAGCACTTTGCGAGGCGGAGGGGGACAGATCACGAAGTCAGGAGATCAAGACAAACCAGGCCAACATGGTGAAACCCTGTCTCTACTAAAAATACAAAAACTAGCTGAGCATGGTTGTGTACACCTGTAGTCCCAGCCACTTAGGAGACTGAGGCAGGAGAATCCCTTGAACCCGGGAGACAGAGCTTGCAGTGAGCCGAGATTGCACCACTGCTCTCCAGCCTGGCGACAGAGCGAGACTCCGTCTCAAAAAAAAAAAAAAGACCTCTCTTTGTTCACAGTATTTTCTGAGTTCCTGGTGGGCGACTCGTTATCAAGAATATTAAATGTAGGTGATAGTTATGAAGAATATTAGATATCCTAGAAAGAGTGTAATGGAGTTGTTTGTACTGTCAAAGGGAAAGTTCAATTTAGACATGAAGGACTGTTACAATACTTACAGGTGTGTTGGATGCCACCCGTACTTGCTCATTAAAACAGTGATTATTATCAGGTTTAATGAGCAGTGGAAAAATAGCTCCAGTCAACTAGGTTATGAGCAGTCGATTGAGTGTCTGTAATTGCATTGGCCATTGCATTATGCATGGATGTCCTGCAACTGAAGTATGTTGCAATGCATAGGAAGTCAACATTAAAAAAAAAAAAACCTCCATCATCTTTGCTTCTACACAAGTACTTCTGAAAGTGGATAAATAATCAATGCAAAAACTGCCTGTTGATCCATATGAAAGGACACCGCCTACCGAGACTGGCTGGTGGGGCACTGAGACATGACACGTATACATCCTACAGTATCCATCACAATAACTTACAAAGGGCTCCTTTTTTTTTTTTTTTTTTTTGAGACAGAGTCTTGCTCTGTCACCCAGGCTGGAGTGCAGTGGTGCGATCTCGACTCACTGCAATGTTCACCTCCCAGGTTCACGCCCGCCACCACACCCAGCTAATTTTTTGTATTCTTAGTAGAGACGGGGTTTCACCTTGTTAGCCAGGATGGTCTCCATCTCCTGACCTCGTGATCTGTCCGCCTCAGCCTCCCAAACTGCTGGGATTACAGGCCTGAGCCACCGCGCCCGGTCTTACAAACACTCAAAGTATGTTCAGTCTTCACGATTTTTAATAACAAGAAGAGAGTAATGCTTTATATAATCAGCGAGAAATGGAGAACTCAAATACCCTTTTTTAAGATCCAGATTTAGCAGCAAGTGGTTTTTCTTCAGTTTCTTACTGAACAAGAAAGCTCGTTGAAATGATTTTTGTTTTGTTTTGGACAGAGTCTCCCTGTCTCGCCCAGGCTGGAGTGCAGTGGCGCCATCTCGGCTGACGGCCACGTCCGCCTCCCAGGCTCAGATGGTTTTCTCACACCTCAGCCTCGCAACTAGCTGGGATCACAGGTGTGCTTTACCACACCCAGCTACTCTTTTGTATTTTTTGTAGCCATAAGGTCTTACTCTACTGCCCAGGCTGGTCTCGAACTCCTGCAGTCAAGGGACCTGCCTGCCTTAGTCTCCCTAAGTGCTCAGATGACATGCGTCAGCCGCCACGCCCGGCCTAATGCCAACGATTTTTGTCAGTCCTCAGGGTTTCATTTACAAACCTTAATGGATGTGTTTTCCTGTGTGTCTGCTTTCATGCTTTCCCATTTCTGGTGAGGCTATGTCTTCATCCCTAACCCCCACCCTGGGACTCTCTCCTGAACCTCCATGCCTGTCTTGGATTTATTTCTTCACCTCCTGTAGAGAAATGTATGGACTTTCCCCTGCCCCCACACCATATTTTTAAACAATCTTAGTTGTCTCTTCTCCACGCACGCTGCTGTGTAAAACCGTAATTACAGAACCAACCCCTCCATTTACTTTGGAAAAATCTGCCTTTGGATGATGCATTTTCTGCTTTTTCAAGTAACCATACCTCTTACCCATCAATCAGATCCTGGAGATCCAGAGCCAAATGCTTGCAGGTGATATTTAAAAGACACTCATGACAGCAGGAAAGCCAGTCTTTGCTTCTCTGCACTTAATAACTTCCTGTTTCCTGGACTCTCCTCTTCCCCCGGGGTGAGGAGATGGGAGAACTTTGCCTTAAAAAGGTATCTGGACGGTAATTGGGGATTTGCAGTTTATCTTGGATCAAAGAGGGGACTTGAGCTCTGAACTACGCAATTTCCTTGTCTTAATTCTTCCAGTCCCTTAAATTTCTTTCTTTCTTTATTTTTTATTATTTTTAAAGTTTTTTTTATTTTTTTGAGACAGAGTTTTCCTCTTGTCACCCAGGCTGGAGTGCAGTGGCACAGTCTCAGCTCACTGCAACCTCCACTTCCCGGGTTCAAGCGATTCTCCTGCCTCAGCCTCCAGAGTAGCTGGGATGACAGGCACCCACCCCCACACCCGGCTAATTTTTGTATTTTCAGTAGAGACGGGGTTTCAGCATGTTGGCCAGGCTGGTCTCGAACTTGTGACCTCAGGTGATCCACCCACCTCAGCATCCCAGAGTGCTGGGATGACAAGTGTGAGCCACCACACCTGGCCAATTCTTCCAGTCTCTTTATTAGGTAGTCGGCATTTTGCAATCCCCTCCTACCCCACCCCAGCCCCCCAAAAGTTATGTTTCGATTGTTCATTACTTTGCAAAGTCTCCATGGCTAAGGAATCCCTTGTCACCCTTTGCTGACCTGCCCTTATTTGTTTCTAAGGCAGTAGACCTGAGGTTTGTTTTCCAGCAGAAAATAAAATCGGATAGACCACAGGCCTGTTTGAAATGCTTGTTCCCTGGTGCCATAAATAAATAGCACTTGAACATAAAGTTAATTTCTTCAGCAAGGCCATTTTTATACTTTCTGCAGGAAGGGTACACTCGATAGCAGTTTGACCGTGAGAGTACACCGAACAAAGGAGACAGGGTCATTTATAACCTGACACGTCCACCCTACGCTGTGTCCCGTTTCCATGGACTGGAACGGGCCCTCCCATTCTGTATTTGTGCCGCTCAGCCAGCAACTTAGAACTTTTTAAAAGAGGCAAAGGCAGAGGAGAACAAAGGAAGGCGGAAGTCACTTGTGGAATGGTGGGAAAAGTAAAAACAGACCCAAATAAGGAAGAGGAACAAGCTCTGACCTAATGCTTGCTTGGACCAGTATAAGCATGCCAGGGCAGATATTTAGGCTACATTGTGGGAGCTCAGAACATAAAGTACATGGATTTCTTTATTACGGCTAGCAGATAGTTACGATGTTAGCGCAGGTCTTTGAATACATTTTGCTTCTCAGAGAAGTTCCTATGTATTCCTAATTAGGTGGAGAGGAAAGTCTTTGAAGAGAAACCTTTATTTTTTACAGGCCCAATGTCAGATTGTGGCGTGCGGCTTTCTGCTACCCACGGCTGCCTGATGAGACAGCGGCTGGAGGCAGAACGGAGTCCCTGGAGGGGTTCAATGAGGGCGTCACTGCTCCTCATGCAAGCAATTCACATATGCCTTTTGGACAACGGGAAGGGGCATCTCAGAAAATCTCAGCTCAGGTTGCGATTCCCCCGGGGCGAGCTTCCCTAGCCATGTGATCCCCTGTGTCTCTGGTTACGTGAAGATGGGAGCATTGCTCCGTTGCTAACATCACAGTGCTGGGGCTCAGAAAACGATCCCCTAAATGTTTCCGAGGCATTGGGACCAGAGCAACTTTGCCATCTTGAATAAGGGCTGGGTAAGATGAGGCTGAGACCGGCTGGGCTGCCTTCCCTGGAGGTGGGTGAGGCAATGCCAAGTCACAGGATGGCAGAGGAGGTCAGCACAAGACACAGGTCACAGAGACCCTGCTGATAAAGCAAGCTATGGTAAAGCCGGCCAAATCCCGCCAAAACCAAGATGGCCATGGGAGTGACCTCTGGGCATCCTGTCTGGTCATGATACGCTAATTCTAATGCATTGGCTGCTAGGAAACAGTGTGCAGATGCCACGGCGTGGTCTGAAAGTGGGGATGGACCTTCAGCTCTGGGAACTGTGACTCCTTTCCTAGAAAACTCATGAGTCATCCACCCCTTGTTTAGTGTGTCATCAAGAAATAACCATAACAATGGGCCACCAGCAGCTCTCGGGGCTGCTCTGGCTGTGGAGGACACATGCTTTATTCCTCTACTTTCCCAATAAACTTGCTTTCACTGTACTCTATGGACCCACCCGGAGTTCTTTCTCTCCAGATCCAAGAACCCTTTCAAATTCCTGAAGGGATGGGGTGATGTGCCCACCTCCGCCTCCCAAAGTGCTGCTGGGATTACAGATGGGACCCACTGCACCCACCTCCGCCTCCCAAAGTGCTGCTGGGATTACAGATGGGACCCACTGCACCCACCTCCGCCTCCCAAAGTGCTGCTGGGATTACAGATGGGACCCACTGCGCCCACCTCCGCCTCCCAAAGTGCTGCTGGGATTACAGATGGGACCCACTGCACCCACCTCCGCCTCCCAAAGTGCTGCTGGGATTACAGATGGGACCCACTGCACCCACCTCCGCCTCCCAAAGTCCTGCTGGGATTACAGATGGGACCCACTGCACCCAGCCAGAAAAGACTTTTCAATCAATTTTAATTTTTTTTTTTTTTTTGAGATGGAGTCTCACTCTGTTGCCCAGGCTAGAGTACAGTGGCGCAATCTCGGCTCGCTGCAGTCTCCGCCTCCTGGGTTCAAGTGATTCTCCTGCCTCAGCCTCCCGAGTAGCTGGGACTACAGGCATGCGCCACTACTCCCTGGCTAATTTTTTGTATTTTTAGTAGAGATGGGGTTTCACCGTATTAGTCAGGATGGTCTCGATCTCCTGACCTCATGATCCGCCCGCCTCGAGCTCCCAAGTCCTGGTATTACAGACATGAGCCACCGTTCCCACCCCAAGGTTTAATTTCTTAATATCAATTTCAAGCAGTGGTTTTAGTAAAAGATATTCATAGGCCAGGTGCGGTGGCTCACGCCTGTGATCCCAGCACTTTGGGAGGCCATGATGGGCGGTTCACTTGAAGTCAGGAGTTCGAGACTGGCCTGGCCAACACAGTGAAACCCCAGCTATACTGGAAATACAAAAATTAGCCGGGCATGGTGTTGGGCACCTGTATTCCCAGCTACTCGGGAGGCTGAGGCAGGAGAATCACTTGAACCCGGGAGGCGGAGGTTGCAGTGAGCCAAGTTCTTGCCACTGAGCTCCGGCCTGGGCTACAGAGCAAGACTCTGTCTCAAAAAAAAAAAAAAAAAAAAAAGGGCCAGGCGTGGTGTCTCACGCCTGTAATCCCAGCACTTTGGGAGGCTGAGGCTGGGGGATCACGAGGTCAGGAGATTGAGACCATCCCAGGTAACACGGTGAAACCCTGTCTCTACCAAAAAAACAAAACATTAGCTGCACGTGGTGGGCACCTGCAGTCCCAGCTACTCGGGAGGCTGAGGCAGGAGAATGGCATGAACCCGGGAGGTGGAGGTTGCAGTGAGCCAAGATCATGCCACTGCACTCCAGCCTGGGCAACAGAGCGAGACTCTGTCTCAACAAAAAAACAAAATAAAAAAAGATTTATGATTTTAAAGATTGAGTTACATGTTGTGAAGTTGCCCTCCCAAAAGGTATGTACAAATGTATGTGCATGCCCTTCCTTTGGGTGTCTGGCCAATTCTCCCCGTGTTCTTCCCAGTGGAAATGATGGCTTCTCGGAATGTTAGATGAATAGGAGAAAAGGCATACAACGTTTACTCAATGTATACATACGTGCTTTCATCTTCTTGGTTTTCTTCTATGTGTTTGCCTTGGGAAAGCATTCTCATTTTTCTTCTCCAGATCTTCTCCAGAGTTTCGCTCTGTCGCCCAGGCTGGAGTGCAGGGCGCCATCTCGGCTCACTGCAACCTCTGCCTCCCAGGTTCAAGCAATTCTCCTGCCTCAGCCTCCCGAGTAGCTGGGATTACAGGCACATGCCACCATGCCTGGCTAATTTTAAATTTTTTCTTAGTAGAGACAGGGTTTTGTCATGTTGGCCAGCCTGGTCTTAAAACTCCTGACCTTGTGATCCACCCGTCTTGGCCTCCCAAAGTGCTGGGATTACAGGCACGAGCCACTGCGTCCAGCCACAGCTTGGTTTTATACATTTTAGGGAGACATGAGACATCAATCAATATATGTAAGAACTACGTTGGGGTGGGTGCGGTTGTTCACACTTGTCACCCCAGCACTTTGGGAGGCTGAGGCAGGTGGATCACCTGAGGTCAGGAGATCGAGACCAGCCTGGCCAACATGGTGAAACCCCATCCTCACTAAAAATACAACAAGTTAGCTGGGCGTGGTGGCAGGCTCCGGTAATCCCAGGTACTCGGGAGGCTGAGGCAGGAGGATGGCTTGAACCCAGGAGGCAGAGGTTGCAGTGAGCCGAGATTGTGCCACTGCACTCCAACCTGGGTAACAAGAGCAAAACTCCATCTCAAATATAAATAAGAAGAAGTAGAGTCCTTGACAGGTGGGGACAACTGGAAACAGGGAGGGGGCTTCCAGGTCACAGGTGGGTGAGACCCAGGTGGTTGCATTCTTTTGGATTTCTGATGAGCCTTCCCAGAGGAGGGGATCAGATATGCATCTGTCTCAGTGAGCACAGGCATGACTTTGAATAGAATGAAAGGCAGGTTTGCCTTCAGCAGGTTCCCGCTGGACTTTTCCTTTGAGCTTCCTGATTTTGGAGGGCCAAGATAGTTTCCTTTCGCAGCTTCCATCAGGATACACATACCGTGTGGTTAATTCAGAAAATTAGGCCGGGCGCGGTGGCTCACGCCTGTCATCCCAGCACTTTGGGAGGCCGAGACGGGCGGATCACGAGGTCAGGAGATCGAGACATCCTGGCTAACACGGTGAAACCCCGCCTCTACTAAAAATACAGAAAATTAGCCGGGCGTGGTAGTGGGTGCCTGTAGTCCCAGCTACTTGGGAGGCTGAGGCGGGAGAATGACTTGAACTCAGGAGGCGGAGCTTGCAGTGAGCCGAGATGGTGCCACTGCACTCCAGCCTGGGCGACACAGCGAGCCTATGTCTCAAAAAAAAAAAAAAAATTAAGAAGAATATATATCTGAAAGAAGCAGTGAACCTTCATCCACCTTGAAATATTGTTACAATAATTATGTAGCAAATTGATCGCCTCTGGGCATCTTCGGAGCCCAGAGGAAAGGACATTATTGCTCAAATACTTCTCTTTGTCTTATTTAAAAGAACTGTGAGGCCAATTCTACGGCCAATGATCTATTCCTAACAGTAAATTCTAAAAGGAGTCTGTGGCGGTTGTGTGCCTTCAAGGGACATTATGTAACGACACAAATAACATCTCTTTAAAAAGTGTTTCTAAGGCATCAAGAGAAAAAGTAGAACATATTTACAGGAGCAAAGCTGGAAACATCCAGTTTTCTCTGTTTCTGATGATTGAGGTTACCAGAGAGAGAGAGAGAGAGGCACGTTTCTCACTTCACCACGGTTATCCGATCGATTTTTATCACTCTGTCCTGTGATACTAAAACATTTCTCTAAACTACTTGAACCAAGGTGCAAAGAGTTTAACGCATGCTTTGGACACCACAGAGCTTGCAATAGATGTGAGGAAAATTCTTGATAGCTTGGTAAGTTTGCCAAATTGCTCTTACGGATGTCTTTTATGATTTGAGACCCAAGAAGACCACATGTGGCTGGGCGCGGTGGCTCATGCTTGTCATCCCAGCACTTTGGGAGGCCAAGGCGGGTGGATCACCCGAGATCAGGAGTTCAAGACCAGCCTGGCCAACATGGTGAAACCCCATCTCTACTAAAAATGCAAAAATTAGCCGGGTGTGGTGACAGGAGCCTATAACCCCAGCTACTCTGGAGGCTGAGGCACGAGATGCGCTTGAACCCGGGAGGCAGAGGTTGTGCCACTGTACTCCAGCCTGGGTGATAGAATGAAAATCTGTCTCAAAGCAAACAAACAACAAACAAAACAAGACCACATGGAAAGCCAGGTGCAGTGGCTCCTGCCTGTAATCCCAGCACTTTGGGAGGCTGAAGCAGGTGGATAACTTGGGGTCAGGAGTTCGAGACCAGCCTGGCCAGCATGGTAAAACTCCGGTCTTGACTGAAAATACAAAAAATTAGCAGAGTGTGGTGGCAGGTGCCTGTAGTCCCAGCTACTGGGGAGGCTGAGGCAGGAGAATCGCTTGAACTGGACAGGTGTAGGTTGCAGTGAGCCGAGATTGTATCACTGCACTCCAGCCTGGGCGACAGAGTGAGACTCTGTCTCAAAATACATAAAAATAAAAAATTAGTAACACAATTTAACGTGTCTGACCCCAATACAATTAAGGGATGAGTTTATAATAAGAAGGTGAACTAGAACAATCCGCAGGCATTGGAACACTGGCCAAGAGATGGCATGATCACACATGGGTCCAGGGGAGGTGGCTGCCTGTAGACACGGCCGCTGGTACAGATGCTGCGCAGATGAGGCACTTAGGTGGGAATGCCGTCAGCCTCTTACACCTTCTCCTGCTTGCCCTGCAGTGCCTGCTACTCAGCCCACGCAGCGTACGCCCAGAGCAAGCTGGCCCTTGTCCTGTTCACCTACCACCTCCAGCGGCTGCTGGCAGCCGAGGGAAGCCACGTGACCGCCAACGTGGTGGACCCTGGCGTGGTCGACACGGACCTCTACCGGCATGTGTTCTGGGGCACCCGCCTGGTGAAGAAGCTTTTCAGCTGGTTGCTTTTCAAGGTAAGCCCCTTCTGCTTCTCTGATTCATGGCTACACGTGAAGATGCTACGGGAAAAGGGTTCCCAGTGCAGACCCCAAGGGGAGGGTTCTTGGATCTCATGCAAGAAAGAATTCAGGAGGAGTCTGCGGTGCAAAGCGAAAGCACGTTCGTTAGAAAGTAGAGGAATAAAGAATGGCTGCTGCGTAGACAGAGCAGCCCTGAGGGTTGCTGGTTGCCCATTTTTGTGGTTATTTCTTGATGATATGCTAAACAAGGGATGGATTATTCATGCCTCCCCTTTTTAGACCATACAGGGTAGCTTTCTGATGTTGTCGTGGCCTTTGTAAGTGTCATGGTGCTGGTGGGAGTGTAGCAGTGAGGACAGCCAGAGGCCACTCTCGTCTCCATTTTGCTTTTTGTGGATTCTGGCCGACTTCTTTACTGCAGCCTGTTGTATCAGCAAGGTCTTTATGACCTGTACGTTGTACCAACCTCTTATCTCATCCCGTGACTTAGAATGCCTTCACCGTCCGGGAACGCAGCCCAGTAGTTCTCCGCCTCATTTCACCCCGCGCCTGTTCAAGATGGAGTCACTCTGGTTCACACACCTCTGACACAACCACTTCCAGGCCGCGTGTGCGCTGTTGGGTGATCGCATTCGGTGTTGTATTTGTACATTCTCACCCCAGAGCTTTGGTTGCCTGCGAGCTCGGTGGGTGACACTGTGTAGCTGTGTGGTGTCCATAACTGAATCTTCTTAGGAGCCGGAGACCCTTTGGGGATGCTGTGGTAGGGAAGGGAAAGGCCGAGGGAAAAACATCCCCCTTTGCCTTTTGAAGGTTTGCTGAAAATCAACCCCCAAAATACAGTTTCCCTTATTGAAAGATGAATCAAGGAAATGACAGGCAACTGTATTCTCTCACATGGAGGAGAATGTCCGAGGAACTGCCCCGTCGCAGAAGGGGGTACACATGCTTTTGTCTTCTTCTTCTTAGGGGAATTGGGGGGGAATTTAGGCAACAGCAAATGATTTTTAAGGGAAGTCAATGGGTTTGAACATGTACAGTGGTCCAAAAACAGATGATGTTTTTTGTTGTTGTTGTTTGCTTGCTTGTTTTTTTTGACATGGAGTTTCGCGCTTTGTTGCCCAGACTGGAGTGCAGCGGCGCGACCTCAGCCCAGTGAAACCTCTGCCTCCCGGGTTCAAGCGATTCTCCTGCCTCAGCCTCTGGAGTAGCTGGGATGACAGGCATCCGCCACCACACCCGGCTAATTTTGTATCTTTAGTAGAGACGGGGTTTCGCCATGTTGGCCAGGCTGGTCTTGAACTCCTGACCTCAGGTGATCTGCCCACCTTGGCCTCCCAAAGTGCTGGGGTGACAGTCATGAGCCACCGTGCCCGGCTTCAGATAATGGTTTAGGACGAGTCTGTCCAGGGACAGAGGCTGTTGAGCCCGCAGAACAGACAGTGGTTTATGAGAATTCTCTGCAGGGCTGTTGACAGACATCAGTCTTTCCTCCCGCAATGTGGGTTCGGAAACTCAGGGAAGGGGCCACTCATCATTTTTCCTTCTTTGGCGGGTCCGGACTTCAGGGAATTTCAGAGAACAACTTCATCCTGTGCATCGGGAGACACAGAGGACCCAGGACGGGGAGGTCAGGGAGATCTTGAGGCGTCTTCGGTTCCGCACCATACTTTGGGGTATTGGTTTTTAAGATCCAGCAACTGAATGGTCCCACATTTCTGCAGTGATCTGTGTTGTGACAATGCGTTATCTTCTTAAGCACTGCAGGGTTTCATGCCCCAGCCATTCCCTTGAGGTTTTTTCTTTGTTTGTTTGTTTGAGATGGAGTCTCGCTCTGTCGCCCAGGCTGGAGTGCAGTGGCGCGATCTCGGCTCACAGCAACCTCCGCCTCCCCGGTTCAAGCGATTCTCCTGCCTCAACCTCCTGAGTAGCTGGGACTACAAGTGTGCACCACCACGCCTGGCTAGTTTTTGTATTTTTAGTAAAGACAGGGTTTTACCACGTTGGCCAGGCGGGTCTCGAACTCCTGACCTGCCTCAAGTAATCTGCCTGCTTTGGTCTCCCAAAGTGCTGGGATGACAGAAGTGAGCCACTGTGCCTGTCCCCTTTGAGGTCTTTTGCAGTGATATGTATCTGGGAGCTTTAGATTTACTTTCTTTCCTATCTATCTCAAGTTGGGATTCTAAAGTTTTAATAATTTGTTTACAGAACAAAGAAAGAACCTCAAGAAGCTTTTCTGTTTTTCCCATTACCTTGCAGAATCGTCTAATTAGCATGTTTAAAAGCATCTGCTTTTGAAACACTGCCACCATTCGCCTTCAAAACCGCGTGGGTTGAGGCATTTTCAGAAGAGTGATTCTAACTCAGCTTTCAAAATTCCTTGGGCATCTATTGCTTTGTTGAAGTTTTCTACCTCTTTCTGAGCCAGTTTAGACAGCTTTTCCCTTTAGATAATTGTCTGTTTCGTCAAGTTTTGGAATTAATGCTTGGTTACAAATTTCCTTTTCTCCCTGTTGGACTCCTGGCATTGCTCTTGATTTTATCGGAAAGTCTCTCATGAAACGAGCTGCCCGCCCCCAACGCAGACGTTTTCAGGGAATTAATTCCTTCCCTTATTTTGCAGTTTGCTTTCTTATCAATTGTTCGTCAAACCTCTAATTCCTCAAGCAATGGAATTTCTTTTTTTCTTTTACCTTTTTTTTTTTTTTGAGACAGAATCTCGCTGTGTCACCAGGCTGGAGTGCAGTGGCGTGATTTCGGCTCGCTGCAACCTCCGCCTCCCGGGTTCAAGTGATTCTCCTGCCTCAGCCTCCTGAGTAGCTGGGATTACAGGTGCCCGCCACCATGCCTGGCTAAGTGTTGTATTTTTAGTAGGGATGGGGTTGCACCATGTTGCCCAGGCTGATCTCGAACTCCTGACCTCAGGTGATCCACCCCACCCCCGGCCTCCCACAGTGCTGGGATGACAGTTGTGAGCCACTGCGCCCAACTGTACCGCCCTTATTTTGCAGTTTGCTTTCTTATCCATTGTTCTTCGCATCTCGAGTTCCTCAAGCAAAGGAATTTCAAAATATTAGTTATTGTATTAAGCACTAAGTTTTCAGTAGCAAGACACCACAATTTGGATACATGCCATGCTTATAAAACCCCCATGAATCCCTCAGACTGACTTCGGTATCCAAGGAGAGCATTTGCTGTTTTTCTCTTTTTAAATTTTTTTTTTTCCTTTTTTTGAGACGGAGTCTGGCTCTGTGGCCCAGGCTGGAGTGCAGTGGCGCGATCTCGGCTCACTGCAAGCTCCGCCTCCCGGGTTCACACCATTCTCCTGCCTCAGCCTCCCGAGTAGCTGGGACCACAGGTGCCCGCCACCACGCCTGGCTAATTTTGTGTATGTGTGTGTGTGTGTGTATTTTTAGTAGAGACGGGGTTTCACCGTGTTAGCCAGGATGGTCTCGATCTGCTGACCTCGTGATCCGCCCTCCTCGGCCTCCCAGAGTGCTGGGATTACAGGCGTGAGCCACTGCGCCTGGCCTCTTTTAAATTTTTTAGTGACCAGGTCTTGCTCTGTGCAGTGCATTTTTTTTTTTTTTTGTAGAGACAGCATGTTGCTGGTCGCCCAGGTGGTCTTGTGCGCTGGGGTTATGACATGATGCCTGGCGGCAGCCTTGAAATCCTGGCCTCAGGTGATTCTCCCACCTCTGCCTCCCAAAGTGCTGGGATGACAGGCATGAGCCACCATGGCTGGCCTTGATCTTTTTTTTTTTTTCTAAATATTTAACAAGCAAAGTGGAACTTTAGCCACAGGAATCATTCTTTAATCCTTTGATCATCATCTGCAAATTTCGATTAAAAATAACCACGGGGCATTGCTTGAGTCACACTGCCTTTATGTAAGAGACAACATTATGGAAACTTGGAAATTATAGAGTAGAAGAATATGCATTAGCCTGGAAATGAAACTAAAATAATCTAAGAATTTTAAAGAAAAGGCTATCGAGCAGCAGTAGCTTGATGCTGTCTTTATAATGCTAATTCTGTATTGCTGTGTATGTATTATTTACTAGTGTGTATGCGTGCATGCATTGTATATTAAGACTTGGAAGATCAGCTGGGTGCCGTGGCTCATGCCTGTCATCCCAGCACTTTGGGAGGCCAAGGTGGGCGGATTACTTGAGGTCAAAAGCTCAAGACCAGCCTGGCAAACATGGTGAAACACCATCTCTATTAAAAAATACAAAAAAAATGAGCCACGCCTGGTGGTGCGTGCCTGTCATCCCAGCTACTCGGGAGGCTGAGGCAGGAGAAGCGCTTGAACCCAGGAGGCGGAGGTTGCAGTGAGCTGAGATGGCACCACTGCACCCCAGCCTGAAACTCCATCTCAAAAAAAACGGAAGACAAACCTTGTAGGACCTGCCCAGTGGTCCCTGGAGAGAACCTGTGTGACGTACATATCTCTGTGACCTTTCATATCACCTGAGGGCAGAGTTGTATGTCACTCTGAAGCCCCTATCCTCTGTCTCATCAGAACACATGGACTCGATTCCACTTTCACAGCCACTCACCTGGACCACCAGTTACTACCTGAAGAAAAACTAGGAGGTTGGTTGGTTGGTTTTTGAGATGGGATCTCACCTTGTCACCCAGGCTGGAGTGCAGTGGCACGATGACAGCTCGTGGCAGCCTCGACCTGCTGGACTCCAACAATCACACCCCCTCCACCACCTGAGTAGCTGGGACTACAGGAATGCACCACCACACCTGGCTAATTTGTTACACATTTTTCGGTAGAGCCAGGGTCTTGCTATGTTGCTCAGCCTGGTCTCCAGTTCCTAGCCCCAAGCGATCCTTCTGCTGTGGCCTCCCCAAGCGCTGGGATTATGGTTTGTGCATTTATAGAGACGAGGGGTTTGATTTGTCCTGTATACAGATGCCTCAGGCCATTCCTCATGCTGAGACATGCAGGTGGTCTCAGGCTCGGTAGGCGAGTAGCTTGTTAATCTTTCAGAGGGCACGTGTGCTCTTCAGACCTCTAGGAAGCTCCTCACAGCTTCATCAGTGAAACTCAGTAACCCCCATTATGTATACTCCTCCTAGGGAGCCAGTGAACGTGACTGTTACCTCTCTTCCCACCCTCATTGTCTTAAGATCAATGGCTGTTACAAAAAAGAGCTATCGGCCGGGTGCGGTGACTCACGCCTGTAGTCCCAACACTTGGGGAGGCCAAAGCAGGTGGATCACCTGAGGTCAGGAGTTTGAGACCAGCCTGACCAACATGGAGAAACCCCGTCTCTACTAGAAATACAAAAATGAGCCGGGTGCAGTGGCAGACACCTGTCATTCCCAGCTACTTGGGAGGCCGAGACAGGAGAATTGCTTGAACCCAGGGGCAGAGATTGTGGTGAGCCGAGATCATGCCACTGCACTCCAGCCTGGGCAACGAGCAAAACTCCACCTCAAAAAAAAAAAAAAAAAAAGAAAGCTATTGTAAATGCTAAGTGTATCCGCTCCACCGTACAGGACATCCTGACCACTTTGAAATCATGTGATCAGGCCTGCCATCACAATGAACAAATTTGCAGTGTAGACTGTGCCCACTTCACCATGAAGCAGACCACTTGTATCCTTGCTTGTCTTAAGCATGTATTTGCAGCCACCGTGCAGTCTAATGAAAATGTGTCTTGGGTTGATTGGAACTTGCATTGATGTGCCGAGAGGGTGACGGGTTAATTAATCAAGTCAAGGATGCAGGTACTGGGAATTGTTGTTTATGTTTTATTTTTTAAGATGGAGCTTTGCTCTGTCGCCCAGGCTGGAGTGCAGTGGTGCGATCTCGGCTCACTGCAACCTCTGCCTGCTGGGTTCAAGCAGTTCTGCCTCAGCCTTCTGAGTAGCTGGGACCTCAGGTGCGTCCCACTATGCCTGGCTAATTTTTATATTTCTAGTAGAGACAGGGTTTCAATAGGTTTCGATGTGACCTCGAACTCACAGTCTCAAGTGAGCCACCTGCCTCAGCCTGCCAAAGTGCTGAGATTACAGGCATGAGACACCATACCCAGCCCCCCAGTTTCTTTTCTTTTTTTTTAATAAAGAAACAAATTAACCACCCTCGCTGGACCTTCTATTTCACCTGGGGACTGTCCCTGACTACAGTCTCCACTGGAGCAAATCCCCATACCGTCATCACTCACGCAATTCACTTCCAGTCCCCCGTGCGCCACTGAAAATGCTCCATGTGGCCGGCGTGGTGGCTCACGCCTGTAATCCCAGTGTTTTGGGAGGCCGAGGTGGGTAGCTCACCTGAGATCAGAAGTTCAAGACCAGCCTGGCCAACGTGGTGAAACCCCGTCTCTACTAAAAACACAAAAATTAGCCAGGCGTGGTGGCGGGCATCTGTAATCCCAGCTACTCAGGAGACTGAGGCAGGAGCATCGCTTGAACCCGGGAGCAGGAGGTTGCAGTGAGCCAAGACCACACCACTGCACTCCAGCCTGGATGACAAGAGCGAAACTCCACCTCAAAAAAAAAAGAGAAAAAAAGAAATGACTCCAGGTGGAAGCACCAGGGACTTTACCCCTTCCCTCCAACGTGCAAGCCTCGGCCCTGGCTGTTCCGAGGCTGTTCCCTTCTCCACACATGTCCTTCCCCCAGGGATCCCGTCCCTCTCCTTCGCTTCGTTCAGGCCTGTGCCAAAACCTCCAAAGACAGGGCTTCGCCGGGGTGCTTGCTTTTCCCTTCACAAGCCTTTGTTTATCTTAATGGCTCATCTCGCCAACTGGCTTACGTATTTATGGATTCCCTTATTTATTGTAAACTTAAGGAGTACAGGTACAGATTTCTTTCTTTATTTTTTTGAGATGCTCTATTGCCTGGGCTGGAGTGCAGTGGCACGATTTTGGCTCACTGCAACCCCTGCCTCCCGGGTTCAAGCGATTCTCCTGCCTCAGCCTCCCGAGTAGCTGGGGTTACAGGCATGTCCCACCATGCCCAGCTAATTTTTTATATTTTTAATAGAGACAGAGTTTCACCATGTTGGCCAGGATGGTCTTGATCTCTTGACGTCGTGATCTGCCCACCTTGGCCTCCCAAAGTGCTGGGATGACAGGCCTGAGCCACTGTGCCCTGCCTGGCCTGGCTTATGTATTTACTGATTTGCTTATGTATTATACATTCAGGGAATACAGGTGCAGATTTCTTGCATGGAGACATTGCACAGCGGAAGTCCGGGTTTCTAGTGAACCCATCACCCCAGCAGTGACTACTATACCCGCAGGTGATTTTTTTTCATCCTCCACCTCCTGCCAACCTCTCACCTTTCAAGGTCCTCATGGTCAATCCATTCTCTGTGTCCGTGTAGACCCCACTGGTGAAGTCTCACTTGAAAGTCAGACAAGTGAGAACATGGCGGGATGGGCATTTGACTTTCAGTATCTGAATACTTTGTGAGGACAACGGCCTGCTTCTCAAACTGAAGCTCTGTTTCCACTAAAATACAACTTCCAATTTCCCTGCTGTTCCTCACTCCTAGAAGCACCATTCTGCTTTCTGTCTTGATGAGTCTGACTACTCAAGGGACCTTAGAAAGTGGAAACAGGCCGAGTGTGGTGGCTCACGCCTGTAATCCCAGCACTTTGGAAGACGGAGGCAGGTGGATCACCTGAGGTCACAAGTGCAAGACCAGCCTGACCAATATGGTAAAACCCTGTCTCGACTAAAAAATACAAAAATGAGCTCAGCGTGATGGCATATGCCTGTAGTCCCAGCTACTCAGGAGGCTGAGGCAGGAGAATTGCTTGAACCCAGGAGGTGAAGGCTGCAGTGAGCCGAGATCACACCACTGCACTCCAGCCTGGGCGGCAGAGCGAGACTGTCTCAAAAAATAAAAAGTAAAATAGTAAAATGAAAAGTGGAAACACGCAGTATTTGTCCACGTCACTGCAAAAGACATGATTTCCTTCTTTGATATGACTGCATCATATTCCACAGTGTGTATATACTATACTATACTTTTTTCTTATCTTAGCCTGTCCTCTGCTGACAGACACTTAGGGTGATTGCGTATCTTTGCTGTTCTGAATACTGCTGCAGAAAACCTACAACAGCTGTGTGCGTGGATCAGGGCTCTGTGCCTGGATCAGGACTATGTACGTGGATCAGGGCTCTGTGCCTGGATCACGACTATGTGCGTGGATCAGGGCTCTGTGCCTGGAAGGCAGGGAGGGAGGTGCTGAATGCATGTGTGTGGGTCTAGCTTGTGTGCATGGATCAGGGCTGTGTGCATGGATGAAGGTAGGGAGGCAGATGCTGAATGCATGTGTATGGAGCCAGCCGTGTGCATGGATCAGGGCTGCATGCGTGGATCAGGGCTGTGTGCGTGGATCAGGGCTGTGTGCATGGATGAAGGCAGGGAGGGAGGTGCTGAGTGCGTGCGTGTGGGTCCAGCTGTGTGCATGGATCAGGGCTGTGTGCGTGGATCAGGGCTGTGTGTGTGGATCCGGGCTGTGTACATGCATGAAGGCAGGGAGGGAGATACTGAATGCATGTGCATGGATCCAGGCTGTGTGCGTGGATGAAGGCAGGGAGGGAGGTGCTGAGTGCGTGTGTGTGGGTCCAGCTGTGTGCATGGATCAGGGCTGTGTGCATGCAT
>NW_016815997.1:433700-438716 GCF_001698545.2 Rhinopithecus bieti
TCCCTCCCTCCCTTCCTTCCTTCCTTCCTTCCTTCCTTCCTTCCTTCCTTCCTTCCTTCCTTCCTTCCTTCCTACCATTCTTAGGTAGTAGCCTGTACAGAAAGAGGTCCAGGCTGAATTTCACCCGTGGTGTACAGTTTGCCAAGCTGCATAAGCAGCCAGAATGAGTGGGGTTCCCTGCGTGGTCTCTGAGCTCAGCAGCCTCTGGGAGCTGGTTAGAAATGCAGTCTTGGGTCAGGCACGGCAGCTCATGCCTGTCATCCCAGCACTTTTGGAGGCAGACGCAGGTGAATCATGACGTCAGGAGTTCGAAACCAGCCTGGCCAACTTGGTGAAATCCCATCTCCACTAAAAATACAAAAAATTAGCTGGGCGTAGTGGCGGGCGCCTGTAATCCCAGCTACTCAGGAGGTTGAGGCAGGAGAATTGCTTGAACTCGGGAGGCGGAGGTTGCAATGAGCCAAGATCATGCCACTGCACTCTAGCCCTAGTGACAGAGTGAGACTCCATCTGGAAAAGAAAAAAAATGCAGATTCTTGGGCCTCCTAATACCCGCCAAGTCAGAAATATCAGGGGTGCACTTGTTTTTACAAGCTCTCTGGCTGATTCTCTTGAGTGCGAAGCGTGAGGACCCTACCCCAGGACTGCAGGGGATCGAGCCCCAGCTTTGGGGCTGTGGACAGAAGAAGATATAGCTCTTGGTAATTCCATCTGAATCCTGAACGAAGTTCTGTTGCTTTAGTTGTTGTTGTTATTGTTGTTTTCAAAACAAGTGGATAAAAGTTCACTCAGGAATCCCCCAGCCACACAAGTGAACAAGAGTGATTCAGAGGAATTTCGATTCAGAGGAAGACTTTGAGAAAACAGAAGAGTACAGTGTGAAAATTATCTAGTTTTTTTTTAGGAAAGCCTGGCTTATACTGTAAATGGATAGTAGAGGGGCAGAGAGAGAGGAGGAGGAAGAGGAAGGGGAAGAGGAGGAAGGGAAGAGAGAGAAAAAGGAGGAAGAAGAGGAAAAGGAGAAAAAATAAAAGGAGGAAGACAAGGAGGAGAGGAAGAGAGAGAGAGAGGGATAGAAAGAGAAAAAGGAGGAGGAGAAGGAAGAAGTGAAGGAGGAGGAGAAGATGAAGGAGGAGAAAAAAGAGGGAGGAGTAAAGAGAAAAGGGAAGAAGGGGAGAAAGAAAAGGAGGAAGAAGAGAAGGAGAGAGAAGAGGAAGGAAAAGAGAAAGAGGAAAAGAAGAGGATAAGGGGAAGAAAGAAGAGGAGGAGGAAGAAGTGGAAGAGGAGGAGAAGATGGAGGAGGAAGCAGAGGGAGAAAATGATGAGAAAGAGGAGGAAGAAAGGAGGAAGAGGAAGGGAGAGAGAGGGATAGAAAAACAGCAGGAGGATAAGGGAGAAAGGAAGAGGTGGAGGAGGAGGAAGAGAAGATGAAGGAGGAGAAAAAAGAATAGAGAGAAAAGGCAAGAGGAGAAAAGAAGAGAAAAAAGAAGAAGAGAAGAGAAAGGGAGAGAGAGGGGGGAAAAGAAGAGGATAAGGGGAAAAAGGAAAAAGAGGAGGAGAAGATGAAGGAGGAGGAGGAAGAGAAAGAGAAAAGGAGAAATAAAAAAGGAGGAAGAGGAAGGGAGAGAGGGGGGATAGAGAGAGAAACAGGAGGAGGATAAGGGGGAAAAGAGAAGGAGGAGGAAGAAGTGAAAGAGGAGGAGGAGAAGATGGAGGAGGAAGAAGAGAGGAGTAGAGAGAGAAAAAGAGGAGAAAGAGAAAAAGGAAGAGGAAGCGAAGGAGGAAGAAGAAGGGCATAAGAGAGAGGGAGAGAAAGAGGGAGGTTCTCTCAGGCTCAGAGGTGATGCCACCTGGATCAATTCGATGTCGACATTGGAAACGCCATGGAAGTTACAGAACTGGGAAGGGTCGTTTTGTCCGAGGAGATGCCATCTCTCCTTTCCACAGTGTGTGTCTGTGATGGTCTCTCTTTGGTGGCTCTCCTAGACTCCCCAGGAACAAAGACGTCACAGGCTCTGAGGCTGCCACCCTGAAAAGAAGCAGCCTCTTTGGATGGGAAACTTCTGCCCTTGAGTGGATCAATTCCCTCCTTCGGTGCAGCCTTAAAAACCAGCCAGCAGTGTCTGTGCTTTGATTGACTGCAAGACCTTCCAGTGCCTCAAGCTGAGAGATAAGCCAAGATCATTCCTGGAGCTTGGCATTTCTTCCTGGTTTCAGAATGCCCAGAGTCTCTGCCATCGAGACCGGTCAATTTTGTATTAGTCACAGTTCTCAAGAAACACAGGGCCGATAGGATCTATGCGTAGAGAAAGGTTTAGTTTAACTTAACGGGGTCTTGGGATTGTAGGGGCGGGGCAAGTCCAGAACGGGCAGGCTGGCTGGCAGGTTGGAGACCTGGACAAGAGTTGACATTGCAGCCTTGAGCTTAAAATCTGCAGGGCAGGGCGGAGACTCAGGCAGGATTGCCCTGGTACAGTCTGGAGTGGAATTCCTTCTCTGGGAAGTGTCAGTGTTTGCTATGAAGGCCTTCTCCTGCTGAGGCGAGGCCCACCCACATTATGAAGAGTCCTCTCCTTTGCTTAAACTCAACTGATTTGCAGATGTTTATGATATCCACAAACTACCCAGAATGGTGCTTGACCAAATGTCTGGGCACCATAGCCCAGCCAATTAAATACATGAAATCAGTACATGAAGCCAATACATGAAGTCAGTCATCACAGAGCCCACCTAAGACCTGTGTTACCTGACATTAAACAGCACCAGCCATCTCCTCTGCATTATCTGTCAGGTGAGTGTTTATTCCTGGTAAGAGCAGGTGTGTGTGTGTGTCTTATGGGATTGTAGTTAAACGAAGGTTTCCTTAATCCTCTCTGCTTCAGGTGGTCACTGAAGACATGAAACATCCCTGCAAGTTTAGCACAACCCACAGCTCTCACTGGGGAGTTGGGAGCATGTGTGTGCACGTACACATGTGCACACTCATGCACACACATATACATGCACACATGTGCACACGCACACACATATACATGCACACATGTACAAATACATATAGATGCAAACACATGCACGCACCTGCACCCCCCACATACACATTGTACACATGCACACGTGCATAAATGCACACACATTCACATACATGCAGACACACGCACATATACACATGTGCAAACCCATACAAAGACATGCGTGTATCCACACATCTGTGCCCACATGCATGTGTGCACGTATGCATGAGCAAACACGCACACATGCACATATTTATGCAAATACATGTATATTCCTATACACACATGTGCATATTCACACGTGCATTCATATGCACATCCACGTATGTACATATGCTCACACATATCCATATACATACAGACATGCACTTACACTCATACACATCTACCCACAAGTACACCGTCACATACATGCATACATATACACACATGCACATACACACATGTGCAAACACAGGCATAGACCCACACATCTGTGCCCACACACACATGCACATGTATTTCCCCAAACACATGCATGAATACACACAGGTACCCATTCACATGGACATTCATGCACGTGTACATACATGCGTATGCATACACATATACGTACAGATATGCACATACAATCATATAATACACATCTACCCACACGTACACACACACCCACATACATGCACACATGTACCTACGTATATCTGTGCACACACACACACGCACAGGTTGTATGACCCTATCCCAGAAAACATCCAGCCCCGGGAAACCTATTTTACAGAACATTCCAGAAGGAGCAAGCAGCAGGTACAGAGAGGCAAGAGGCAGGGGACATTGTGGCAGAAGCAGCAGGATCCCTGGGTGGCTGGAGCAGAGGTTTGGAGAGGAAGTGTGGCCTTTGTAGAATGTTCAGAACATTCTTCCAGGAAGGCGGCTGAGCCTGGGCACAGGTCTCTGAATTTCTCTTTGACCACAGCATTGCTCCGTCCCCTCTTCCACAACTTTGGGGCATGGAAACTCTCCTTGGGAAGCTCAGCTCGGAGTCTGGTTACTTGCCAGCCACTTCCCTGAGTGTGAGTTTCTGCTCTAAGATGTGGATGGTGCTGAAATAAACACACGTGCCCTCAGATCTCTCTGAGCGCATCTCAAGAATCTACCGCCAGCGTCTGCATTCACATAGCGACGTTTACAGAAGGTGAACGAGCGTCTGTGTGCCTTGCAGAGAGCTGGGCAGTTTACCCCCCACGCCCTGCGAGCCTCATCCCTAGGAGACATCGCGGGTGATGCCATTCCTACGGCCCTCGGCTCCTGGCAGTGGAGAGTTAGGAAGCTTCCTTGCACACAGCACAGGGGACCCGCCCCAAGGACAGAGGGAAACCCTGTGTGTCTCTCTTCTGCAAAGCCCAGCACGTCTAATACAAGTGAAGTGTGGAGTTCAGAGGGAACAGCTTTGGGAAGCTCTTTGAACAGTCACAGGCAAATATCTCTGTGTGCCCGGGATGCTATCTGGAGAACAGGAGCTCTAATAAAAAGGAAATCGTGGCTTGAATGACACAAAAGGGATTTGCTATTGCAAATTCACAATGTCTGCCTTATCTTAGAAATCAGAATTCTCAGAGTCACCCCCGATATTTGGTCAAATGGGAGCAGAACCAGAATTGGTAAATGCAGCAAAGGCTCTGAGGAATAAATTCCTCCCTCCCTTCCTTCCTCTTCTCTTTTTTCCTCCAGTCCTTCCTTTTTCCTTTTTTCCTTCCTTCCTTCCTTCTTTCCTTCCTTCCTTCCTTCTGCAGGGGCCATTGAAAATAATATGCTGAGAATGGATAAGGCTCAAGGACAGGATCTCTAGCTAGTTGCACTTTCCATGAACTTCAGTAGTCAAGGATACTATCTCTAGTTGAACTTTTAATGAACTCTAGTAGGCGCCAAGAAGGCAGACAAAATAAGAAAGAACTTAGAAACAAAGAACTAAGCAGTAGGTTATATTTGGGTGCAGAAAGTTTGTTTTGTATTATGTCATTTTTGCTGA
>NW_016815997.1:441038-446902 GCF_001698545.2 Rhinopithecus bieti
CCTATGATCACAGCCCATAAATGCCTCAATTCTCTGATGCAGCATCTATGATCACAGCCCATAAATGCCTCAATTCTCCGATGTAGCATGCCTTGCTGAATTGAAACCAGCAGTCTTTTTCATGTCCTGATGTTTCATCTAATGGCTTAATATTGTTTATTAAATACAGAGGCCAAGCAGTCGCTCATCTGCTTCTAGTCAATGAATAAGCATTTCGGTCTCATAAAGAGTGCGTGAATTAAATACGTACATCAGGGATTTTAATATGCATCTACCTAGTGAGACGGAGTAACCTACCATTGCAATGCAGCCCACTTGGGTGCGTTACTGTCAGTGCCTGTTATGAAGAAACCCAGCAGCAGAGAAGCTGTGGTTCCGATCGATCACCCCACCTTGCTTTCCGCATACATTTCTCAGTGCAGCTGATGAGTATCTTCCACCTTTCCCTGCAGCATCCATGGGAGTCCGGAGAATCCTGCTTCCTGCTCAGAAATCTGTCTCACTGTAGCCTTCTTTTCTTCTTCCACCAGACCCCCGATGAGGGAGCGTGGACTTCCATCTACGCAGCGGTCACCCCAGAGCTGGAAGGAGTTGGTGGCCGTTACCTGTACAACGAGAAGGAGACCAAGTCTCTGCATGTCACCTACAACCAGAAACTGCAGCAGCAGCTCTGGTCTACGAGTTGTGACATGACTGGGGTCCGTGATGTGACCCTGTGATATCCTGCCTCAGGATACTTGCTGTCCCTAGAAACACACTGCACCTGTCAGTGGCTTGTGGGTCTGTGAAGACTGCAGTGTTTCAGTTTCTCATACCCACCTGCCCACAGGGCTCTGTCCTCTAGTTTTGAGACAGCTGCCTCAACCTCTGCAGAACTTCAAGAAGCCAAAGAAACATTTTGGGGAATAATCAGCCCGGGTGGTCCTCAACCATAAACCTTGTGATTCCAAAGTGCCCAGTTATCACATGTGCCATAAATAATTACATTTTCCAACACAAATGTGCCGTTTTCCTTGCCGCGTTAAGTACGACCGAGTACAAAAGTTCCAAGAGACATGACCTCTTTTCAGGGGCCGCAGTATCCTCTCTGAGATGTTGTGGTGGATGAGGTCTCCTGTTTGATTTTGTTCCTGCACTCACTCATTTTTCCAGAGACCCAGCTGTGATTCACAGATGTCAGACATGGGGAGGTGTGAGCCCAGCTTGCCCCAGCCTGTAGGATCAGTTTCACGTGGCCAGCAGCAGCATCTGGTCAACCTCATTCCAGAGCGGCACAGTCACTAGTGAAGGATGCCGCTGTCAAATCCGAGAATGTAGACCGCTGAACGGCTATGGATCAAATGATAGCCCTCAAAAGATATGTTCATGCCCTAACCCTCAGAACCTATACATATGACTTTATTTGGAAAAGAATCTTTGCAGATAGAATTAAGAGTTTTCAGATGGGTCATTATGGATCATCCCAGTGAACCAAATGCCATCACGAGGGTTCTTATCAGAGACAGGTGGAGGGAGATTTGAGTATAGAAGACAAGATGTTCATGTGATGATGCAGGCAGAGACTGGAGTGATGCGGCCACGAGCCGAGCAATGCCTGGAGCCACAGGAGCTGGGAGAGGCAGGAAGTATTCTCCCTTACACCCCTCAGAGCTATCTCGGCCCTTCTGACATCTTGACTTTAGACTTCTCGTCCCCAGAACAGAGAATAAATCCTTCTTGTTTTAAGGCTCCAACAAATTGGTAGTTACTTGTTACCACAACCCCAGGAAATGTGTACGGCTTTTGATACTTCTGAAAGCCTCACACAGCCAAAGGGTACATCCTTGGTATAGAGGATACACCACCTGGATAATCCAGATCTCATTTCAAGACCCTTTACTCCATGACACCTGCCGAGATCCTTTCTGTGAATCCGATCTCATTCACGGATCTTGGTATAGAGGCTCACTCTTACTCACCAGACAGGCAAGGAAGGCTCCATCCTTTGGCGTTAGAGAGATAGGTGTTGGGGTCTCCAATTTCAACATGGAGAAAGGAGTCATTTGCAATGCTTTTGAGAAAGTACTGTGTAGACCCTACGAGCCTGCACTCATCACGTGTGAGGCTGAGGACCACTGGTTGGCTTATCCATTCCCCTAAGTGACAAAATCCCGCAGACTATTCAAACCCAACAGCAGCTCCTGGCACGCCAGTACCTTTCAATCACAACCAGCTGCAATTCCAGGATGGAGTTCAAACGAATTGCGGGGGCATGTGCTTCTTACGTGACTGCTAGATCGTTCCCAGATGGGTAAGGTTGCCCTGATAAGCACCTTAAATGAAAATAATAAATGTATTGTTTGGCCTCTTTAAAAAAAAATCAGTCATCCTCCGGGAATGGGTTTGTCACCACAGATGATGATTTTCCTTGGATAACGGAATGGATAATGGATTTTCCTTGGATAACGAGGATGCCTGGATTTCTGTTGTTCCTTTACAGAAAACCAGGAATTCTGTGTCATGGACCCACTAGACAGGGGACCTTCCTTGGTACAAAAGGATAAGAAATGTGGATTTGTTCCCTGGGATATTCACGTTAGATGCTCACAACATCATCGGCGTAAGGTCAGCCGAGAGAAGGGATGAGGAGACCTACAAATCAGGCAGACAAACTTTACTGAGCTGCTTGGTTGGTCTACCACGGTAAGAGGAGGCAGCCCCCCTTACAGACTACAGCAGGGTTTTATAGGACTGGGTTGGGGTCGGAGAGATGAGTAGGGGTTGCAGGTGTCTTGACCGCATCCTGGAGATGTTTTTTGCCAGCTTCCTTGTGCAAGGTTGACAGACATGGTAACCACATCCTGTAACTGTCTGGACAAACAGTTACTGGCGGGGTCAGTGAAGGGGGGCGTTTGTCTTTAGCCCTGGGGGAGGTGTGCGGAGAGTGCAAGGGACTGTATTGTAAGGCCTATGGGAGGGGAAGGGAACGATCCGGTCGGGGTGACCCTAACAATTGGTATGTTTCTGTTTCGGGCAGAGCTCAGACCTCAACACACAGGACTCTTGATGCAGAGAGAATGAGCTCAAGCGCCTACTGCAGACAGACGCAGTCTCTGTGCAGCATGTCCACTTAGATCTTAAGACCCTTCATAGGAAAACCATGAATGATACAACCAGACTCTACCAGGCCAGGAAACAGCCTCCAGGAAGGACAGCCTGCCAGAGGTTACAAGGACAGTGAAACTTGCAGGATACACGCATGATGTTGACCTTCCTAGCGTAGCTGGACTCATGGTGCTGCAGGGAGACCTGAAGCCCATATGGTGAGAACTGCAACAAGATTTACGGTGCGGGGGTCTGTCCCGCAGACCCTGAGCCAGCGACGGATGAATGAAGTTAGCAGTTTGGCTGAGTGTCCGAGCCATTTAGTAGCAGCCGTGGCCTGGATCAGTGAGCGAGACTTGCATTTATTCAGTAAAGATTAATTGACAAAGGTCTTGAGTCAATACTGCTAGAGGGAAATTGACATTGCAGACCTTCCCTAAGTAGAAAGCAGTTAAGCTCCTGCAGTAGATCAAAGGTTAGTCTTAGGACCGCATGAGTCAACAAGTTAAACTCCCCACATTCCTTTGTTTCTACTCTAATTTATTAAACTAAAGGTAAGGGGACTAGGCTGCCTTCAGCCAGGTTTATCACCAAAGTTACGCAAACTCACAGGCCTTCCCAGAGGGTCTGTGGCTATTATAACTCACATTTTTCCCAGCAGCCCGACTGAACCCCCACATCTGGATCTGTAGCAGCCCCGGCATCCCATCTGCCAAGCTCCCCGTGGGGCTCAGGTCTCTGTGTGAAGATGATGTAGATGGTCCCATGAGATGGCTGTGTGTTCAGACAGCTCATTGCAGGTTATGACATGGATCAGTTTTCCAGGCCTGCTGTAACAAGTGACCATAGCTGGGGGCCTCAAGACAAAAGGAATTATTTCTCCTCTCCCAGCTGTGGGACCAGAAGATTAAGATCAAGGTGTCTCAGGGCTCTGCTTTATCCGGAGGCTCTAGGGAAGGATCAATTCCTGCCTCTCTTAGTTGCTGGGGGCTCCAGGCATCCCTTTGGCCTGTGGTTGCATCACTCCAGTGTCACAAGCCTGTAATTCCAGCTACTGAGGAAGCCGAGACAGGAGAATTGCTTGAATCCAGGAGGTGGAAATTGCGGTGAGCCGAGATCATGCCATCGCAACCCAGCCTGGGTTGCAAGAGCAAAACTCCATCTCAAAAAAAAAAAAAATCCTCATTTCCAAATAAAGTCTCATTCCCAGGCTCTGGGTATTAGGATATAGACAGATCTTTTTGGGAGAGCACAGTTCAGTCCACTACAATTGTGTTCAGTTCCATCAGAGGATCCTCCTGCCTCTCCCAGCTCCTGGGGTCTCCAGGCGTCCCTGGGCTTGTGGCCGCATCACTGCAGTCTCTGCCTCTGTCTCCATGTGGCCTTCTCCTCTGTGTCTGTGTGTCTTCTTCTGTCTCTTAGAAGGACACCTGTCATTGGATTTAGGGCCTACCCTATTCCAGTATGATCTCATCTCAAGATCTTTAATTCACTGTATCTTCAAAGATTCTTATTTCCAAGTAAGTTCTCATTCCAAGGCTCTGGGTATTAGGGTATAGACAGGTCTTTTTGGGAGACCACAGTTCAGTCCACTACAGTTGTGTCCAGTTCCCTCCAGAGGCTCCAGGAGACGATCCTTCCTGCCTCTACCAGCTCCTGGGGGCTCCAGGCACCCCTTTACCAGCTCCTGGGGGCTCCAGGCACCCCTTGGGCTTGTGGCCGCATCACTGCAGTCTCTGCCTCCGTCTCCACGTGACCTCCCTGTATCTGTGTCTCTACCTGTTTCTAATAAGGACACTTGATATTGGATTTCCAGCCCACCTGAATAATCCAGATGATCTCATTCCAAGACCCTTTTACTCAGTGACACCTGCCAAGACCTTTTCTCTGAATCAGATCCCATTCACGGATACCAGGGATTAGGCTTTGCTCAATCTACTATTGGCCACAGGAACCAGATGCCATGAGAGTGCAGAAAAGATTCTTTCCATTTCTAGAGACCCGGAAAGCCACGGAGGTGGATAGCTTCTCTTATCTACACGCCACGTTTCATGAGTCTGCACTCTGTGTAACTCACACGGGGTGGCCGCTCACAGAAGGGTGCCATACTGGTTTAACTCTTTGCTGCCCCCACCTGGAAATTGTGAATTACGCTGGAACAAGGAGTGCATCTTCTCATTTTGCACTGGGCTTGCAATTGGTGTAGCCATCTCTGTTCATGCCTCTTCCCCTCTTCAAGGACAGGGAGCAGGTCTGAAACGGGACATCCCCAATCCCCAGTGAGCCTTGTGTAAAACCGTCGGTGAGCTCAGGCCTCTCACTCTCTGTGACGGTCTCCTAAATATCCAGGAAAGCTAGTGGGCATTTGATGCTCACTGGACCAGCTTCTGAAATGACTCATGGTCGGCCCCGTCCCCAAGAAACTTCTGCAGTTAATTCTTCTGGGCATCAGCATTTATTTCGAATTCCTCAAGTTTTTTGCTTGCTTTCTTTCTCTTTCTCTCTTTCTTTCTCCTTTCTTTCCCTCTTTCTCCTTGTTTCTCTTTTTCTTTTGCTTTCTTCCTTTCTTTCTCTCCTTCCTTCTTTAATTCTCTTTCTTCTCCTTCCTCGTCGTTTCTTCTCTTTCTCCCTTTCTCTCCCTTCCTTCCTTCTTTCCTTCTTCCCTTCCTTCCTGTCCTTTCCTTCCTTTATCTTCCTCCCTCCCTCCCTCCCTCCCTTCCCTCCTGCCTTTATCCCTTCCTCCCTCCCTCCCTTCCCTCCTGCCTTTATCCCTCCCTCCC
>NW_016815997.1:447703-499977 GCF_001698545.2 Rhinopithecus bieti
TTCCTTCCTTCCTTTTTCTTTCTCTTTCTTTCTTTTCTTTTTTTCTTTCTTTTTTTCTCTTTCGACAGTGAGACCCTTTCAGCAGGGTCTCACTCTATTACCCAGGATGGAGTGCAGTGGTGCAACCTCTGCTCACTGCAGCCTTGACTGCCTAGGCTCAAGCAACTCTCCTGCCTCAGCCTCCCAAGTAGCTGGGACCAGCGGCATGCACCACCACGGCTGACTATCTGTATTTTTTTATAGAGACACGGTTTCGCCATGTTGCCCAGGCTGGTCTTGAACTCCTGAGCTCAAAGCAATCCACCTGCCTTGGCTTCCCAAAGTGCTGGGATGACAGGCATGAGCCACTGCACCCGGCCCCACGTCATGTTTTGTTGTTGTTGTTCAGCCATGTTTGAGATTCCCTGAGCCAGGCAAATGTCAACTGCAGTTTCCAGCCCTCAGCACCAACGCCTCTGGCATCTTCCATACAGGATCATTGCAAACACCTTGCACTACCCAGAGGTTCTGCCAAGCCATGGAGCCCACACAGATGTGTTGCTGAATGGGAATGATTTCCCCATGAAGCCAGGATCCCAACATGTTGTCATCTGAAAAGCGTTTCCAAACAGCCAGGACTGGCACCAGATCTTCAGTTCTAAAAATATCTCCACCTCTGTCCATTTGCACATCACCCAAGTGCCAGCTGCTCTTTTTTTTTTCCTTTTCTTAGATGGATTCTCACTGTTTCGCCCAGGCTGGAGTGCAGTGGCACAATCCCAGCTCACTGCAACCGTCGCCTCCCAGGTTCAAGTGATGATGTCACCTGAGCCTCCCAAGTAGCTGGGATTACAGGAGCCCACCCCCACGCCCAGATAATTTTTTTTTTTTTTTGTATTTTTAGTAGAGACCGAGTTTCGCCATGTTGGCCAGGCTGGTCTCGAACTCCTGGCCTCAAGGGATCACCCGTCTCTGCCTCCCAAAGTGCTGGGATGACAGGCGTGAGCCACCACGCCCAGCCACAGCTGCTATTAATCATCCTCATAAAGGTAGTTCCAAATACAGGCTCTGGATGGAGTGATAGGATGTCTCCTGTCTCCTAAAGCTGACAATTTTTATATGGCTGATTGAACAAGCACTCTGGAAAATGACAGATACCGCTTTCCCCACGCTGAGCAGCTGAGCTCTAAGATCAGTTGGAATCTTGTACAACTCCGGCCTCACCATTCCTCTGTTTCATGGTAACCCCATGTGACCGTTCCTCCGAGGGAAACCAAGAGCGTGATTCTGGAGAAGTTTGCCTGTGCTCCTTGATACCTGATTGTGTGATTTCCTGCAGCCTGGAGACACTTCCCAGCAGGCGGAGAAACTGCGTGGATTGCTGGGTGAGTAGACCTGAATCCACCGTGTGGCCAGAGCTCTTGGGATCCTGGGTTTGAGCTTGAAGCCGATGTCATGTGTGCCATTAGGGCTCTGTACGAACCAGGAGGAATGAGTTTCTTTGCTTTGGCAAACCTTGATTCAATAGTTGGACGTAGGTTGCGTGGATTTCCCAGTGAAGCTGCTCTTTTATGCCCTTCCGGTAGCATGAATAGGTTTTATTCAGGTCCAGCAATGGATGGGACCATCTCGTGTATTCATCCATCCATCCATGTAGTCATGTTTTCAGCAAATAAGTATTAAGTGTTTTGCCCAAATACTGGGACTCAACGTCGCATAAAGCAGAGCTTGTGTCCTAAAGGAGCTGGAGGCTGTGCTCAGCAGAGGACGTCCCCAAAGATAGCAGGTCCTAACGGCCTGGAAACTGGCAGTGCTGTCTTATGTAGTCACAGGAACTTTTAGTAGGAACGTGTGCAGTCAACAAAGGCTGGTGTGGGACTTTCAGCAGGAATGTGTGTGGTCAGCAAAGGCTGGTGTGGGACTTTCAGCAGGAATGTGTGGTGTGGTCAGCAAAGGCTGGTGTGGGACTTTTAGTAGGAATGTGTGCGGTCAGCAAAGGCTGGTGTGTGTCTGGATGCCACCATGATTTCAAAAGTGTCTTTATCATCAACATGTGGTGTCTTTCATCTTGGCCGTTAGGAGAAACTGTCATCGAAGGGACACCCCACTTTTTCAAAGGCAGGACAGGTTGCGGGGGTGGACCGCAGACGTCTGCACTGATCCCCAGATCATAGAAGGTGCATCTTACCCATTTCTCCATTTGGGCTGGAACTGGGGAGGTATCAAGTCTTGCCTATGCCATAGTTAAGCCATTGCGTCTCTATCTTTCCGACTCCTCATCTCTGCAACGACCAGGCAAACCGCCCTCCCCTGTGCACCCAGTTTTGCTGAGAGCAAAGCGAGACTGATGCATTCTGTCACAGCAATGCTCAGAAACTAAATGAATGCCAGCCATGGCTTGGTGTTGGGGCTCTGGTGTCATTTGTCACTGAAGCAGAAAACTCAGTTGAGGTTATGATATTCTGCATTTTGGGGGCCATTAATCCAGGCACGGGGAGAATACCTGTACGTAGAAAAAAGCTTTGGAATTCTGGCCTCTGAAGCTCTCTTCAGCTGAACACAATGATCAGTTCATCACTTACCATTTTTAGTGATTTCTCTTTTACCCCCTTATAATTATTTGCCTTCATTCTGGAATATGTTGTCTGATGTCTTTTGCCTTGACACATGCCATCTTTTGTTTATTTGTTTGTTTTCTTCCTTCTAATCATAACAGATTTATTGTGAACTCATTTTTGTCCTGACCCCTTGGGCTGCATTTCATAGACTTAGAATAAAGTCGTTGTTTTCATTTTCCTGATTTGACCAATGGATGAAGAGGGTATTTTAATATTTTTCCAAAGGTGTAGAACTCAAATGAGTGATTTTTTTTGAATTTTTTTTTTTTTTTTTTTGAGACGAGTCTTGCTCTGTCCCCAAGGCTAGAGTGCAATGGCACGATCTCAGCTCACTGCAACCTCCGTCTCCTGGGTTCAAACGATTCCCCTGCCTCAGCCTCCTGAGTAGCTGGGATTACAGGCGTGTGCCATCACGCCCGGCTAATTTTTGTATTTTTAGTAGAGATGGGGTTTCACGTATTGGTCAGGCTGGTCTCGAACTCCTGAGCTCGTGATGTTTCTGATTTCATCATATGGTAACTTCAGAAGAGGGCTTTCGCTGTGACTTTGCACACAGTTGATTTAAGAAAATGCATCCTCTAGTCCTAGCATACCAGGTTTTATAGACTTACGTTTCTATAAATTGAAATTTTAATCACATTCTGAAATATTATGTATTTATCCTATCTTTTTTAGAGAGAGTTTTGGACATCTCTGTCACTGTCTGCTTTAGATATGTCAGGGCTGGAATACTAGATACCTACAGGTTCATGATGATACCGTCTTCTTGGTGTAATGCTTCTTTTATTAGTTTGTAATTTTATTATTATTATTGTAAAAGATTTAGCATTCCAGCTACTCGGGTGGCTGAGGCAGGAGAATCACTTGAACCTGGGAGGCAGAGGTTGCGGTGGGCCGAGATCGCACCACTGCACTCCAGCCTGGGCGACAAGAGCAAAACTCTGTCTCAAAAAAAAAAAAAAAGATTGAGCTTTGGTTCTTTGATAGTCTATCCTTAACGATCTTTTATCTGATATTTACCATCACATAGTTCACAGATCCACTGACAATTAAGTATTCATCATCTCTTATTTTTAATTGACTACTGCTATCAATTGAACATTGCTTCCAAATGCCTTTGTAGGAATTGTCACCCGCAAGAGGATGGTGTTAGGAGGCGGCGTCTTTGGGACGTGATGATGTCATGGGCTGGAGCCTCGTGAGGGGTGGAGCCTCGTGAGGGGTGGAGCCTCGTGGGGGTGGAGCCTTGTGAGGGGTGGAGCCTCAAGCATGGGATTCCTGCCCTTGTGAAAGGATGATGAACTCAGCAAACTCACTCTCCCACAGCCATGTGAGCACACAAGAAAAAGGTGGCCAACTGTTCACCATAGCAAAGACTTGGAACCAACCCAAATGCCCATCAGTGATAGACTAGATAAAGAAAATGTGGCACATAGACACCATGGAATACTACACAACCATAAAAAAGGATGACTTCGTGTCCTTTGCAGGGACATGGGTGAAGCTGGAAACCATCCTTCTCAGCCAACTAACACAAGACAGAAAACCAAACACCGCATGTTCTCACTCGTGAGTGGGAGTTGAACAATGAGAACACACGGACACAGGGAGGGGAACATCACACACCAGAGCCTGTTGGGGGGTGGGGGCTAGGGGAGGGAGAGCATTAGGAGAAATACCTAATGTAGATGACGGGTTGATGGGTGCAGCAAACCACCCTGGCACGTGTATACCTGTGTCACAAACCTGCACGTTCTGCACATGTATCCCAGAGCTTACAGTATAATTTTAAAAAACTTAAGAAAGAGAAAGAAAAAGGTGGCCAAGAAGGGAGCTCTCACCAGGAAACAGCATGCTGTCGCCCTGAGCTCAGACTTCAGCCTCCGGAAGTGGGAGACAGGAATGTGTAATGGCTTAAGCTACCAGGTCTACGGTATTTTATCCCAGCAGTCCGAACTCACACAGAAATTGTATGCAAAGAGTTCTAAATGTACATGCACTTGTAGGAGGTATCTGGACATTGATACAATCTGACCTGCTTTTTCAGATTTTTTTTTTTTTTTTTTTGAGATAGAGTGTCACTCTGTTGCCAGGCTGGAGTGTGGTGGTGAGATCTCAGCTCACTGCAACCTCCACCTCCTAGGTTCAAGCGATTCTCCTGCCTCAGCCTCCTGAGTAGCTGGGATTACAGGTACGTGAGCCACCAGGCCCGGCTAATGTTTGTATTTTTAGTAGAGACGGGGTTTTATCATGTTGGTCAGGCTGGTTTTGATCTCCTGACCTCAGGTGATCCACCCACCTCGGCCTCCCAAACCGCTGGGATGACAGGCGTGAGCCTCCGTGCCTGGCCGATGTTTTTGTTCCATTGGTTCAGTTTCTCTTCCTGATTGTTCTTTCATCTACTTCCCTTTCCACTGGTTCCCTTTAATTTACTCCCAAACAAACTTCCCCCCATCACGATAACCAATGTCAACACCATCCTTCCCCACAAGAAAGGACCTTGACTTCTGCCACTCCCACACCACATAATTTTGTTTTCTGCAATTTCAGCTCTGGAGTATTTGGGAGGACGTGGCTGACAGAGTGCAGCAACAGTCTTAATGGGGTCTGTATTCTCTTCTTTTTTTTTTTTTGAGGAGTCTCACCGTGTCTCCCAGGCTGGAGTGCAGTGGCGTGATCCGGGCTCACTACAAGCTCCACCTCTCGGGTTCAAGCGATTCTTCTGCCTCAGTCTCCCGAGTAGCTTAGATTACAGGCATCCGCCACCACTCCTGGCTAATTTTTGTATTTTTAGTAGAGAGGTGGTTTCCTCATGTTGGCCAGGCTGTTCTCGAACTCCTGACCTCAGGTGATCCATCCGCCTTTGGCCTCTGAAAGTCCTGGGATGACAGGCATGAGCCACCGCGCCCAGCCCTTGGGGTCTGTATTCCGTTTTGCTATTCCTTACTGTGATGGTTACTACGGAGTGTCATCTTCACGGAATTGAAGCATGCCAAGTATTGATCATAGGTGTTCCTGTGAGGTTGTTGACAAAGGAGATGAATACTTGAGTCACTGGACTGGGAGAGGCAGACCCACCCTCAATCTCGACAGGCACCATTTGATCAGCTACCAGCACAGCTAGGATAGAAGCAGGCAGAGGGCCGGGCGTGGTGGCTCACACCTGTCATCCTAGCACCTTAGGAGGCCGAGGCAGGTGGATCACCTGAGGTCGGGAGTTTGAGACCAGCCTGAGCAACATGGTGAAACTCCGTCTCTAGTAAAAATACAAAAGTTAGCCAGGTGTGGGGGTGCCCGCCTGTCATCCCAGCTACTCAGGAGGCTGAGGAATCAGAAGAGGGTGGCATAGTCTCCTTTGAGGCATCGCATTTTCTCTCAGCGAGTCTGTCTGTCTCCATGGCCAACCTGGAGAATTGCTTTAACCTGGGAGGCGGAGGTTGCAGTAAACCCAGATCGCACCACTGCACTCCAGCCTGGGCAACAGAGCGAGACCCCATCTCAAAACAAAACAAAACAAAAAGCAAAAGCAGGCAGAGGAACGTGGAAGGACTAGCCTGGCTGAGTCTCTGGCCTCTGTCTTTCTCCCACGCTGGATCCTCCCTGCCCTCAAACACTAGACCCCCAGTTCTTCAGCTGTTAGACTCTCGGACTGACATCAGAGATTGGCCAGGTGCTCTCGGGCCTTTGGCCACAGACTGCAGGCTGCGTGGTCAGCTTCCCTTCCTTCAGGTTTGGGGACCCAGACTGGCTTCCTGGTTCCTCAGCTTGCAGACGGGCTGTTGTGGGATTTCGCCTTGTGGCTGTTGAGTCCCTTTTCCTAATAGACTTCCCTTCTGATATTCATCTATCCTATCAGCCCTGTCTCTGTAGAGAACCCTGATGAAATACGTACCTGCCACCGCTTCCTGAATCCCATTGCACCCTGCAGCTCATTTTCCATCTGGTTCCTTTTCTGTGCACTGCAAACATGGTCCTTTTTCCCCCTCTCTCCTTGTGTTCAAGGGGATGCTGAGAAATCAGAAGATGGTGGCATAGTCTCCTTAGACACATCACATTTTCTCTCAGCGCGTCTGTCTCCACCCTGACTGCTGCCGTGGCCACGCTGCAGACACGACATAGTCAGTTAGGGTTCAGCCTCTTCAATGCCCCTCGCCAGCATCCTCTTCTGACCACTGCTCACTGACTTTCAGGCTCACGTCTGGCAGCAGCCCCCAAATCCTCCAGGTGTCTGGGGCCTGAAAGCTCAGGGATGCCCTTCCTTATCACTGCAAAGACTCCTTCCGATTCACTCTCCCAGGGTTGTCTTAGCAAATGACCGCAGACGGGGGGTTTTCAACAACAGGAACTTCTCTCTCAGTCCTGGAGACCAGGAGTGTGAGATCAAGGTGTCTCCAGGCATTAAGACACAGACATGCATGCTGCCTCCGGAGGCTCCAGGGGAGGCTCCTTCCTGCCTCTCCCCGCTCCTGGGGGCTCCAGGCGTCCCTGGGCTTGTGGCCGCATCACTCCGGTCTCTGCCTCCGTCTCCACGTGGCCTCCTCCTCTGTGTCTGGGTCTCCTCTGTTGTCTCTTAGAATGACCCTTGTCGTTAGATTTAGGGCCCACCCAGATAATTCAGAATGATTATCTCGATATCTTACATTTAACTATATCTGCAAAGACCCCTTTTCCAGATAAGGTCCCATTCACAGGTTCTGGGGATTAGGATATGAACACATCTTTTTGGGACCACAGTTCAGTTCACTACAGCTGTATCCAGTTTCTTCTGGAGCCTCTAGGGGAGGCTCCTTCCTGCCTCTCCCAGGTCCTGGGGACTCCAGGCGTCCCTGGGCTTGTGGCCGTGTCACTCCAGTCTCTGCCTCCGTTTCCACGTGGCCTCCTCCTCTGTGTCTGTGTCTCCTCTTCCGTCGCTTAGAACCACCCTTGTCATGACACCCAGATAATTTAGGGTCCACCCAGATGATTCAGAACTACGCTGCATCACTGCAGTCTCTGCTCCATCTTGGTGTGTGCCTGTCTTCTGCCCTCCGTGTGTCTGTATCCAACTCTTCTTTTCACTTGAGAGACAGACAGAAAGAAAGAGAGAGACAGATCTAAGAACGAGCGCTTTGATACCAAACCAATACCAGTGGCTGCTCCAAGACGAAGAGTAGCCCTGAGACAGTGATTAGAGCTGGTAATTAATCAGAGACAACTGTGACGTGAGAATCGTGATAGAACCGAACCTCCCACTGCTGCAGAAATCTTGTAGAAAGAATGCTTTGCAGTCTGAAAACGCTTTTAGCTCTGTCCTTACACTGAGTCTTATAACCCTATACACACCCATTGAACAGAATATATAAGGCTTTATTTTGGACAAGAATCACATATTCAGACAATCCTTACTGCAAAGAGTTTTTGCTTGTTGTGTTTTTTTTTTATTTGTTTTGCCTTTTTTTTTGGTGGTGGGGGGGGCGGGCATGCAGTAAAGAAACAGCACACTTGCCATGTAATTGAACCAGACGGGAGGATCACCTGATGTCAGGAGTTCGAGACAAGCTTGGCCAACAAGGTGAAACCCCATCTCCACTAAAAATACAAAAATCAGCCCAGCGCGGTGGCACACGCCCATAATCCCAGCTGCTCAGGAGGCTGAGGCAGGAGAATCTCTTGAACCTGAGAGGCGGAGGTTGCAGTGAGCCGCGATCACGCCACTGCACTCCAGACTGGGTGACAGAGCAAGACTCCGTCTCAAAATAATAAAGGCCAGGCGTGGTGGCTCATGCCTGTCATCGCAGCACTTTGGGAGGCCGAGGCGGGCAGATCACGAGGTCAGGAGAGTGAGACCATCCTGGCTAACACAGCGAAACCCCGTCTCCACTAAACAATACAAAAAATTAGCCAGACGGGGTGGCAGGCACCTGCAGTCCCAGCTACTCGGGAGGCTGAGGCAGGAGAATGGCGTGAACCCGGGAGGAGGAGCTTGAAGTGAGCCAATGAATTCTGAACATTATCCTGATTATTCCAAGAACAGTTATCACTATCTGATTTGTCCACCTACAAATTAACCTTCAGGAGAGGGACCACCCTGGAAGGGGTTCTCTGGTTTTAAAGGTGCACACCACCACATCCTATCTCAAAACATAAAACATTTTTTTATGTTTATCTTTAGCAGAGATGGGGATCTCACTACATCTACAGGTGCACACCCCCACACCCTATCGCAAACATCAAAACATTTTTAAATGTTTATTTTTAGCAGAGACGGGGATCTCACTATGTTGCCCAGGCTGGTCACAAACTCCCAGACTCAAGCCATCCTCTTGCTTTGGCCTCCGAAAGCACTGGGCTTACCGGTGTGTGCCAGGGGCTGAGGCATGAGGTACGACCACAGGCTGTCACAGAGACGGGCCAGTCCTCAAGCTGAGTTATTATTTTTTGGTTCAGTCTCCTTGAAAATAATCAATGCAGATATTGTTTCCGTTTTCAAGAACGCATTTTTTCTACCCATGAAGCCCCTATTTTATGCCTGGATATTTCCAATATCATTTCATTTAAACCTCTACACCGGCCAGGTGCGGTGGCTCACGCCTGTAATCCCAGCACTTTGGGAAGCCGAGGCGGGTGGATCACGAGGTCAGGAGTTCGAGACCAGCCTGGCCAACACGGTGAAACCCTGTCTCTACTACAAATACAAAAAAATTAGCCGGGCGCAGTGGCGGGTGCCTGTAGTCCCAGCTACTCGGGAGACTGTGGCAGGAGAATGGCGTGAACCCGGGAGGTGGAGCTTGCAGTGAGGCCAGATCACTCCACTGCACTCCAGCCTGGGCTACAGAGCAAGAGTCCGTCTCAAAAAACAAAAACAGAAATTAGCCAGGCGTGGTGGCAGGTGCCTGTAATCCCATCTACTCAGGAGGCTGTGGCAGGAGCTGAGGTCACACCATTGCACTCTAGCCTGGGGGACGTAGGAGACTCTGTCCAAAAAAAAAAAAAAAAAAAAAATCTCTTCACCACCTGCAGGTGAAGCACAACCATCCCATATTTAGGCCAGGAAACAGAGGAGTAAAAAAGTCCCACAGCTACTGACGGCCCCCAGGTCCCTACCCACTAGACCACAGAACAGTCTAGTTGTCCGCATATTAGCATGTGCAGTGTGTTAAGATAACATAAGATAGCATGGCGTAAGTTTAAGATAAGATTACATAAGACCATCATGTTGTATTTTTACTGTGCCTTTTCTATGTTTAGATACGATTAAATAGACAAATATTTACCATTGTGCTCACTGCACATTTGGTCTTGAACTCCTGACCTCAGGATCCACCTGCCTCGGCCTCCCAAAGTGCTGGGATTACAGGTGTGCGCCACCACCCCCAGCCCCTGAACTAGTGGTTCAGCTTAACTTTGGAATGCCATTGACCAAGAGGAGGGGCCCATTCAGATGGCTGGGGGCTTAGAATTTTATTTTTGGTTTACGCTGGAATTCGGTTTGTAGTCTTAAGGGCAAGGGGCAGTACCATATAGCCTAGGTGTGTGGTAGGCTGTACCACCTAGGTTTGTGTGAGTGTGCACTACAATTTTTGCACAGTGATGAAATCCCCTGATCACACATTTCCCAGAATGTATCCCCATCATTAAGCAACACATGACCAGGTGTGGTGGCTCACACCTGTCATCCTAGCACTTTGGGAGGCCAAGGCAGGCAGATCAACTGAGTTCAAGTGTTCAAGACCAGCCTGGCCAACATAGCAAAACCCTGTCTCTACTAAAAATACAAAAAATTAGCCGGGTGTGGTGGCGGGCGCCTGTCATGCCAGGTACTCAGGAGGCTGAGGCAGGAGAATGGCTTGAATCTGGGAGGCAGAGGTTGCAGTAAGCCAAGATTGTGCCATTGCACTGCAGGCTGGGCAACAAGAGCAAAACTGTGAAAAGATGAGAGAGAGAGAGAGAGAGGAGGAAGGAGAGAAGGGAGGAAGGAGAGAAGGGAGGAAGGAGAGAAGGGAGGAAGGAGGGAAGGAAAACAGCTCCCTCTTCAAGGTCTTAGCCTGTCTTCCTACGATGCTGGTTCTTACCCTTCTTAGTGTATAAACGTAACATCTAGGCAATGTAATCTCACAGTTTTGCCTGGCTGAGAGTCAAGCCTCCTTCCCCCATCTCCTGGGTGGTCCTTAAAGTAACCCAGGCCATATATTGGAACATAAATGACTTCCATGTGGCTTCACTTTCTTCTTTGACCTTCAGGTATCCTGACCCAGGCAAGCAGATTTTAAAGCTCATTTCTAGCAAAAAGTCCTGCTTCCCTGAAAGCTCCAGCACCCTCGTTCTAAAGGATAAGGGAGAGGGAGTTGGTGAAGTGTACCCAGCAACCTCCAAAATGGAAATGAATTGATCCAATTCAGTGTCTTCATTTTCTGCAAGTCTTTGAAATTCTAGCCATGGAAATTTTTATAAGTACCAAAGCGGAGTAAAAAATACAGCGATTGATGTTTGAGAATTCAGGGCCTCCAAGGAGGTGTCATAAATTGTGGTGTGCCCTTCCTGTGGCTGGAGGAAGTCGTAAAAGTGTCCTGGATGATGAACAGAACTCAGGCAGCTGCCAAAGGTACAAGGATTGCTTACAGAATATGCCTTAGGTATTAGGACAGACGGCTCACGGTTAAGTTATATACGCAGAATAATTCCCCTGCAAAAGTGACAGCGTCTCACCAGGCAGGACTAACGGCAGCTTTCTGCTTGGAAAATGGTGAATGAAACATTAATATACCAAACAAAGGAATGGATGCATTTCAGAGAGCGTATAAACGACCCGCTGGAGGCCAGGACGGAGCAGTAAACAGCAGCAACTGGCCAGGCACCTAGACCTCGGCTTTTTCACAAATTTGTTTCATGAATATGTACAAATGTATAACGTTTATGGGATGACGTGATTGGCTACTCAAAGTAGCTGCCATCTGGGAAGTGTTGGTATTTGGGGCCAGATGGTTATCTGTGGTGGGGCCGTCCTGTGCACTAGAGGGCATTGAGCAGCAACCTGGGGGCCTCTACCCAGGAGATGCCAGAAGCACACCCTCCAACCCAGAGTCAGGATGACCAAAACTGTCTCCAGACATCAGCAAGTGTCCTTTGGGAAGTAACATTGTGCCTGTTGCAAACCACTGCCATAGATGATAGATGGATTAGAGATATATATATATATATATATGATAGATAGATATAGATAGATAGATAGATAGAAGGATGGGTAGATAGGTAGGTAGATAGATGGTAGATGGATTACAGATACATAGATGATAGATAGATAGATAGATAGATAGATAGATAGATAGATAGATAGATAGAAGGATGGGTAGATAGGTAGGTAGATAGATGGTAGATGGATTACAGATAGTAGTGATAGAGAAATGGATGGATAGATGGGTAACATGGTGGATAAATAGATAATAGATAGGGGATAGATAAATAGATGGAGCAGCTAGCTAGATAATTAAATACAAGATAGACGGAAGACAGATTTTTAAAATAAATAGATGGATGGGATGGATGGATGGATGGATGGATGGATGGATGGATGGATGGATATGTGAATGGATGAATGGATACGATACACAGATACTAGGTAGTAGATAGAAGACAGAGGTTTCCAGCCCCTGTCTTCTCTATCATTGAGTGCCAAGGGGCAGGACAACTGGGCATCTCTCTTGGTCTGTGGATGCAGAGGCAGCAGATGGGGACATGATAGATAGATAGATGATAGATAGATGGATGGATGGATAGACTAGACACATAGATGGTAGGAAAGATGGATAGATGGACTGGAGTTGATAGATGAGTAGAGATCTGATGGATGTATAGGACATACATGATGGATGCATGGATGGATGGACTAGCACAGATGGCAGGAATTTTTGATGGGTAGGAGACTGGAGAGAGAGAGAGGTGAAGGAAAGAGCTATAGATTGATAACACAGAGAGATGGTGAAGGGGGGAAGGAGGAAAAGGGAGAAGAGAGAAGCAGCAATGTGAGAGGGTCACTCATGCCAAGACAGACTTTCAGCCTCAGCGCTGCCGATATTTGGGGGTGCATGACTCTGTGGTGGGGCCGTCCGTCCTGTGCACTGTCCGGTGTTGACCAGCGCCCTTGGGCTCCACCCACCAGGGGCCAGGAGCACCTACCTCCTCCCCCTTCCTGGTGACAACGGAAAATGTCTGCAGACATTTCCAAATACACCCTGGGAGGTCCGAATCACTCCCTTTGAAGAACCAACCTTGACAAACATTTAAAACGATATGCGCAAGATTTTAGAATTGCATAACTGGAGAACACATTAAAATTCCAAGTGAATTATCACTGTCTTCCAGACCAAAACAAGACAAGAAAGAGGAAACGCCCCTGAGATCCACAGCAGCCCCAGAGCGCCACTGCTGAATCTTCAAAGGAGAGGTTTCTCCCTTTCCAAGTGCGGAGGGGCAGGAATCTGGGCGTCTCCCAGGGTCTGGGATGCAGAGGCGTAGAGGAGAAGCTGGTGGCTATGAAATCCCACCGGCCTCCACCTGGTAGCACCCATGCTGGCCGGGATGCACCAGCCCTCGCTAAGAAACAGTTCCCACGTCTGCATAGAGCCGATTCCATACCTACTCCGGGGAGAGTGATTTGGGGATGGAAGACGTCAGGGCTGGCCTTTGTCAAGCACCCAGTGACAATGACAGGCTTGGCCTTTCTCTCGGCAGCACTTTCAGCTCAGTTCTGGAGCTGGGTTCCGCTCGATTCAGCTAGATTCTCGGCTAGATTCTGGACCAGCCGGTGAGAGTGAGGTGTGGGGTGCTGCTGCACGTGCGGGCTCCCAGGTTTGGTACACACCTTTGTCAACAAAGCATTCTAGCCTGTAACCCAGTGCACGTCTTCAGGTGTACACACACTGTACGTACCCATTATGGATGCCCCTGATGCTGCACGACACATAGATAAATCTTTTAAAGTGATGACATATGAAGCAATGCAGACAGCACTTCCAATATTTAGTTCCTAACCCTAAGGGTGACTGTATGCTCTCTCTGAAGTTTTACACTTAGGTGTCTTTTTAAATTAAAAAATGAATTAAGATAAAATATGCATAACATGAAATTTACCATTTTAACTCTTTTTTTTTTTGAGACAGAGTCTTACTCTATCACCCAGGCTGGAGTGCAGTGGCACGATCTTGGCTCACGGCAACCTCTGCCTCCCAGGTTCAAGCAATTCTCCTGCCTCCGCCTCCTGAGTAGCTGGGATTACAGGTACCATTTTTAGTACAGACAAGGTTTCACCATGTTGGCCAGGCTGGTCTCGAACTCCTGACCTCAGGTAATCGACACGCCTCGGCCTCCCAAAGTGCTGGGATTCCAGGCGTGAGCCACCGCACCGGACCCATTCTACTTTCTCTCTGTTGATCCCAATGTGACGACTCTGAGAACCTCTTTCAAGTGGCGTCATAGAGTATTTTTCCTTTTGATGACTGGTTTCTTGTACTCGGCGTAACGTCCTCACGGTTTGTCAACGCTTGACCAGAGTGTCTGTCCTTTTTAAAGGCGGAATAGTATTCCACCGTATAGACAGACCACATTTTGCTTACGTATTTGTCTGCCAGTGACCACTTGGTCCCCACTTGGGGGGCCTTCCACGTTGGGGCTGTTGTGAGTAGCGCTCCTGTGAACACAGGTGTGTGAATGTTGCTTCGAGTCCCAATTTGAGGGCGGGGTGTATAGACCCAGCAGGGCAATGCCTGGCTCCTGTGGGAATCCCATCTTCAACCTCGTAAGAGGGATGTGGTTACTCTGTGGAAACGCCGAGAACACCTTCCTGGGAATGGCAGAGGGTAGGTCATTGCAAAGCCTTGTCTTGTAGTACACAACAAGCCTGTGCTCTTTCTCGGTTGCCACTCTTTCTTGATTGGTGCACCGTGGTAAGTTTGAATACATGGATGCATTCCGGGACCCAAGACCTTGTCAGGATTCCGAACAAGTCCATGACCGCAGATAGTTCCCTCACCTTGTCTATCCGCCGTCAACCCCGATCCTCTGCCCTAACCTCTGGCCACCACTGGTCTGCTTTTTGTCTCAATATTTGCCGAGTCCACAAAGTCGTATACATGCCTTCATGCAGTAAGTACCTCTTGGAAACGGCCTTCTTTCACTTGGTAATATGCATTCGAGGTGCAGTTAAGTTTTGGGTTATTTTATTTTATTTTAAGTTCTGGGATACATGTACAGAACGTGGAAGTTTGTTACATAGGTGTACATGCGCCGTGGTGCTTTGCTGCACCTGTCAACCCATCAGCTAGGTTTTAAGCCCCGCATGCATTAGGCATTTGTCCTAATGCTCTCCCTCCCCTTGCCCCCCAACCCCCTGACAGCCCTGGTGTGTGATATTCCCCTCCCTGTGTCCGTGTGTTCTCATTGTTCAACTCCCACTTATGAGTGAGAACATGCGGTGTTTGGTTTTCTGTTCCTGTGTGAGTTTGCTGAGAATGATGGCTTCCAGCTTCATCCATGTGCCTGCAAAGGACATGAACTCATCCTTTTTTATGGCTGCATAGTATTCCATGGTGTCTCTGTGCCACACGTTCTTTATCCAGTCTATCATTAATGGGCATTTGGGTGGGTTCCAAGTCGTTGCTATTGTGAATAGTTCTGCAATACACATATGTGTGCATGCGTTTTTATAGTAAAATGATTTATAATCCTTTGGGTACATACACAGTAATAGCATTGCTGCGTCAAATACTATTTCTGGTTCTAGATACTTGAGGAATCGCCATACTGTTTTCAACAATGGTTGAACTAATTGTCACTCCCACCAACAGTGTGAAAGTGTTCCTATTTCTCCACATCCTCTCTAGCATCTGTTGTTTCCTGACTTTTTAATAACTGCCATTCTAACGGGCCTGAGATGGCATCTCATCGTGGTTTTGATTTGCATTTCTCTCATAACCAGTGATGATGAGCTTTTTTTCATATGTTTGTTGGCTGCACAGCCAACCTACAGAATGGGAGAAAAGTTTTGCAATCTATCCATCTGACAAAGGTCTAATATCCAGAATCTACAAGGAATTTAAACAAATTTACAACACCACCACAAAAACAAACAACCCCACCCAAACGTGGGCAGAGGATATGAACAGCCATTTCTCCAAAGGTGCAGCCAAGTTTTCACATGAAGCAATGGTCCACCCCTTTTTCTTGCCTTCCCGTGGATTGGAAGGTACTCCTTTTGGAAAGAAGGAGATGGTGTCTGCACCCAAGGGTGCTTATAAAAATTGCACCCTGCTTTTACGGTGGGAAATGAACTCCACCTCCAGGGAAGTCTTTCTCCTTTCCTTACCCCGGCCTCGGGTCACTGGTTACTTTGTCATTATTTTCCCATCTGAGATTCTTGCCTAGTGTTTTATGTGGACCTGATTGGAAAGACAGAGAAGAAAATATATCCCAGGGTGTGTCCACAGACATAGCACCTAGAAGACAGAAGGGAGTTGCAATTACCTACCCTCTGCAGTTCCCAGAAAGGTTGTTCTTAGCGTTTCAACAGAGTAACCACATCCACTTATTCATACTCTGCCATTCCTCTATCTATAACCAGATGGGACAGTGGATACTCAAAACCATTATTAATAAAAATTATGTTGCGTGCGGTGCCTCATGCCCGTAATCCCAGAACTTTGGGAGGCCAACGTAGGCATATCACAACGTCAGGAGTTCGAGACCAGCCTGGCCAAGATGGTGAAACCCCCATGTCTACTAAAAATACAAAAATTAGCAGGGTGTGGTGGCGGGTGCTTGTAGTCCCAGCTACTTGGGAGGCTGAGGCAGGAGAATCACTTGAACCCAGGAGGCGGAGGTTGCAGTGAGCCGAGATTGCACCATTGCACTCCAGCCTGGGGGACGGAGTGAGACTCCATGTCAAAAAGAAAAAAGGAATGCATTCCATAGAAGACAGAAATGGTCAGAAAATGGGTTCTCCCGTAGAGTTACCAGAAGGAACCAGCCATGCCAACACCTGGATTTTACCCTGGGGAGACCCATTTCGGAGTTCTGACCTCTAGGACTGCGAGACCATCTGTTGGTTTTGCTTGAAGTCACTTAAAGCAGCTTAGTGCTGTGGGCACTGGACACGTACCTGCCCCCCAAATCCCACCCTGTCCAGATGGCCATGATGCACGTTTAAGAGGCTCCATATTGTAGAGATGGGGTCTCGCTACATTGCCCAGGCTCGTCTCAAACTCCTGGGCTCAGGCAGTCCTCCAAATGGGCTCATCCAGTTTAGAAGAAATTGCCCCACACGCTGGACATTTCTTACTATGGCCTGAGTTTCTCCTTGGCCTTAATATGGTCCAGCACTGAAATCTATCAGGACACAAACACACAAGGTCTCCTTGCACGGAAGGAGAGCTCGCAAAACTGTGTGTTGGTGAAAATCAACTGCGCCCCCCACCCCTGCATGTTCCTGCTCCCCTTTTCCCTCCCTTGCTGTGAGGATTCCTCTCTTCTCCTCCTTCCCCGCGCCCCTCCTCCTTGGATTTCCATTTCAAATTTCTACCAGTTTCCTATCAACTGCCCTGCAGTGTTTGCTGGTCCCTCAGAAATTAATTTAGCCACTTTCACGTGGACACATCATTTCTGAGTTAAAAGTCCCGGACGCGGGGGTTGAGCCTCTGTCCAAGGGCACAGACACAGAGCCTGCAGTCAGAGCCCTGCCCCTCCGGGCGTTTGCTGCAAACCACATTAGTCACCGACGTCCTGACCTGCCTCCCAAGCAGAGGTTTTAGCGCTGTCCTTTGAAAATTCCACAGGTCACCGTGGATCTCAGGATCTGTCAGTATGAATGATAAGCTAGGGAGAAAAACAAAACAAAACAAAAAACAAAAAACAAAAGCAAAGGAAAAGGGCCTTCAAATGAAATAAAACCTTAAAATAGAGATGCAATAGCTCAAAGCAAAGGCATGCACCTGTGGATCTATACTACGTTATCCAAACTCGGCATAGGATCTCCTTTATAAGGGAAAGCTGGGTGGCGTAGAGGGGGCTTCAGCGATCACTTTCAGTCCTTCCTCCCCCAAAGCTTAGGAGAGGAGACTCCTTCCATCCTGAAGCCCTGCACACAAGACATTTTCAATGGCGGATTTTTGAAAAAGGTCGGGGTTCTGCAGGAAGTACTGCTGGATAAGCGTCACGCGCGTCCCTGTGAAAAGACCACCAAACGGCTTTGTGTGAGCAATAAAGCTGTTTATTCACTTGGGTGCCAGTGGGCTGAGTCGGAAAAGAGAGTCAGCAAAGGGAGATGGGGAAGGGGTGGCTTGATAGGAGTTGGGTAGGTAATGGGAAATTACAACCAAAGGTAGTTATCTATTGTTAGCAGAGGAGGGGGTTGTCAGGTGCATGGTGGACAGATCATAAGACTCGTTGTCCAGAAGAACATCACAGAGTTGACTGATCAGCTAAGGTAGGGCAGGGACAAGTCACCATAGTAAAATATTGTGATTTTAGTGAAGGCAGGAACTGGCTGTTTACTTCTTTGTAGTGTTTTTTTCTTTGCTCCAGACTTCGTGGCTCCTGCAGGCCAACTGGATGTATTTGTGCAGGTCACAGGGGTTATAATGGCTGAGCTTTGACTCAGAGGCCTGACAGATAAGATCTCACAGTGGGGTCCCACTTGCCTGCGAATGGTACCTTCCACCCAAGGCGGTGACCCCCCCTTGCCCAGGAATGGTACCTTCCACCCAAGGCAGTGACCGCCTTGCCTGAGAATGGTACCTTCCAGCAAAGGCGGTGACCCCTTTGCCCGGAAATGGTACCTTCCCCCAAGACGGTGACGCACTTGCCCGGGAATGGTACCTTCTGGCGAAGGCGGTGACCCCCTTGCCAGGAAATGGTACCTTCCATTGAAGGCGGTGACCCACTTGCCTGGGAATGGTACCTTCCAGGGAAGGTGGTGACGCCATTGCCTGGGAATGGTACCTTCCAGCCAAGGCCGGAAACGGTACCTTCCAGCGAAGGCCGTGACCCACTTGCCCGAGAATGGTACCTTGGACCCCAGGCGGTGACCCACTTGCCGGGAAATGGTACTTTTCAGCGAAGGCAGTGACCCACTTGCCAGGAAATGGTACCTTCCAGCGAAGGCGGTGACCCACTTGCCCGGAAATGGTACCTTCCACCCCAGGTGGTGACCCACTTGACCGGAAATGGTACCTTCCAGCCAAGGTGGTGACCCCTTGCCCGGAAATGGTACCTTCCATTGAAGGCGGTGACCCACTTGCCTGGGAATGGTACCTTCCAGGGAAGGTGGTGACGCCCTTGCCTGGGAATGGTACCTTCCAGCCAAGGCCGGAAACGGTACCTTCCAGGGAAGGTGGCGACCCACTTGCCTGAGAATGGTACCTTCCACCCCGACGGTGACCCACTTGCCCGGAAATGGTACTTTTCAGCGAAGGGGTGACCCGCTTGCCCGGAAATGGTACCTTCCAGCGAAGGCGGTGACCCACTTGCCCGGAAATGGTACCTTCCACCCCAGGTGGTGACCCACTTGACCGGAAATGGTACCTTCCAGCCAAGGTGGTGACCCCCTTGCCCGGAAATGGTACCTTCCATTGAAGGCGGTGACCCACTTGCCTGGGAATGGTACCTTCCAGGGAAGGTGGTGACGCCCTTGCCTGGGAATGGTACCTTCCAGCCAAGGCCGGAAACGGTACCTTCCAGGGAAGGTGGCGACCCACTTGCCTGAGAATGGTACCTTCCACCCCGACGGTGACCCACTTGCCCGGAAATGGTACTTTTCAGCGAAGGGGGTGACCCGCTTGCCCGGAAATGGTACCTTCCAGCGAAGGCGGTGACCCACTTGCCCGGAAATGGTACCTTCCAGCCAAGGCGGTGACCCCTTGCCCGGAAATGGTACCTTCCAGCCAAGGCGGTGACTCCAAGGGCATGGCGATTTAAGTTGAGCTTTTGAGACAGAGGCTGCTTCCGTGACAGTTTTGTGCTGAAACTTCCACTTTCGCGGGGTGGCGGGGAGGTATCACCAAGTTTGCTGTTTTGCATCAAAATTGAGTCTCTTAAGATGCTTTCATTTTCTGAAACAAAGTTTCTCAGCCTCAGCACTGCTGGCGTGTGTGGGCCGGAGGATTCTCTGCGGAGGGGCTGTTCTGTTCGCTGTAGGGAGTTGCACAGCGCCCCGGGCTCCACCCACCAGATACCGGGAGCACCCCCACAGTTGTGACAAACGAAGCTGTCCTCAGATATTCCCCAGTGACCCCAGGGGAGAAAAATCACCTCCAATTGAAAACCACTGTCATAGACAGATAAATGATAGCGATAGCTGGATAGATAGATAGATGATACACGGATAAAGATTATTGATAAAGAGATACAGAGATGATAAATGATAGCTAAATAGATGCTGGATAGACAGATGATAGAGAGAGACACAGATGATAAACAGGATAGATAGCTGCATAGATAGGGTATGATAGATTGAAAGAAGGACAGATGATTGATGCATTGATAGACGATTGATAATTAAATAGACAGATAGAATCTCTTATGCCCAGGCATTACCTTGATGTCAGAGTTTCTCAACTTCCGCATCACTGACATTTCAGACTGGAGGACTCTCTGTGGTTGGGCCATCCTGGGCATTGTAAGGTGTTGAGCAGCGTCCCTGGGATCCACACAGCAGAGGCCAGGATCTCCTCCATCAGGTGATGACAACTAAAGATGCCCTTAGATGTTATGCAGTATGTCCTGAAGGGCAGAATTTTCCTTGGTTGCAAACCACTGCCACAGATAGATAGATGGGTGGATGGATAGGTAGATGATAGATAGATAGATGATAGATAGATAGACAGATAGATAGGTAGGTGGCTGACTGGCTGGATAGATAGATAGATACATACATACATGATAGGTGGGTGCATGGATAGATAGGTGGATGGGTAGATGGATGGATAGATAGATGATAGGTGGGTGGATGGATGGATAGGTAAGTGATAGGTGGATAGATAGATGATGGTGATGATATAGTTAGACACATGATGGTGATGATAGATGATAGATACATGATGGTTAGATAGGTAGATGATAGATGATTGATAGATTAATGATAGAAGGATGGATGGATGATAGATAGATGGATAGATAGATAATGATAGAAGGATGGATGGATGCATAGATGATAGATAGATAGATAGATAGATAGATAGATAGATAGATAGAGACAAGAAAATTGATAGGTAGATACAGATGGATGCTAGGTGATGGCCATATGAGACATAAACAGATAGAGCCTCTCATGCTAAACCAGAGTTTCTTGACCTCAACACTATTGCCTTGTGGGGATGGATAATTAAAGGGCTGTGCTGTACAGCATCCCGGGTCTCCACCCACTAGATGCCCATAGCATCCCTACCTTGTTATGATGGCCAAAAATGTCCCTAGATATTGCCAAGTGTCCCGGTGTGTGGGGGGGTGGGGGCTAGGGAACACGAACCAGTCCCAGATGGAATCACTGCTTGCTAGAACGGAGGTTTTCTTTGCCATGTAAAAAAAATCAGAACGACTCCCCCTGACTGTAACATAGCAGACCACACACACCACACACACGACACCTGTCTACACCATGGGTTGGCTGACCCCTGAGCCCTGCATGAGGCTGCAAGAGCCACCCTGCATGCCCCCCCTTTCAGAGCTCTGCCCATGGCATTCTGGTCACGTTCAGCACGGCGTTGGAGTCCTGTCCTTCCTGCCCTGCAGGACAGACGTGCCCCTCCTAGGGGATTTAAATGTGTCAATGCTGAATCATCACAGAGACACCCAAAGCCACAGCATTCGCAGGCCAGCCGGTTCAGGGTGAGGCCGTCAGTATGCCACTAGGATACAGGAAATGATCCCAGAGGATCTGGGGGATGTCCGCACCGGCGGTATTGAGAACTCAGAAGTGCCCCCACCCGCTGCATGCCTTCCGCTTGGAGCCATAGATTTGAGCTGCAGGTCCATGGCTACGCTTCTATGCAGCTAGACATACATAATACATAATGCCCAGCGTTCATGCCAACGTCTCTGCAGTAGGATGCCTGATAACTATATAATGCAAGTCCGTAGCCAGCTTCCATGCAATAGCGTACATAGAATACATAATGCCAGTCCATGCAACATCTATGCAAAGTAGATAACATAATACAAGTGCAGATGCTACGTCTGCTGCAACACGGTTACATAAAGTACATAATGGGGCCAGTCCCATGGCTATGTCTACCAATAGATACATAATATTATAACGCAAGTCCCGGCTTACCTCTGTGCAAGTAGATACATAATAGTATAATGCAAGTCCCTGGCTACGTCCCTGTGCAATAGGATACATAACTATATAATGCCAGGCTCCCATGCCACGTCTGGCTTCAATAGGTACATAATACTATAATGGCAGTCCATGCACGTACGTTCTGTGCCAATTAGATACATATACATAATGCAAGTCCATGATACATCTATGCAATAGGTACCTGATACATAATGCAAGCCCATGCTACGTCTGTGCAATAGATACATAATATATAAGGCAAGTCCATGCTACGTCTACGCAATAGATACATAATACACAATGCACGTCTATGCTACCTCCATGCAATAGGTAAATAATGCATAATGCAAGCCCATGCTACCTCTGTGAAAGAGGTTCATTTGGCTGTGTTAATCCCACGTCTTCATTGTTCAGGCAGCGTGAAGTTAAAGGAGGGCATTTTGGGAACCAAGGCTTGCACGTAGAGAATGTTAACTGTTTCTTTTACTCCTGGGTGTGACTTCAGCCGACCCCTGAATTCCACACATTCCTCATTTTAACAGCGGAGCACAACTTCCTTGTCCTAGAGAAGGAAGAATTTGGCATTTGCCTGACAGATAAGGCGGATAATCCGAGACTGTTTCGCCAAGATGTCCTGCGGTGAACAGCGGGTTCCGAGAAGCTTTAGGACAAAACGCTGTGAGGGAATCATGCAGAGAGGCCACCAAGCTCTTAGTTTTTATTTTCCAACTTCCGCCTTTTCTTTGTTGGAGGAGATCGGGAGACAATCTGCTGCACAAAGACAGCACTCAAAGAAAAAGGCAGGATGTTGGCTCCTTACTCAGACGGAGAAATGGAGTTGGATAAAAATGACTGTACTTGGCCGGGCACGGTGACTCACGCCTGTAATCCCAGCACTTTGGGAGGCTGAGGCAGCCGGATCACGAGGTCAGAAGTTCAAGACCAGCCTGGCCAACATGGTGAAGCCCCGTCTCTGCTAAAAATACAAAAATTAGCTGGGCATGGTGGCATACGCTTGTAGTCCCAGCTACTTGGGAGGCTGAGGCAGGAGAATTGCTTGAACCCAGGAGGCGGAGGTTGCAGTGAGCCGAGATCATGCCACTGCACTCCAACCTGGCAATAGAACAAGATTCTGTCTAAAAAAGAAAACAAAATGCATGCATAAGTATCTTTTTCGTATAATGACTTCTTTTCCTCTGGGTGAATACCCAGTACTGGCACTGCTGGATCACATGGTAGTTCTTTAAAAAATCACTACACTGCTTTTCTAGTGACTGTGTGAGTTCACTGCATCCACACCCACATCTGTTATTTTTTGATGTTTGGGTTATGGCCATTCTTGCGGGAGCGAGATGGTATCACATTGTGGTTTTGACTTGCGTTTGCCTGATCGTTCATGATGCTGAGCATTTTTTCGTACGTTTCTTGGCCGCTTGTCTTGAACAGACAGTTCTCAAAAGCAGATGTACACATGGCCATTATCTGCACATGGCGAATTCGTGAATTCCCCTGCTCACTAAAATTGATTTGTCACCCCAGATCAATACTGAAGGTGCTTCCTGGGTCCCTCACAGACATGCACTGGATAGGAAAATATTCGAGTCACCCGACACACACACACACACACACACACACACTCCTAGCTGACATCCAAGACAGAAAGGCTCTGTCTTGTGACTTCAGTTCTTACACTCTAAAAAACAAACAAATAAATAAAAGTATTCTTTTTGCTTTCTTTTCGTTGCCACACTTCTTGTCTTCTTAGGCTTTTTCTTCGTGACTTTGCTGTTTAAATTGACCTCCAAGCACCTCTCACCTTCACCTGCCTCCTGGAAGACAGACTCGAGAAAGACTCCCAGTAGGAACGAACCACAGCCTTGCATGAGCCGGAAAGCATCGCTTAAAATCATTTCACCTTGTTCTCTATTCCAAAGGCATGCAGCTGCCCGCTTTTCGTCTGAGGCAGCGGCTGGAAAGCAGGATGTGTCTGGAAATCCTGCCTGTGCACAGCAGCACACATCAGGTTGGAGGCTGCTCGCTCTGCTGCCTGGGGCTTCTGCTGTTTTGAGCTCTAATGCCCGTGCTCATTACAGTGGACCAGCACAGCGTGGGCAGAGGCCGTGGAATGGCAGGCATCCCTCCTGCAGCGTTCTGCCTGTCTGTAACAGGTGCTTCCGAAGCTCGTTCCCTAAGGCCCCTAAGTAGCCCTCAGGGGACAGAGACTGTTTGACTAAAGTGGTCAAAGAAACGTACCCTTCATTCATTGTTGGAGCTCGAGGCCAACTTAATTTTGCTTGGAGACCAGCGCACCGCTCTGCAGAGCTGTCGAACACAGACACAGTAGCATGAGATGTTCCCAAGTGTGCGTCTGAAAACGGAAAACGGAAGTCAGAAGACCTCCTTCGCTGTGTTGCCTGAAAGATCAAATGCAGATGTGTGAGTCCTTACACAACAGTCTTGGGCAGTGACGCATTTGTAAAGCCTGTTGATTTTTTAGGAACTGAAGAAAGCCTGGAGGACATTCTTTGTGCACGGTGTCTGCCCTACTGCCCAGAAAATACACATTTGACATTTCATGCAATCTCAGCAATCTCATGGTAGAAAGTCATTGAAAGATCATACACCAATATGGCACCCACTGCAAACCAATCACGTAAACGTAGATAATACACTTTGTCTCTTCTCTCTGTTCTGCATGTGGTAGAGCTCTGTCTTACTGCAAACTCTGGACAAATCTGTAGATTCCAGAAGAAATACCAAGTCTGAGATGAAAGCTGTTGGTCCCTGGTGCCACCGTCAATGCCTTCTTTATGTCATTCTGACTTAGAACTTGCTCATGAGCTTTTCATTTGTGTTTGAGACATTACTTTTCATGGTGGTGAAATAGCACACCACAAAACGTACCATCTTTACCATTTTTTCAAGTGTACAGTGGCGGTGAGTACATTTATAGAGTGGTGGAATCATCCACACCATCCATCTTCAGAACTCTCTTCCGTTTGCAAAACGCAACTTTTGAACTCATTCACAAGTAACCCCTGTTCGCTCCAGTCCCCAACCTACTGGTAACTTTTCTCCTTGACACTCTGATGATCTTATTTTTTTTGAGACAGAGTCTCACTCTGTCACCCAGGCTGGAATGCAGTGGTGCGATCTCGGCTCGCTGTGACCTCTGCCCCTCAGGTTCCAGCGATTCTTCTGCCTCATCCTCCTGAGTGTCTTGGACGACAGATGCATATCACCACACCCAGCTAATTTTTGTGTTTTTAGTAGAGACAGGGTTTCACCATCTTGGCCAGGCTGGTCTCGAACTCCTGACCTCGTGATCCTCCCCCCTTGGGCTCCCAAAATGCTGGGATGACAGGCATAAGCCACCGCGTCCGGCCTTCTGATGGTCTTATAAATAGCAACTGTGATGACCTCTTACAGGAGGCTGCCCTGGCCAGAACCAGAACATTTTGTAATCCAGAGGTGTGTGGAGCCATTGAACCAAATCATAGTGTCTACCTGGATCCCCTCGACTTACTGGAAATTCTTCCTAGGCAGCACAGTTGAAGTTTTTCCAAACGGCCAGACACTGCACCTCCCTGGCTTCCTGCCGTGATCTGACTCCACCTTGAACTCTGATGTTCTTCTGAACTTCTCAGAAGTGAGAAGGGACTCTCTGGTCAGGGCAGGCCCCCGACATAGGTCATCACAGTGGCTGTTTAAAGGCCATCAGAATTCCCACACGGGGTGGGAGGTGCCTGGTGGGAGGTCATGGAATCATGGGAGCATCTCTTCCAAAAGAAAATGAGCACATGAGCACATGAGCACCTACTTATGTCTGACAGTTACTGCCTAGCAAGGTCTCCCCTTCTGGGCCTCTTTCAATAATGCCAGGTAGGGTTTCCACACCACTGTTGCATGCATTGATTTCCTGAGTGCATGCTCGCTTCAGCAGCACATATACTAAAAATTGGAATGATTTCCTGAGTGCTCCAGTTGTAACACTGAACTGAGCACACTGGATTTTAACCCTGGTGGGGCAAACAGCCACTCAACTGCTGTGCGTAGACTGGGTGGTGAGTGTAGATGATAATATGCCAAGGAAAGGTCTTCAGTCAGAAGGCTGTGGACCCCTAATGTGAGGCGTGAACAAGGAAAAGTGTGACAAATTGCCACAAGGGACTATGAATTTTTGTCTACCCCAAGAGTAGTCCATAGCATCGATCATATGAATATATAATACACGTCTCATCGGAAGGCATTGTCGTTCATTTTTGCAAATAAAACAGACATGTCAAATTATGAGTCAAGGAGTAGTAGCTTTTGGAGGCATGGTGCATCTCCTCATTCTGAGAACAGTGTGATATCCTTCAATCATGGGGGTTGCATGAATTGATATCCAGAAGGAGCCCTGCTGCTCAGTAGGGTTGAGAGTGATTGGTGTGTGTGGAGCTCTTGGCAGCAGATGCTTCCTGAGATAAATCCTGGTGTCAAGTGACACGAGTCGTCTTCGGCAGAATAACGTCTGCTCCAGGCACAACTTCTTGATGCTGCCACCAGAAAATCCAGGGCAGGGAATGCTTTTAAAATATACGGTTTATTTTGATTCAGGTAGAGGAAGGTCAACAGACCAGGAGACGACTAGGAAGAGGGAGGTGTCATATCAGGCAGGGGCCCCACGGGGGAGCTCAGGAGACAGAAGGCATAGGAAGAAAAAAATGGGTGAGAGGCTTTCTTGTGGTTTCTGCAGGAAGGAACAGGTGAGGTAGGATGAGTAGTAGCATAAATGTTTGTCAAGGTTGGTTCTTCAAAGGGAGTGATTCGGACCTCCCAGGGCATATTTGGAAATGTCTGCAGACATTTTCCGTTGTCACCAGGGAGGGGGAGGAGGTAGGTGCTCCTGGCCCCTGGTGGGTGGAGCCCAAGGGCGCTGGTCAACACCGGACAGTGCACAGGACGGACGGCCCCACCACAGAGTCATGCACCCCCAAATATCGGCAGCGCTGAGGCTGAAAGTCTGTCTTAGTATGAGTGACCCTCTCACATTGCTCCTTCTCTCTTCTCCCTTTTCTCCTCCTTCACCCATCTCTCTGTGTATCAATCTATAGCTCTTTCCCTTCACCTCTCTCTCTCCTCAGTCTCTCTACCCATCCATCTGCCATCTGTCTAGTCCATCCATCCATGCATCCATCATGTATCTATACATCCATCAATCATCTATCATCTATCAATCCATCCATCTATCCATCTTTCTGCCTCCCAAAGTGCTGGGATTACAGGTTTAGGATTGCCTGGTTTGAATAATTTCAGCAAGCTCTGGGGTATAGGTGCTGATATGGTGTGGCTGTGTCCCCACCCAAATGTCATCTTATTCCCACTCATTGTGGGAGGCACCTGGTGGGAGCTAATTGAATCATGGGGCAGATCTTTCCCATGTTTTTCTTGTGGTAGTGAATACGTTTCATAAGATCTGATGGTTTCATAAGGAGGTATTTCCCTGCACAAGCTCTCTCTCTGCCTGCTGCCATCCACGAAAGACATGACTTGTTCCTCCTTGCTTTCCGCCACGATTGTGCGGCTTCCTCGGCCACATGGAACCGTAAGTCCATTACGCCCGTCTTTCTTTTGTAAACTGCCCAGCCCGTGGTACGTCTTTATAAGCTGCATGAAAACAGACTAATACCGGGGCTGTCTGTATGCACCTGGTCCCTGACCCTGCGGACCTTAGAGCAAGTGGAGAGTGGCCCTGGGATGCGAGACTCCCCTACGGAATGTTGTTGGGGTGTGCAATCTAGATTGCTTGTTTTTCATATGAAAGACATGCTGATAGAGGAGTCATTTGCGTTCTCCAGAAAACACAAAGCAATGGAGACTGGGCTGCTGTCCTTTACTTTCGTAAATGCCTGTTTCCACTGAGGAGAAAACACACCTGATAAAGACACACTTGGGGGACTGGGTAATTTACACAGAAATAGAGGTTTAATGGACACACGGTGTCACGGGGCTGGGGAGGCCTCCTAATCACGGCAAAAAGCAAGGAGAAGCAAGTCACGTCTTACAGGGGTGACGGCAGGTAAAGAGAGAGCTTGTGCAGGGAAACGCCATGTTCTAAAACCATCAGATCTCATGAGACTTACTCACTTTCATGAGAACAGCATGGAAAAGACCTGCCCCCATGGTTCAATGACCTCCCACCGGGTTCCTCTCACAACACGTGGGAATTCAAGGTGAGATTCGGGTGGGGACACAGCCGCACCCTATATCACTTGCTTTTTATCCCTCATTTTTGGAAACAGCTCATCATACACATGGGGCTTTCCTCGTGCAGCGGAAATGCCTGGCTTGTCATGACTACATAGTGGGAGAATGACCTACCTTGACTATTGACTGCAGTCCTTCCTAGTTACCTCCAGGGAGATTTTCATCTTTCTTGTTTCTTTTTACAACACCCTCAAAATCTGAAATTACTTCGGAAGTCTCCAAATTTCTTTCTTTCTTTCTTTTTTTTTTTTTTTTTGATGGAGTTGCACCTTCTGTCCCAGGCTACAGTGCAGTGGCGTGATCTCGGCTCACTGCAGCCTCCGCCTCCCAGGTTCAAGCGATTCTCCTGCCTCAGCCTCCCGAGTAGCTGGGATGACAGGCGCCCAACACCACGCCTGACTAATGTTTGTATTTTTAGCAGAGACGGGTTTTCACCATGTTGGCCAAGCTGGTCTCAATCTCCTGACCACAGGTGATCTACCCACCTTGGTCTCCCAAAGTGCTTAGATTCCAGGTGTGAGCCACCGTGCCCATCCAGAAGGCTCCACATTTCTTAGTGCTTTCTGAGCGACACGGTGTCTTCCCTAACGTGCTTCTCTCTTTTAAAGGAGTTTCTTGGAACTATTCCACGTCTGTACATCTGCCATGACTACCACTCCCCGTGTCTTGTTTCCTAGCTGTTGTTAAAGAAAACTAGAGCCACAAAACACACAAGGCAATGCATGCCATGCTGCTCTGTTTTACACTCACCAATGCCTCAGGGAGAACACCCAGAGATGCCAAATCCCAGTCCAGTGAATCTTGCTGGCTGTTACAGACGATGTCTGTGATCTAGTATAGCAGTTTCGTTCCACGGAGAGAAAAAGCAGAGTTCACCTTTCTGAGCTTCCTGCCTCGGCTGCCTGGAAGGAATGAGTTGGTCAGCTCTGAGGGTAATTTCCTGTACCAAGTAGACTGAGCTGAGTAATAAGCCCTGAAGATATCAGGGTGTTAATCCTTCGAGCCTACTAATCTGTGACCTCACAGGATAACACGCACTTTGCAGGTGTGGTTAAGAATCTTGAGATGGAGGGATTACACTGGATTATCCAGGGGAACTCCATATCATCAAAATCGTCTTTTTTTTTTTTTTTTTTTTTTTGAGACAGAGTCTCGCTTTGTCTCCCAGGCTGGAGTGCAATGGCACGATCTCGGCTCATTGCAACCTCCGCCTCCTGGATTTAAGCAGTTCTCCTGCCTCAGCCTCCCTAGTAGCTGGGATGACAGGCACCCGCCATCATGCCTGGGTAATTTTTGGATTTTTGTAGAGATGGGATTTTACCATGTTGGCCAGGGTCTCAAACTCCTGACCTCAGAGGATCTGCCAGTCTCAGCCTCCCAAAGTGCTGGGACTACAGGCATGAGCCACCATGCCTGGCCTCAAGGGGTCTTTATAAGAGGAAAAGAGAAGGAGATTTCACACAGAAGAGAAGATCAATGTGGAGACGGAGGCAGAGACTGGAGTGATGTGGCCACAAGCCCAGGGACGCCTGGAGCCCCCAGGAGCTGAGAGAGGCAGGAAGGATCCTCCCCTGGAGCCTCCAGAAGGAACCAAACACAACTGCAATGGGTTGAATGGTGACGCCCAAGAGATCTGTCCATGTCCTAACCCCTAGAACCTGTGAATAAGACCTCATTTGGAAATAGCATCTTTGCAGATGTAATCAAATTGAGGATCTTGAGATGACAACATCCTGGAGTAGGTCAGCTCTAAATGGAACGACAGGTGTCCTTCTAGGAGACAGAAGAGGAGACACAGACACACAGGAGGAGGCCACGTGGAGATAAAGACAGAGACTGGCGTGATGCGGCCACAAGCCCAAGGACACCTGGAGCCTCCAGGAGCTGGGAGAGGCAGGAAGGATCCTCCCCTACAGCCTCTGGAGGGAGCACAGCCCTGCCCACGCCTCGATCTCGTGTCTCCAAGACTTGGAGAGAGTAAACTGCTGCTATTGAAGCCACAGAACTTGTCATCATTTGTTAAAGTGGACTCAAGAAACAAGTACAGTGGCTTCCCACTGGGGCTGATGTGACCAACAGGCGCAGAAGTTGAGCAGCATGAGAGAGTGGTCAATTCAAACCAGAGCCTTGGGGAAGGGAGGGGAGGTGGTGAGTCCGCGTCGTGGGGGCAGGCTGTGGACACTCCGGCACACACATGGCCCCTGCCCCATGTGCCGAGGTGTCTTCCTTACATCCTCCCTGTCCCAGGTTTAGGGTTCTTAGATCTAACTCCCGTGACTTGAGTGAACTGTTCGGGGACCTAATCTGCTTTCTCTTTTCGTTTTTATTTTTTGAGATGGAGTTTCACTCTTGTTGCTCGGGCTGGAGTGCAGTGGCACGCTCTCGGCTCACCACAACCTCCGCCTCCCGGGTTCAAGTGATTCTTCTGCCTCAGCCTCCCGAGTAGCTGGGATGACAGGTGCCGCCACCACACCCAGCTAATTTGTAGTTTTAGTCGATAATGGCTTTCTCCATGTTGGTCAGGCTGGCGAACTCCCAACCTCAGGTGATCCGCCTGTCTCGGCCTCCCAAAGTGCTGGGATGACAGGCGTGAGTCATTGCGCCCGGCCTCTAATCTGCTTTTTCTTTTTTTTGTTTTTTTGAGACGGAATCTTGCTCTGTCGCCCAGGCTGGGGTGCAGTGGCTGCCTCTCAGCTCACTGCAAGCCCCGCCTCCCGGGTTTACGTGATTCTCCTGCCTCAGTCTCCCGAGTGGCTGGGACTACAGTCGCCCGCCACCTCGCCCGGCTAGATTTTTGTATATTTTGGTAGAGACGGGGTTTCACCATGTTAGCCAGGATGGTCTCAATCACCTGACCTAGTGATCCGCCCGTCTCGGCCTCCCAAAGTGCTGGGATGACAGGCTTGAGCCACCGCGCCCAGCCTAATCTGCTTTTTCTAAATTGAGTAGGTAGAAGATGCTGCGGTAATTTATAAGAAATATTTTCCTTTCAGGCCAGGCATGGTGGTTCGGGCCTGTAATCCCAGCACTTTGGGTGGCCGAAGTGGGCAGATCACCTGAGGTCAGGAGTTCGAGACCAGCCTGACCAACATGGTGATACCTTGTCTCTACTAAAAATACTAAAATTAGCCAAGCATGGTGGTGCGTGCCTGTCATTCCAGCTACTCAGAAAGCTGAGGCAGGAGAATCACTTGAACCCAGGAGGCAGAGGTTGCAGTGAGCTGAGATTGCACCATTGCACCCCAGCCTGGGTGACAGAGCAAGACTTTGAAAAAAAAGAAAAAGAAAGAGAGGGAGGGAGGGAAGGAAGGAAGGAAGGGAGGGAGGGAGGTACGGAGGGAGGGAGGGAAAGACAGAGAAAGAAAAGAGAGAGAAAAGAAAGAAAAAAAGAAAGAAGAAAGAAAGAGAAAAAAGAAAAGAAAAGAGAGATGAAGGAGGGAGGGAGGGAAGTATTTTCCTTTCAAGGTGACGACCTGAATCAGTAAAATAGAGAAAATACTGGAGAGAAAAGACCATCAGGTGTTTAAAACCACAGAGATCTGTCCTCTTGCAGTTCTGGAGACCCGGAGTCTGAGATCAAGGGATCTCACGGCTGTGCTTCCTCAGGAGACTGTAGGGGAGGATCTTTCTTGCCTCTCTCCGTTTCTAGGGGCTCCAAGTGTCCCTGGGCTTGTGGCTGCCGCCCCCCAGTCTCTGCCTTCATCTCCACATATCCTTGTCCTCTGTTTCTCTGTCTGCTCTTCCGACTCTTAGGACACCTGTCATTGCATTTAGGGCTCTCCCTAATCCAGGAAGACCTCATGTTAACAGTATGACCTGCAAAAGCTCTGTTTCCACGTAAGGTTACGTTCTGGGGTTCCAGGTGGACATGCATTTAGTTTTTCTTTCTTTCTTTTTTTTTTTTTTCTTGAGATACAGTCTCACTCTTGCTGCCCAGGCTGGAGCGCAGTGGCGTGATCTCAGTTCACCACAACCTCCGCCTCCCGGGTTCAAGTGATTCTCCTGCCTCAGGCCTCCCGAGTAGCTGGGATGACAGACGCCCGCCACCACACCTGGCTAACATTTTATATTTTTAGTAGAGACTGGGTTTCATCATGTTGGTCAGGCTGGTCTTGAACTCCTGACCTTGTGATCTGACCTTGTGATCTGCCCGCCTCAGCCTCCCAAAGTGCTGGGGTTACTGGCACGAGCCACCTCTCTCGGCCCAGAATACTTCTTAACAGACACTCAAAGCAGTGTATGGAAATCGTTCCAAAACTGTAATTGTGTAAATTGAAAGTTTTTTTTTTTTTTTTCATCATCTCTAGCCAGCGAACTGGAGACATGTCAACTCTGTGAGAGGCACATGGTCTATGCACCTTTCTACTTGCAGCATATGACTTGGAAGAGAGCCTCACTGTGCTCAAGAGACCTCTCACCTAATGATGCATTGGCTGCCTCAGGAGGCGAGCGTTTGTTGGCTTTGCATAAGCATATCTTAGAGTCCAGGAATTTTGATGAGGCAGGTGCTAGGAACCATTTCAGCCTGTGTTTCATCGTTGACGTTGAATTGTAGGACCCTTCAACGAAACATCATTAAGCGGCTTTACTTTGCCGGGTGGATGCCCAATAGGTACAAATCCCAGGTACAGGGTGATTCACGCACAGGTGGAGCTTGTCTGGCTTAGACAAACAGGGAGAGGTGAGATGGAGGAAGAGTTTCAACAACACTCATCTCTTTAGGGTGATACCACCCCCGTAGCTCTCATGCCCAGTGGCTCCATGGCCACCCCCAGCATTACTTTTCACCAGCTCCTAAAGCTCTGAACCTGTGCTGTGGCAAAAATAGGGGGCAAGCTTCATGTTCCGGGTGTTGGCTGATTGCATAAGAAGCTACTATCATCGGCAGTTTATTCTAAGGATCTGCCTTGTGTCTGCCATCTTCTCACAAAGCATTCCATTGTAAAGGAATCAGAATAGCGTGAAACCACCAGGCAAGTTGAAGCAGAGTGATATCCAACAGTCCGACACCAGCACACGTGGCATTGCTAGGTTTTTCTCCATCCGGCAAAGCTCATTCTCTCAGGGACAAAGTCAGAGAGAAAAGGTGGGGACTCTCCATGGTTGGGTAATTGGATTTAGAAAGTCACAAATTTCCGCAATTCATCACCTGTGAGGTTGGCGTCTCTGAGTCTCCACTTGTCAGCACCCAGACTCGCTGCCAAGCCCGGCTCCTTCACACCTCCTGTTTGACTCCCCCACCTCAACCTCCTCAACAGAACTTTCATTTTCAAGACCAAAAAAGTTTCTGCAGAACAGAACTAACTTCATGGCAGGCATTTCTCCATCTGTGCAGCAAAGGAGGGTTCCACTAGACAACGGTTAGCCTTTCTTTGCAGGCTTGGAATCCTTTCACCGTTACTTATTTATTTAGAGCTGAGAAGCAGGATATAATCAAGGCTCAGGCCATTTTTGGAGACAGTCAGAGGCTCAGGACCGAGGGAAAGAGTGAGTTGAGAATCTCTAAACAGGCAGTTGTTATACCCCACATAGACAGAAATGAAAAGAAAGGGTCCGGTGCACTGACTCATGCCCGTAATCCCAGCACTTTGGGAGGTCGAGGTGGGCGGATCACGAGGTCAACAGTTCCAGACCAGCCTGGCCAACATGGTAAAACCCTGTCTCTACTAAAAATACAAAAAATTAGCTGGATGTGGTGGCACATGCTTGTCATCCCAGCTACTCAGGAGGCTGAGGCAGGAGAACTGCTTGAACCCGGGAGGCGGAGGTTGCAGCGAGCTGAGATTGTGCCACTGCACACCAGCCTGGGTGACAGTGTGAGACCCAGTCTCAATAAAAAATAAAAATAAAATAAAAATAATATAATAAAACGTATAGTAAAAATATAATTAAAAAAATAAAACAAGAAAAGACCTGCAAGAACAGGAGAAGAACCCATAAAATTAATTTCCTCAGTGAGTGAAGAGGAGAGAGTGGTAAACCAGGCAGAAATCAAACCTGAAGGAAACATCAATAAGCATGCCAACTCTTCATCTGGTATCTTAATTTTATCTTGTACTGATTTTTCATGAGCATTTTCTAGGTAGCCTTTTCTTTCCATCTCTCCCTGCTAAACAGTGATATTCTTGGCCTTTCTAATGAATCATTTTGACATGGACACGTTGTCAATACCAGTTAGTGCAGGATTTAACATTTTGGTCATCCTCCAATCGTGAACATATTCAAAAGTCTCGGACATAATGAAAAGCATGAGAATCTTAAAATTTGTGGATGAAGTCTCTGTAGCTTTTGGATGCTCAAAATGCCGAACTTCTCTCCAAATCCAAGGAGAATTAAAAGGATTGACGGGTTTAAACATCGCTCTATTTACTTCTCTCCCCCCTTTCCATTGTACTCTGCCCAAGGTCTGCATTCGGGTGCAGACTCTCCTAACCTGGGAAATGGGACCTTATGATGGAAAAGGGTTTTGGAAGATGCAATTAAAGATCACAAGATGAGACCACAGAGTGGGTATGTTTTCGCACTGCTGACGAAGACACACCCGAGAGCGGGCAATGTACAAAAGAAAGAGAGGTTTAATGGACTTACAGTTCTGTGTGGCTGAGGAGGTCTCACCATCGTGGCTGAAGGCAAGGAGAAGCAAGTCACATCTTACATGGATGGCAGTAGGCAAAGAGAGAGCTTGTGCAGGGAAACACCCCCTTATGAAACTATCAGATTTCATGAGACTTATTCACTATCATGAGAACAGCATAGAAAAGACTTGCCCCCATGATTCAATGACCTCTCACCAAATCCCTCCCACAACATGTGGAAATTCAAGATGAGATTTGGGTGGGGACACAGCCAAACCATATCACCAAGGAATACCTGGGGCCACTAGAAGCCGGGAGATAGCCGTGAGACACATTCCTCTCTTGCAACCCTCATAAGGAACCATGCCTCCCAGCATCTTGATCGGAGACGTCTGTCTTCCAGAACTGTGAGACAGCATATGTATATTGTTGTAAACCACCGAGTTTGTATAAATTTGTTATAGCAAGTTCAGGAAAGGAACTCAAGCTCCCACCCAAATTTTGCTCTTTGAAGATCCTCTGAACCCCATGTCCATCATTCCCCCATCTGAAATACCCCCCTTTATTGTACTTCTTTTTTTTTTCCAAACTTTTTTTTGTGGGTTTATTTGGGGTTTTTTTGTTTGTTGGTTTTTTTGAGATGGAGTTTCACTCATGTTGCCCAAGGTGGAGTACAGTGGCGCAATCTTGGCTCACTGCAACCTCCGCCTCTAGGTGCAAGAGATTCTCCTGCCTCAGCCTCCTGAGTAGCTGGGATTACAGGTGCCCGCCACCACGCCCGGCTCATTTTTTGTATTTTTAGTAGAAACGGGGTTTCAGCATGTTAGCCAGGCTGGTCTCGAACTCCTGACCTCAGGTGACCCACCCGCCTTCGGCCTCCCAAAGTGCTGGGATGACAGATGTGAGGCACTGCACTCAGCTATTGTACTTCTATTCCAGACCTGACATGAGTCCCTTATACTTAGGTGATTTAAGTATTATTTATTCATGAATGTCAATCCCTTGAGAAGGAGAATGTAGTTCTTCTCCCGTCACCATGCCTCACACATGCAAAGGGCTAACCAAACGTCCGTACCCTGTGCGGAAACACGGAGAATGTGGTTTAAGTTCTTGTCTCATCACCATGCCTCACGCATGGGAAGAGCTAACCAAATGTCCATACCCTGTGCGGAAGATAAATTGGCAGATGCTCAGAGTGTGACATGTTCTGTGTCATCATGAACCTTTGCCACCGACAGAAATCTAGCACTCACAAGCAATTAATTTTTTCTGTGAGTCGTCCAAGGCTAATTTTAGCCTCAGTAACAGTCTCCTGCCAGATCTGATAACTTTTCTCCTCTGCTTCTGACTCTCTGGTTCCTGATGGCAGTTGGCTACGTGGAAGCTGGCATCTGGAGTACATTAACAATTTCCAGAAACTGAACTGCATAGCTGATGAATATGAATGACCTTCTCGTGGGGTTATTGGATAAGGCTAATAGAATCTGACATTTTGGAGTTGCCCTGGGCGGTCTCCATTTTACCCAGACGGAAAAGGCTCTGCTTTGCAACATGGTGACAGAGAAGAGAAGAGACACCTAAACACACAGATGAAGATAACTGGAGAGATGCGTCGTGAAACTGCCCCATTTATATCTACAGAAAGCGCTTACTGTGGAACTCTGTCTCTCTCAAATGGCTCAGGTTAGAAGGTCCGTTTTGAAGAACAGAGAACACTGTAAATTCTCTCTTTCTTGAGAGAGATCTTGCGTGTTGGAAGCAAAAGCAGGCACCGTACCTCCGTGGAAATATTCTGTATTTTGCCTGTTAACTGGATGCTGGACAATAGAACATAAAATTCACCAAAGCAGCTTTTCCTCTTGGGATATTCACATTCATTCATCCATACTTACTTGCCTTAGTGGACATTGAGGTGGTCAATTGAGATCCATCTGCCAGACTCCATGGAGAGGTAGGTCAGGCTGCCTTGGGGAGATGATCTGTTTATGTCAATCACATTCTCCCCAGGTGACCTCAGTAGATAGATCATCATCTGCTTCCTACAGTGATGGAGAAATATTGGTTACGATGGATTGTCTATGAGATTTAGAGTTTATGGAAACTGGTAAGGTAAAGGTGACACCTACTTGGGGACTCAAGATTTGAAAAGAGCAGTTACAAAGTGATCTAAAAAACATTAAAATGTTGGACCTGGCGTGGCGGCTCACGCCTGTCATCCCAGCACTTTGGGAGGCCGAGGAAGATGAGTCACTTGAGGTCAAGCATTCGAGACCAGCCTGGCCAATATGGTGAAACCCCATCTCTACTACAAATACAAAAATTAGCCTGGCGTGGTGGTGGGTGCCTGTCATCCCAGCTACTCGGGAGGCTGAGGCAGGAGAATCGCTTGAACCCAGGAGTCAGAGGTTGCAGTGAGCTGAGATGGCGCCACTGCACTGCAGCCTGGGTGACAGAACAAGACTCTATCTCCCCCCAACCAAAAAAAGTAAAAAAAAAAATTAAATGACAGGGCATCCTGTCAAGGTAGACAAAATGTGATTCTGATCATATAATGAGGAAGAGAAGTTGGCATATAGTTTGGTCTCTACGGGTGTCTTTGACTATTTTCCAGTTTGAGAATTCGACTGTGGCATCTCCAGTACTTTTCCAAAATGATTTTAAACTGTATTGTTAGGGCCATGACTGAGGTCAGATAGAAAATCACTAGCTGGGATGCCATCTCATAAAATCTCAACATCTGAGGGTATCATTTGAGTGTCTGTCCCCTTGATGTTTTCTATTCTCTTCAACTAGGACAGGAATTGGAAATATTCATCGGTTTCAGACATTCACCTCATTGACTTCATTTTTTACTGGATGGATTCTACCTGGGTCTTTTTTTTTTTTTTTTTTTAAGTGAGCTAAAAAAGAAATAGGAATGGATATCTCATATACCTTTGCACTCAACTCTCTGTTGTTAAAATTAGACCAACCACAGGCACATGGTACGATTCCTAAGAACCAGTGAGATGTCTACAATCCTGACTCTGCCTGACACAGTTTAGAGACCGAATCCTCTCTTTTTTTGCAGTTTCTAAGAGCAAGAGTGCATTGCCTGCATTTTCTTCTTCATTGTGAAGGCTGTGGTAGCTTGGTTTCCTTGGTACTCATGACCAGTCAGCTAAGCTCATACTCATGCCCTTTCTCCTTTGAACCATGCGGCTCTATTTCCCTCTACAGCAATCCACTGTGGCTAAGCTCATACTCATGCCCCTTCTCCTTTGAACCACGTGGCTCTGTTTCCATCTACCGCAGCTCATGGCACCACTGCAGTCGTTTATTTTGGGATCCGCAGATTTTCCCGAAAGCTAAAATGAGCCTCCGCAAAGCAACTAGAAACCCATGACGGGTGATTGACAGTGGGCTGTTTGTCAGATTTTCGGCAGCTCGGAGCAAGTTCACTTTCTGCCACGCGTTTTTGGAAGAAGCTCACACACCTCATTCTCATGCGTGGGATTTCTTGTTGAAGTCTGTGACTTTGTTTTAGGGATGCATTCACGACACAGCTGGAAGAAAAGGAATCTTTTAACTGTTTACAAGCAACGCAACACCCAGAGCCATGAAACCTGACACCCCTCCTCTCTTGGAAATTCATACTATGACCTCCTAATGTGGATGAGCCAGCAGTTCTTGCTCAAGTCTAAACTAAAACCATGTCGATAGTTGCAGTTTACTGTCCAGTGAAAACTGCATTTATTTTATTTCATTTTTGAGATGGAGTCTCACTCTGTCACCCAGGCTGGAGTGCAGTGGCACCATCTTGGGTCACTGCAAGCTCTGCCTCCTGGGTTCACGCCATTCTCCTGCCTCAGCCTCCCCAGTAGCTGGGATTACAGGCGCCCGCCATGTCCAGCTAATTTTTGTATTTTTGGTAGAAACGGGGTTTCGTCATGTTGGTCAGGCTGGTCGCAAACTCCTGACCTCAGGTGATCCACCCGCCTCAGCCTCCCAAAGTGCTGGGATTACAGGCGTGAGCCACCGTGCCTGGCCTAGAAAAGAAATCTTTTAACTGTTCACAAGCAACACAACACCCAGAGGATGAAAACACCTCTCTTGAAAATTCATACTATGACCTCATTCTACTAAAGAGCCAGCAGTTTTTGCTAAGCTCCAAACTAAAACCATGTCGAGAGCTGCGGTTTACTGTCCAATGAAAATTGCCTTTATTTTATTTTATTTTATTTTATTTTATTTTTTGCCACAGTCAAACCTCCCTTTCCATGCCATTTAGTTCCAAGTCAATCTCCTGCAACTTGACTTGGAAGTGTTCTACTCACAAGGATGCAGGACTGAATGCTTCTGTGATATGCTTCCTGCCAAGCGCCCACTCCATCTCTCCTGGGCACTGTCTCTTGACTTCCCCATCCTCCTATAGCTCCTAGTCTGGGCTGCGATGACTCTCCTCAGTCTTGGAGCCGTCTCGTCAGTCTTGGAGCCACTTCTACCTCCTCGGCCTTGTGATCTCTTGGTATCTATGATCTCCATCTCTTCTTCATCCAAAGGCCAGGATTTCTTCATACTTGGGTCCTACTCTCTCTGCTGGGCCACATGAAGAGTGTACACTTTCGCACTTGAGATCCTAGAGTTCAAATTCTGAATTCTCCCCAGGACGTGTCTGTGACCCTGGGTAAGTCACCTTGCCCCGTGGACTACCTGTCTGTGTCTGTAGGTTACGATGGTCACAGTATTCAACTCAGAGGGTTTTCTTCAAGACTGAGTGAGTGACTTTATGTAACCCACTCACATCTAAGTCTGATACTTCCTAAGGTCTCAAGAACTATGAGCTCCAGTATGATGCATTTGACTTCAAATCTTTCATTCTCCAATGTGCAAGTAACTGTCGAAACTTTATCTGTCTGTCACCATGAACTGTTCCTCTTTTTTTTTTTTTTTTTTTTTTTTTTTGAGACAGAGTCTTGCTCTGTCGCCCAAGCTGGAGTGCAGTGGCACGATCTCGGCTCACTGCAAGCTCCACCTCCTGGGTTCACGCCATTCTCCTGCCTCAGCCTCCCGAGTAGCTGGGACTACAGGTGCCCGCCACCACACCCGGCTAATTTTTTGTTTCTAGTAGAGACGGAGTTTCACCGTGTTAGCCAGGATGGTCTCGATCTCCTGACCTTGTGATCTGCCCACCTCAGCTTCCCAAAGTGCTAAGTTTATGGGTGTGAGCCACCGCCCCTGACCCTGGACTGTTCTTAAGACCACAGATCTTTTATTTTTTTCTTTCCTTTTATTTTTTTGAAACAAGGTCTTGCTCTGTCATCCAGGCTGGAGTGCAGTGGTATGATCTCAGCTCACTGCAATCTCCACCTCCCAGGCTCAAGCAGTCCTCCCACCTAAGCCTCCCAAGTAGCTGGGACTATGGGTGCACACCACCATGTCCAGCTAATGTATGTAATTTTCGGCAGGGATGAGGTCTCGCCGTGTTGCCCAGGCTGGCCTTGAACTCCTGGGCTCAAGCAATCTGCCCTCCTCAGGTTTCCAAAGTGCTGGGATTACAAGCATGAACTATCGCACCCAGCCAATCTTCTCTATAAATACGAACTTGGCTTGAAATTTTCACCACAAAGTCAATGTGTACCAGTTTTCCCCTTATTTATCATCACCATTATAATTTTGCTTTGACCTCCAGTTTCCAGACCTGGTCAGGAATATCCTTCCTCTTTTTTTTTTTTTTTTGATGGAGTCTTGCTCTGTCACCCAGGCTGGAGTGCGGTGGCGTCATCTCAGCTCACTGCAACCTCCGCGTCCTGGGTTCAAGTGATTCTCCTGCCTCAGCCTCTGGAGTAGCTGGGACTACAGGCGCCCGCCACTACACCTGGCTAATTTTTTGTATTTTTAGTAGAGATGGGGTTTCACTGTGTTAGCCAGGATGGTCTCCATCTCCTGACCTAGTGATCCAACTGCCTCGGCCTCCCAACGTGCTGGGATGACAGGCGTGAGCCACCGCGCCTGGCCTCCTGCTCTTATGAGTAAGCCTGTTTGATTCAGTCCACCCTGAAATTAAATGTAGCATCAGTTAGCTCAATCAGAGCTCAGTCAGAAGGAACAATTCAATATCGTGAAATCTCCAGTGCTCCTGAGCCATGAAACCTGCACGAAACGGTGGGGTGTTTTTTTTTCTACTTAATGGATCATTTTTACAAAATCATATGATGAGAAATACAATATTTGTACAAATAGAGATAAATATACAATTGACTGAGTGCTATATCTGATGAGTATACATAGTTTTATCTCAGTGAGTTTCTGGGGTTTTGTTACCATTTTGTTTCATGCTGATTTTTTTTTTTATTATACTTTAAGTTCTAGGGTGCATGTGCACAACGTGTAGGTTTGTTAGGTAGATATACATGTGCCATGTTGGTGTGCTGCACCCATGAAACGGTATTTATCGGCATAAACTCACCAGAAACCAGCAGCTGATCCTCAGTTTTGCAGGCTTACAAGCTAGGATTGATAAGAATAGTACAGCCATCAGTTGTTGTAGTTGTCTGGACGGAGGGAGGGAGGGAACAAGAAGAACAGAGGGACTAAAATGGCGCATTTCCGGGTTCTTCATTGTTAACTTTCCCGCGCCCGGAACGACAGGGGTCGACTGCACAGGCGCAACCCGACCTCCGACGGAGAAAAACCGGAACCCGCCTAGCCACGCCCACCGCCCCGCCCCTGACCCGCCTACTGCCCCGCCCCCAGCCCGCCTATGTCCCGCCCACTCCCGGGCCCAGGACATAAAAGCCGCTCCCGGCGGGGGTGCGGTGCCAACTTCCTTGGCCCCTGCTCATTTGCCGATCTAGGAACCTTGCCTGAGAACGCGGGAGCGACTTCGTCGGCCTCCGCCGCGGGAGAGACCGGTGAACCTCGCCCCTCCTTCACATTGGGTTGTAAATAACGTTTTTTTTACTTTGCCTACTTGCCTATTCTCTGGCATTTACTCTGGTGGTCGTCTGGAGCAAATCAGTATTAGCTTACAAGAGACCAAATTCTGACCCACGTGTTACTCTTTAATTTGGTGCCATCCAGCCAGGGTGGTCATATGCTCTCTGGGGACACCAGACACATTTGTCTGAGAAGCTACATATGACCAGAGAAGAAGTCAGTGTTGATAGAGGTTGAGGTGAAATAAATGGCATCGGGTTGGTGCAAAAGTAATTGTGGTTTTTGCCATGGAACGTAATGGCATAGGCCTCACACGGTAGCTCACGCCTGTCATCCCAGCACTTTGGGAGGCCAAGGCAGGCAGATCATGAGGTCAGGAGATCGAGACCATCCTGGCTAACACAGGGAAACCCCATCTCTACTAAAAATATAAAAAATTAGCCAGGCGTAGTGGCGGGCGCCTGTGGTCCCAACTACTCAGGAGGCTGAGGCAGGAGAATGGCGTGAGCCCAGGAGGCAGAGATTGCAGTGAGCCGAGATTGCACCACTGCACTCCAGCCTGGGCAACAGAGTGAGACTCCGTCTCAAAAAAAAAAAAAAAGTAGTGGCATATACGTATGCCACATCAATAAATGTATACAAGATAAAACAATACAATATTCACTCAGCAGAATATCAATGAATTGTAAAAATAACAATATCCTCAAAGGGGCTGGGTGTGGTGGCTCATGCTTGTAATTCCAGCGCTTTGGGAGGGTGAGGCAGGCATATCACCTGAGGTCGGGAGTTCGAGACCAGCCTGACCAACATGGTGAAACCCCGTCTCTACTAAAAATACAAAAATTGGCTGGGCGTGGTGGTGGACTCCTGTAATCCCCACTACTAGGGAGGCTGAGGCAGGAGAATCCCTTGAACCCGGGAGGCAGAGGTTGCAGTGAGCCGAGATTGCGCTACTGCACTCCAGCCTGGGTGACAGAGCAATACTCCATTTCAAAAAAAGAAAAATCCTCTAATGATCATGTGATTACATACACACACATATATTTATATATATACACACACACATATATATAAATGACACATGAGCATATGTATATACAATTCTTGTGATATACTGTAATAAAATATATAGTTTGTGCATATATTGATTGCATGCATATATATTTATGTGTATAGATAGGTGATAGATAGATAGATACATTGATAATCACGTGAGCCTCTGAGGCTATTGAGTTATATATGTAACTTATTAACATGCATCATATGAATCCTCTTCTAATTAGCACAGCCTGTTGACACACCCAGAAGGATGTAATTAACTGGATTCCCACTCATGAAATCACAGTCATGCTCCCGCCTACCTCCAGGAGACTGGAGCCAGGTCCCTCAATGGGAGTTTTGGGTTTTCCTCAACTCTTCCGTTAGATAGTTCTAGAAAGTCCTCAACTCTTCCGTTAGAGAGTTCTAGAAAGTCGTCAACTCTTCCATTAGACAGTTGTAGAAAGTCGTCAACTCTTAGGTTGGACAGTTCTAGAAAGTCATCAACTCTTCCGTTAGACGGTTCTAGAAAGTCCTCAACTCTTCCGTTAGATAGTTCTAGAAAGTCCTCAACTCTTCCGTCAGTTCTAGAAAGTCCTCAACTCTTCCATTAGATAGTTCTAGAAAGTCCTCGACTCTTCTGTTAGATAGTTCTAGAAAGTCCTCAACTCTTCCATTAGACAGTTCTAGAAAGTCTCTTGGTCTGCATTCAACATTTAATTGCATGCTTTTGGTGACACAATGTGTGGTGTAGTTCACAGGCAAGCTTATTTCTCGTACTATCAAGTTCTTTGGGGGAGAATGCTGCACAGATGCACCTACCTGAAGCTTGATCCTGAAAAGCCTGTAGAAGTGATTTCTGTCTTCCTTTCCCAGACTGGAAGTCATTTCAGACTCCCTACTCCTCTGTGAGAACCAGCTCAACCTCCTCATCCATGTCCACTTAACCATTTATAAGGAAAGAAATCTGAATAGTGTTGGAGGAGAAAAGCTAGAGGAAAGTCAGTTTTCCTCTAGCTTTTAAACTCTAACACTGTTGTTCAAAGATGGCGGTTGTGATTACACTGTTAATTCAGAGAGCAGGAGATCGTGGTGGTTGGCTCCCAACTACTCAAATCTTTAAAGTGTCTTTTCCCTCAAGAGAAGTCAGAAACTTTGTTTGCACTTGATATGGTTTGGCTGTGTCCCCACCCAAATCTCATCTTGAATTGTAGCTCCCATAATTCCCATGTGTGACGGAAGGGACCCAATGGGAGGTCGTTGAATCATGGGGGCGGTTTCCCCCATACTGTTCTCGTGGTAGTGAATAAGTCTTATCGAGATCTTATGGTTTTATAAGGGGATTCCCCTTTCACTTGGTTCTTATTCTCTCATGCCTGCCACCATGTAAGACCTGCCTTTTGCCTTCCACCACGATTTTGAGGCCTTCTCAGCCATCTGGAATTGTGAGTCTATCAACCCCCTTTGTCTTTATAAATTACCCAGTCTCGGGTATGTCTTTATCAGCAGCATGAAAATGGACTAATACAGCACTGAAGCCTCTGCATGCTAATTTCATAAACTGCACAGGTTGCATGATGGCCAACAGCTTTCTCTGCTGGTGGAGTTTGCCTCACCATTTTGGACATTGTATTAGAGAAACATTTTACTCATTCTTTTTGTTTCAGAACTAAATTAAAACTAAGTTTCAAAAAGAGCTGATGGATTTCTGGAGCCAATCACAGGCTTTGTCATAATCTATCCGTTTGGCTGGTAGGGGGTGAGTTTCCTGTAGAAATTCAAATTTGTCTTAAACGCATCTTTGTGGATACGTCTTGTGTCCTCACATAATAATTCTCTCTCTCCTCTCTCTGGTTTATACAAAAAAAATTCCTTATAACACAATACCTCCTCCTCTTGTCCACGTGGGCTGTCAACGTATGCTGGCTTAGAAACACATTGATTTCTTCGAAAGAGACAAAGGATAAGAACATATGCACTGCTACCCAAGAAAAGGGGAGCAAGTTTAAAACACTTGTGAAAATGAGGTGTCTTCTCTCTAAGTTTTCTGTTATGTTCGGGGTACACATGTAAGTTTGTTATGTAGGTAAACTTGGGTCGTGAGAGTTTGTTGTACAGATTATTTCATCATCCAGGTATTAAGCCTGGTACCCATTAGTTATTTTTTTCTAATCCTCTCCCTCCTCCCATTTTCTTCCCTCCGATAGTTAGGACACGCTGTGTCGTTCTGGGTGTGTCGAGATGCTGTGCTAATTAGAAGATAACTCATATGATGGATATTAATAAGTTAATAACAGGATGGGTGTTTATGTTAATAAATTAAGTTACATATATAACTCAATATCCTCAGAGCATGTGATTATCTATCTTTCTATCTGTCTTTATCTGTCTATCTATCATCTATCTCTATCTATATCTATCTATCTATCTATCTATCTATCTATCTATCTATCAATCATCTATCTTTCTATCTGTCTTGAGATAATAGTGTCCAGCTCCATCCATGTTCCTGCAAAGGACATGATCTCTTTCTTTTTATGGCTGCATAGTATTTCATGGTATATGTGTACTACATTTTCTTTATTCAGTCCACCACTGATGGGAATTTAGGTTGATTTCATGTCTTTCCTAGTGTGAATGGTGCTACAGTGAACACACAGTTGCATGTGTCTTTACGAGAAAATGATTGATATTCTTTTGGGTGTATGTCTGGTAATGGGATTGCTGGGTTGAATGGTAGTTCACTTTTTAGTTCTTGGAAGAATCGTCACACTGTTTTCCACAATGATTTCTTATCTCACGTGCCTTCTTTCAAAATCTTTCTTACGTCCTTGTTTCTGCATTGTCACCCGCCTACTATGCGAAGTTCTTTCCAAAGCTCAATTAGAGCAATGGTGTCACACCTGGTTTCCATTCTTTCAGCTTCTCCCACTGGATTCTAGGTCTCTCCTTTTTCCAGCCTCTCCCAGTGGACCCCCACTGGGCTCTATGCACTAGAGCAATCCTGCATTCCTCCACGCCTTCACCACTCTCTCATTGCCTACAAGCCAAAGCCCTTGGCCATCTGTTCATGGCCTTCTAGCCTTCGTTTCGACAGATCACTCATCCACCATGACCTGCCACGTGTCTTGTACCTGCTCTGGAGTCCATATTGTTCCTCAAGCAAGACCTTCATGAATAATAGTTGCCTTGTGTTTCTGGTATACCCTCTGCCTAGGATAGTTTTCTCTTCCCTCCATCAATGCAAATGCTGCCCTCATTCCAGCTTCTACTCAAGTTCAACCTCGCTTCTGCATTTTGTCTTGAACTTCCGTCCTTGGATTTCATGTTCTTTCTCTTGGTCCTTACCTTTTCCTGAAGAGTCCTTCACTGCCCCTTCCCAGAATCTCCACCAACAGGGTCATTTTCAGGACTCTTCCTAGATCAATCTGAACTTGAGCTGGGCACCTCTTCAGCTAGCCATGGAGAAAGCCCTTCTTGTACCAGTACTTTTGTGGAGAGGGTAGAATGATGTCCTTGCTCTCATAAGTCTACCTGAGAAGGGGGTGCCTTGGTACTTATCAATGGATGCTAAGTTGAGCTCTGCCTTTTGTGGTCTACTTGTCTTGTTAAGTGAGGAATTGTGTCTGAATTACTAAATTCACGCTCCTCTCTGTTCCCAAGAAGAAAGAAAGAAGTTTCTTTCTTCTTAAAGCTCCATCTCTGGCCTGGAGCTTGGAGTTCTGTTAACTGGACCTATCTTGATGCCCTGTGTCCCCAAGGACAAGGAAGTTTCTGACACATTATGTATGCATGTTGAATGGAAGGAAGGATGGATAGACAGATGAGTGGATAGATGGATAAATGGATGGATAGTTGGATAAATGGATGGTGGATATGTGTATGAGTGGATAGATAAGTGGATGGATGGATAGGTAGATGGATGGGTTGCTGGCCGGCTGTCTGGATAGATGGGTGGGTGAGTGGATAGGTGGGTGGATGGTAGGTGGATGAATAAAGGGATGGATGGTTGGATGAATGGATGGATGGATAAGTGCATAAGTGAATGAATGGGTGAATGGCAGGTGGATGGATGGATGGCTTATCCAGATGCCTGAAGTTTTCCTGCCTGGATTTCTGAAGTTTTCCACCCTAACTTTCCCTCACCAAGCTCCATCTACCTTGACAAACACCTTACCACATCACCTTGGCAGCCTAATGGCATTTATCTGCCTGAACAATTACTTGAGCTTGTGGAGTCTCAGCCTGGCCTTGTGGAGTCACAGCTTCCAGCTGGGCTGTCCTCCCAAATTCACGGAGGCTTGGATTCAAATTCTTACATTGCTAAGAAGACACTGCCAAGCCTCACTGATGGCCGAGGACCCAACTGTCCATCACAGAAGCTCAGAAAGGCTTGATAAATTTGCCACCTTTGACTTTCTGTTGCTCATCCATGGGGCCCAGGAGTGACATCTGTTGTGGCCATGAGCAGATTTGTATCTTTAGTCCACTGAGACATAGCTGTATCTGATCCAAACAAATGCCATTGTTTTACATTTTCTCATAGAGCCCTTCTTCCTACTGTATCTTCACAGCTTTGTGGGCTTCCCTCTCCTACACACACATCTAACTTCAGTCTCACAGATGCACACTGCACATCTAATTCAAAATCAGTTTATTTCAAAACCAACGTATTGGCCAAGAGATGGCCATAACCACAGATGGCTCCACTCCCCCTTATTTTCCCAGAAAGGTGAAGTAACAAAAATTAGCATTTCTATGCCTACACTTGTTCTGGACAACAAGTTCTTCCAGTGGGGGGAGAAAATGATACTTTTTGAAGGGAAGTGAAGACAGAAAGAGACAATCTCCAATTCTGTTTTTGTTAATTTATTCCCAAGAAACGAGAGTGACAGCACAACAAATGAGTGTACAGGCACTGAAGCGGCATTTAAAATGATTTAGGACTCTTGAACCAGACCAATTTGTTATAAGGTCACTTAGGTGGTGGTGTCTCTCAAAGAGTCATCACTCTTAAGTTGTTTCTAGGTCACAGAAGATGCTTTATAGTCCAAAAGAGAACATCAGTCAAACCACTGCCATTCTGGGATTAAAAAAGAAAGGGAGAAAATCCTTCCAGGGCATATTGTTCTCAGATGTCCCAGTGGCAGCACTGCTGACTCGTCTTGTGGGATTCAGAGTCTTATAGCTGATTATCAACATTGTAGTAATGATGATGACAATGCTGATGATGCTGGTGTTGGTGTGATAATGACAATGGCATGGTAAGATGATGATGGTGATGATGATGATGGTGATGGTAATGATGATAGGGGTGGTGATAGTGGAGATGATGATGGTGATGATGATGATGGGAGAGGTAATGAAGATGGTGATGGTGATGATGATGGTGAGGATGCTGGTAGTGATGACAATGGGAGAGGTAATGAAGATGGTGATGGCGATGATGATGATGGGAGAGGTGGTGAAGATGATGGTGATGGTGGTGACGATGGTGATGGTGGTGATAATGGAGATGATGGTGATGATGATAATGATGGTGGTAGTGATGACGATGATGACGGGAGAGGTGATGGAGATGATGGTGGTGAGGATGATGGTGACGATGATGATGATGGAAGAGGTAATGGAGATGATGGTGATGATCATGGTGACAATGGTGATGATGGTGGTGGTGATAATGGAGATGATGATGGTGATGAGGATGATGATAATGATAGTGGTAGTGATGATGATAATGGGAGAGGTAATGGAGATGATGGTGATGAGGATGATGATGGTGAGGATGATGATGATGGTGAGGATGGTGATGATGGGAGAGGTAATGAAGATGATGATGGTGAGGATGGCGATGATGGGAGAGGTAATGAAGATGATGATGGTGATGATGGTGATGGTGGTGATAATGGAGATGATGGTGATGATGATGATGGTGGTAGTGATGACGATGATGACGGGCGAGGTGATGGAGATGATGGTGGTGAGGATGATGGTGACGATGATGATGATGGAAGAGGTAATGGAGATGATGGTGATGATCATGGTGACAATGGTGATGATGGTGGTGGTGATAATGGAGATGATGATGGTGATGAGGATGATGATAATGATAGTGGTAGTGATGATGATAATGGGAGAGGTAATGGAGATGATGGTGATGAGGATGATGATGGTGAGGATGATAATGATGGCGAGGATGGTGATGATGGGAGAGGTAATGAAGATGATGATGGTGAGGATGGTGATGATGGGAGAGGTAATGAAGATGATGATGGTGATGATGGTGATGGTGGTGATAATGGAGATGATGGTGATGATGATGATGGTGGTAGTGATGACGATGATGACGGGCGAGGTGATGGAGATGATGGTGGTGAGGATGATGGTGACGATGATGATGATGGAAGAGGTAATGGAGATGATGGTGATGATCATGGTGACAATGGTGATGATGGTGGTGGTGATAATGGAGATGATGATGGTGATGAGGATGATGATAATGATAGTGGTAGTGATGATGATAATGGGAGAGGTAATGGAGATGATGGTGATGAGGATGATGATGGTGAGGATGATGATGATGGTGAGGATGGTGATGATGGGAGAGGTAATGAAGATGATGATGGTGAGGATGGTGATGATGGGAGAGGTAATGAAGATGATGATGGTGATGATGGTGATGGTGGTGATAATGGAGATGAGGATGGTGATGATGATGATGATAATAATGGTGGTAGTGATGATGATAATGGGAGAGGTAATGGAGATGATGATGATGAGGATGATGATGGTGATCAGGATGATGATGGTGAGGATGGTGACGATGATGGGAGAGGTAATGAAGATGATGATGGTGATGGTGATGGTGGTGGTGGTGATAATGGAGATGACGATGGTAATGGTGATGATGACAATGATGGTGGTAGTGATGATTATGATGATGATGGTGATGATGGGAGAGGTAGTGGAGATAATGGTGATGAGGATGATGATGGTGAGGATGATGATGGTGAGGATGGTGATGATGATGGGAGAGGTAATGAAGATGATGATGGTGATGATGATGGTGATAATGGAGATGGTGATAGTGATGATGATCATGATGATAATGATGGTGGTAGTGATGATGATAATGGGAGAGGTAATGGAGATAATGGTGATGAGGATGATGACAGTGAGGATGATGATGTTGGTGAGGATGGTGATGGTGGTGATAAGGGAGATGATGGTGATGATGATGGTGACGATGGTGATGATGGTGGTGGTGGTGATAATGGAGATGATGATGGTGATGATGATGATGATAATGATGGTGGTAGTGATGATGATAATGGGAGAGGTAATGGAGATGATGGTGAGGATGATGATGATGGTGAGGATGGTGATGGTGATGATGATGACAGTGATGATGATGGTGATAATGATGATACTTTCTGCTAAGCACTGAGGCCCATTTGACTTGGAAAATAAAATCATACACACTTTAGTTTTGGACCATTCATACAAGATCTCCTTTGATTGGTCTTATTTTTATTTATTTATTTTGTTTTTGGAGGCGGAGTTTTGCTCTTGTTGTCCAGGCTTACGTGCAATGGCGCGATCTCAGCTCACTGCAACCTCCGCCTCCTGGGTTCAACCGTTTCTCCTACAGGCATGCACCACGACACCCAGCTGATTTTGTATTTTTATAGAAATAGGGTTTCTCCATGTTGGTCAGGCAGGTCTCGAACTCCCAACCTCAGGTGATCTGCTCGCCCTGGCCTCCCAAAGTACTGGGATGACAGGCGTGAACCACCGTGCCTGGCCTGGTTGGTCTTATTAAATAGGGTTTAAAAGCACACACTAGAGTCAGTTTTGGGCACCATGTAAAATGACCAGTGCTTGTCTTGTAGGGAGGATGAAACAAATTGGCTAGTCATTTATCCACTCGTTTTTGTTTGACCAATGTTTAGTGTGCATATCTTCAGTGTGAGAAGCTAAGTATATAGAAATAAATGAACAGGCAAGGTCTACCATGCAACTGTGCGTTTTGAATGAATGAAGCCCATGGTCTCTTGAAAAAAGCTGATCCTGATAACACTGTGAGGTCTACATTTTAGTCTACGTCATGGCTGTGGTGCTGTCATTCCTTCCTGGTAACACACATGCCTATGTGCACACACGTTGATGTTTCATACCAGCTTGGATCAATGATCTATGCTTGAACCAGAGTTGTAAGGACAAGCTGGACTATTCTGAAGGCAGTGTCACCAAAGCAGAGGTAAAACTTGGCACAACAGTGGACTTCTAGGTATTTATATGGGATTTCTGCCTTCAAACCCCAGCAGTCCCTGACTTCAGGTTGACAGGAGAGGAAAACATTCAATAGACTTCTCTTAAGCTCTTACTCTTGGCCCACAAGCCTGCCAGACTCCCCTGTCTTCCACGAGTTTGCTCGGATGTTGTTTCCCATTTATATCAGCCCGTTCTCTGCCCAGCTGCTTTCATGACTATGCCCCCTGTTTACTTCTAATCCCTTGCTTTATGTTTCCTCCTCCTTTTCTTTTTAAGCATTTCATTTAAGTAATAATATTTGTGATGGTTCATTTTATGTGTCTCCTTGTCTGGGTCACCGTGCCCAGATGTGTGGGCAAACATTATTCTGGATGTTTCTGTGAATGTGTTTTTGGATGGGGTTGATATTTAAATCAGTGACTTTGAGTCAAGATGACCCTCTCTCCGTAATGTGGGTGGGCCTCAACTAATCCGTTGAAGACATGAAAAGCACAAAATCTGACCTCCACAGAGCAAGAGGAAATTCTGCCAGGAGACAGCCTTCAAATTATTTTTAAAAATAGTTAAACTGGCCGGGCGCGGTGGTGCGCACCTGTAATCCCTGCACTTTGGGAGGCCGAGGTGGGTGGATCACAAGGTCAGGAGATCGAGACCATCATGGCTAACACAGGGAAACCCCATCTCTACTAAAATACAAAAAAATTAGCCAGGCGTGGTGGCAGGCACTTGTAGTCCCAGCTACTTGGGAGGCTGAGGCCGGGGAATCGCTTGAACCCAGGAGGCGGGGGTTACAGTGAGCTGAGATCGCGCCACTGCACTCCAGCCTGGGCAACAGAGTGAGAGTCCGTCTCACACACACACACATAAAAATAGTTAAACCATGGGCATATCACATAGGAGACAAGACTAATTACGTTGATTACTTCATTCCCATTAATTTTTTAGATAAACTAACCAAGGAGTTGGCCAACAAAGGGAATATCTGGGATACAGCATTTACTCACAAGAAGAAGGACTTCCTTCCTTCCTTCCTTCCTTCCTTCCTTCCTTTCTCTTCCTTCCTTCCTTCCTTCCTTCCTTCCTTCCTTTCTCTTCCTTCCTTGCTTTCTTCCTTTCTTCTTCCTTCCTTTCTCCTTCCCTCCCTCCCTCCCTTCCTTCCTTTCTTCCTTTCTTCCTTCCTTCTTCCTTCTGTCACTCTTCCTTCTGTCATTCTTCCTTCCTTTCTCCTTCCTTCCTTTCTCCTTTCTTCCTTCCTTTCCTCTCCTCTCTCCCTCCCTCCCTCCTTCCCTGTCTCCTTCCTTCCTTCCTTCCTTCCTTCCT
>NW_016815997.1:503152-512212 GCF_001698545.2 Rhinopithecus bieti
TTATTATAAAAATATATTTTATATATACACAGACACATAAGAAATATATATATATTTATTTCTACAGGTATACATATAGAAAATTACAACTTCTTTTTTAGAGATTGTTTAACTTTTTTTTTTTTTTTGAGATGGAGTCTTGCTCTGTCACCCAGGCTGGAATGCAGTGGCACGATCTCAGCTCACTGCAAGCTCCGCTTCCTGGGATCACGCCATTCTGCTGCCTCAGCCTCCCCAGTAGCTGGGACTACAGGTGCCCGCCACCACGCCCGGCTAGTTTTTTTTTATTTTTTTAGTAGAGACGGGATTTCACCATGTTAGCCAGGATGGTCTTGATCTCCTGACCTTGTGATCCGCCTGCCTTGGCCTCCCAAAGTGCTGTGATTACAGGTGTGAGCCACCGCACCCGGCCGAGATTGTTTAACTTTTTTAAATGATTATATTATAGACATTTTGTATTTTATGTTAAAATTTAATTAATTAATTTTGAGACAAGGTCTTGCTCTGTCACCCAGGCTGGAGTGCAGTGGCGTGATCATAGCCCACTGCAGCCTTCAACTCCTGAGCTCAAGCAATTCTCCTGCCTTGGCGTCCCAGGTAGCTGGGAATACAGGTGCGCACCACCACACCCAGCTAATTTAAAAATATACATGTTTTCGCAGCAATGAGGTCTCCCGTATCTTGCTCAGCCTGGTCTCGAGCTCCTGGGCTCAAGTAATCCTCCTGCCTCAGCCTCCCAAAGTCCTGGGATGACAGACGTGAGCCACTGCACCTGACCTATTTTTAAATTTTAGATGAAGGGGTACGTGTGCAGGTGTGTGACACAGGTCTCTTGTGTGATGCTGAGGTGCGGGCTTCTAATAATCCCATCACCCAGGTAGTGAGCATAGCACGCAATAAGTAGTGTTTGAACCCTCCCCACTCTCCATCCACACTCCTTTTGAAATCCCTACTGTCTGTTTTTGTCATCCTTCTTTTTATTTATATTTATTTATTGAGATGGCGTCTCGCTTTGTCTCCCAGGCTGGAGTGCAGTGGCGTGATCTTGGCTCATTGCAGCCTCTCTCTCCTGGGTTCAAGCGATTCTCCTGCCTCAGCCTCCCAGGTAGCTGAGATTATAGGTACGCACCACCACACCCAGCTAATTTTTTTGTAATTTTAGTAGAGACGGGATTTCACTATATTGGCCAGGCTGGTCTTGAACTCCTGGCCTCAGGTGATCCACTCGTTTTGGCCTCCCAAAGTGCTGGGATTAAAGGTGTGAGCCACTGCGCTTGGCCAGAAATCTTTCTTTCTTTCTTTTTGAGACGGAGTTTTGCTCTTGTTATCCAGGCTGGAGTGCAATGGTGCAATCTTGGCTGACTGCAGCCTCTGCTTCCTGGGTTCAAGCGATTCTCCTTCCTCAGACTCCCAGGTAGCTGGGATTACTGGCACGTGCCACTATGCCCACCTAATTTTTGTATATCTAGTAGAGACGGGGTTTCACCATGTTGGCCAGGCTGGTCTCAAACTCCTGACCTCAGGTGATCCACCCGCTTCAGCCTCCCTAAGTGCTGGGATTGCAGGCGTGAGCCACCACGTCCCACCTTTGCGTTTGTAACTCTGTCTTGCTTTCTGCATTCCAGAACCCCCAAGTGACACAGACCCTCTTCATAGGCTTCTTTTGCTACTTATGCATCTTATTTAGTGACAAGTCCTTTCAATTCTATTTCCTAATTTTTATTGGGTCAGATGCAATCTTCATATGACTTGTAACTATGCTTCCTAAATGTTGGCCACAAGTCCTTTAGGAAATTATAAGCCGTAAAATTGCTTTATCTGAATTTTGCAATTTAGATTTTGATTTTGACCATGAAAAAAAGACTTGTTGGCCGGGCGCGGTGGCTCACCCCTGTCATCCCAACACTTTGGGAGGCCAAGGCGGATGGATCACAAGGTCAGGAGTTCAAGACCAGCCTGGCCAATATGGTGAAACCCCGTCTCTACTAAAAATACAAAAAAAAAAAAATATATTAGCCAGGCGTGGTGGAGGATGACTGTAGTCCCAGATACTCGGAAGGCTGAGGCAGGAGAATCGCTTGAATCCAGGAGGTGGAGGTTGCAGTGAGCCGAGATCACACCTCTGCACTCCAGCCTGGGCGACAGAGCGAGACTCCATCTCAAAAACAAAAGAAAAGAAAAAAAAAGAATCGTCATAGTCCCTTGGCCTCCTGTAGAAGATACCATCATTAAATGCAATTCATCATTTTTTTTTTTTTTGAGATTATAGAAGCCACAGCACGCAATGGTTTTGTGGTTTACATGGAAGTCTATGATTTATTTTGAGTTAATTTGTATCAGAGCTAGCAGGTTGAGGTTGCGATTCATTTTTTGATGTTCCTCACTGTGTCTGCTTGCTCCAGAAATTTCAGTGAAATAGATATTCCTCCTCCACTGAATTACTTTTGCTCCATGGTCAAAAATTAGTCAGACATGATTCTACGTATCTGTTTCTGGGTATACTCTCCCCGTTTTATCACAGCAATATCATAAGCCCAAAACGTGTGTGATCTCTGTCACTTAATTCTTTCTCAAAATGCTTTCAACTCGCTTTTCCATTGCTTTATACGTGTTACAATAATCTTTTCTATGTATATTTTTAAAAAGTTTCTAGGTATATTTTAAAATGCTTGGATTTTATATGAATTCTGTTTGTTTCTTGAGGTGGATTCTCGCTCTGTCGCCCAGGCTGGAGTTTAGTGGCGCAATCTTAGCTCACTGCAACCTCCACCTCCTGAGTTCGAGCAATTATTTCTGCCTCAGCCTCCCAAGTAGCTGGAATTACAGGCGCCCTCCACCACACCCAGGTAATTTTTGTATTTTTATTAGAGATGTGGTTTCATCGTGTTGGCCAGGCTGGTCTCAAACTCCTGACCTCAGGTGATCCGCCTGCCTCAGCCTCCCAAAGTGCTGGGATTGCAGGCGTGAGCCACTGCATCCAGCCTGAATTTTGTTAACTTTGTAAATCAGTTTATTGAGAACTGACATCTTCACTGTAGTGAATATGCTCCATGAACGTAGTATGCCTTTCCTTTATTTGGGTCTTTCATGTTTTTCATGAGAATTTTTATAATTTTTATCATACAGAACTACATATGCTTGGTGAGATTTATATATAAGTATCTCATTCTCTTTGGAGCAATTTAAAATAGTTTGTTTTTTCTTTGAGACAGAGTCTCACTCTGTAGCCCAGGCTGGAATACAATGACACGATCTCGGCTCTCTGCAACCTCCACCTCCCGGGTTCAAGTGATTCTCCTGCCTTAGCCTCCCGAGTAGCTGGGACTACAAGCACCTGCCACCTCGCCCAGGTAATTTTTTTGTATTTTCTGTAGAGACCGGATTTCACCATGTTGGCCAGGCTGATCTCAAACTGCTGAACTCAGATGATCCACTCACCTCGGCCTCCCAAAGTGCTGGGATTACAGGTGTGAGCCATCACACCTGGCCTAAAATAGTATTATATTTTGTATTTTGGTTTCGCCTTGTTCATTATCACTGTATAGAAATACAATGGATTTTTATACATGTATCTTGTATCCTGTGAACTGATTGAGCTCATTTATTAGTTCTAGAAAGTTTTTTTCCAGATTGTTTGAGATTTTCTATCAAGACAATTATGTCATCTTCAAAGAGAGACAATTTTTTTTCTTTTTTTCCATGAGGGTTTGTTTTTACTCTTTGACTATTGTTTGTATATTTTGAATTCTTCCTAATGATTTTTTTAAAGCCAAATGATGTTTGGATCCTTCCTATACTTCCTTGGACCCCATCCTGGAAAATCCCTCAAGATATCCTCAGGTCAGAGGTCTCCAAGGAACACGTGCTTTAAACTCTGCTCCGTGACCACATGACTTACCCAACCCTTGCAAATGCGTCCAGAAAATGTCTTTCTTTAGTCTTTTGCTGGTACGTTTAATCAATTCACCAGTTTAAAACTTTTTATTCATACTGTAAATAAACCAGCGTTTCCCTGTGACTTTTCCCCTTTATAGTCACAGCTGTACACACTGAGCCCACTGCCTCCCTGTGACTTTTCCCCTTTATAGTCAAAGCCGTACACACTGAGCCCACTGCCTTTTAATGCTTTCTGCTTTGCCAAAACCACCCTTACTTTTCTGCCTATTGAAACATCATCGTCAGGGCCGGGCCTGGTGGCTCACGCCTGTCATCCCAGCACTTTGGGAGGCTGAGGCAGGCAGATCACGAGGTTGGGAGTTCGAGACCAGCCTGGCCAATATGGTGAAACCCCGTCTCTACTAAAAATACAAAAATTAGCTGAGTGTAGTGGCAGGCGCCTCTAGTCCCAGCTACTCAGGAGGCTGAGGCAGGAGAAGCGGAGGTTGCAGTGAACCGAGATGGTGCCGTTGCACTCCAGCCTGGGCAACAGTGCGAGACTACGTCTCAAAACAAGAACCAAAAAACATCATTGTCAACATTCATCTTCGGTTTGAGCCTCCGTTTCGTTCTCCTTTAAATGAAATTGCTTAAGAGCAGATGTTTTTCAGCACTGTATTCCTCCTTCCCAGTTCTCTTTGTTTCTCCTGCTTGATTAAAAATCTTAAATAATACCCATCGTGTTGGCACCAGACTCGCGTTGCCGAAACCCCATTTAGCTAAGCTGGTGTTGTGATCTCCCGGGTCTCCTAATGACATGCTTAAGCATGCCCCCCTCGGTGTGTGCAGAGGAAGCTGTGTGCCTTACGTTGATCTGTCAGAAATGAACACAACAGCTCCCCTGCCAGTAGGATGCCCCGGGCTGGGCTCTGCCTGTCAGCTCCCTGATGGAAGGTGGCTATGCAATTTCTCATGCTGCCTTCTTGGAATAGTACGCTGAATTACAGCCCCCAGTCATATACAGGTCGTTATCCTTAAAACCCATGAATAGCCTGTAATGAGGCTGAGGTGGGTGGATCACCTGAAGTCAGGAGTTCAAGACCAGCCTGGCCCACATGGCGACACCCCATCTCTACTAAAAATATAGAAATTGGCCGGGCGCGGTGGCTCACGCCTGTAATCCCAGCACTTTGGGAGGCCCAGGCGGGTGGCTCACAAAGTCAGGAGATCGAGACCATCCTGGCTAACACAGTGAAACCCTGTCTCTACCAAAAAGACAAAAAAAAAAAAAAAAAAAAAAGCCGGGCATGGTGGCGGGCACCTGTAGTCCCAGCTACTCAGGAGGCTGAGGTAGGGAGAATGGCATGAACCCAGGAGGCGGAGTTTGCAGTCATCCAAGATTGTGCCACTGCACTCCAGCCTGGGCGACAGAGCAAGATTCCGTCTCAAAAAAGAAAAAAGAAAAAAAAAATTATGTGGCTGTGGTGGTGCGAGCCTGTAATCCTGGCTACTCAGGGTGCCAAGGCAGGAGAATCGCTTGAACCCGGGAAGTGGAGGTTGCAGTGAGCCGAGATCACGCCACTGCACTCCAGCCTGGGCTACAGAGCAAGACTTCATCTCGAAAACAGACATAAGCTTACAAACAACAACACTAAAACACGAATAGGGTTACATTACATGGTAACGGACTTTAAAGATGCATTTCAGTTAATGATCTTGAGATGGGAGGATGATATTGGATGATTGACGTGGATCCTCAATGTCATTATAAGCATCTCTCTAAGAAGGAGGCAGAGAGAGACTGGACTAGCAAGAGAGTACACGATGTCAGGACTAAAACGAGGTCCGATGTTGCTGGCTTTGAAGACGGAGGAACGGGCGACAGGCCAAGAAATGAAAGGAATACAGCTCTGAAAGCTGCAAAACGCAAAGGAACAGCTTCTCCCCTAGAGCCTCCAGAAGAGACACTGCCCTGCTGACACCGTGATTTTAGCCCAGGGAGGCTCACCGTTGCAGTTCTGACCTCCAGAACTGTAGGACCATGTACTGATGTTGTTTCAGCCCAATAAATGATAACTTCCTACAGCAGACAGAGCTTCCTATAGCCAACCTTACTGAGCCTTCAGTGGGAGCCTTTTTGGACAATGTGGTAAGTGGAGTTCTCCCCTTGCCATCCAAGTGCCAGCTTTCAGCCTGCTGTTGGGGAAGAGATGATGGTTGCCCACGGGGTCTGCCTTCCATCACAGGCTTGTATGCAAAGAGGTTTTTTTGTTTGTTTGTTTTGAGACGGAGTCTCGCTCTGTCGCCCAGGCTGGAGTGCAGTGGCCGGATCTCAGCTCACTGCAAGCTCCGCCTCCCGGGTTCACGCCATTCTCCTGTCTCAGCCTCCGGAGTAGCTGGAACGACAGGCGCCCGCCACCTCGCCCGGCTAGTTTTTTTTTTTTTTTTTATTTTTTAGTAGAGACGGGGTTTCACCGTGTTAGCCAGGATGGTGTCGATCTCCTGACCTCGTGATCCGCCCGTCTCGGCCTCCCAAAGTGCTGGGATTACAGGCGTGAGCCACCGCGCCCGGCCACAAAGAGGTTTTGTTTGTTTCTTTGATGATGTTGTTGTTGAGACAGAATCTCGCTCTGTCACCCAGGCTGGAGTGCAGTGGTGCGATCTTGGCTCACTGCAACCTCCGCCTTCCGCATTCAAGGGATTCTCTTGCCTCAGCCTCCTGAGTAGCTGAGACTACAGGCGCCCATCACCACACCTGGCCAATTTTTGCATTTTTAGTAGAGATGGGGTTTTACCATCTTGGTCAGGCTGGTCTCCAACACCTGACCTCAGATGATCCACCCACCTCAGCCTTCCAAAGTGCTGGGATGACAGGTGTGAGCCACTGCACCTGGCCTATATGCAAGGAGTTTCTAAGAAAGCGTGTGTTCAAGGAAGAGCATCAGGTAACGTTTTTTGAGAACTCACAACCTGCAGAGGCAGCAGTAAACATGTCTGATGCACTTTCCTGAGAGTGTTCAATTGGGTCAGTGTAAGAATCTCACCATTTCTGGCTCCCGTGTCTTCCAACGTAGACATATCCCCTCTGACTTTGCAGAAGACAGCATCTGCAGTAGAAATGATAGCAATGTCCATATTATCATTCCCTTTTATCATTAGAACAGCTGATGCTTCTTGAACGACGCGTACTGGATTGAATCCTCGCAAAGGGAAAGGCGGAGATTGGAGATCAGCCTCGTCTGCAAGGTCAGGCAGGAGTCCTATACCAGGTAAGCACTGACTCCAGGTTGCGTGGATCTTACCGCAAAGCACAGGCTAATGTTCACCCCCAGGCCATTTTCATGTGCATCCAGTCACTGGGACACATTGCGTGTCATTTCCATCAAGACTGAGCTTCCAGGAGGGGATGTTTTATCCTGACAGGACAGACCTGCGTGTTCAGGCTAATCTCCAACCATTACCTCCACTCAGGTGTGTGTGGGAAATCCCCAGTTGCTAGGAGCCCCGTGTCACTCTGACCTAACTCAGTGGCTCCATACATACCCTCTGGCTGCGTCTGTTTTGTGTTGCTGTGAAGGAATCTCTGAGGCTGGATCATTTATAAAGAAAAGATGAGATTTGGGTGGGGACACAGAGAGGAAGGGGAGCCGTGTGTGCAGAGACCACATGTAGAGACAGGACGCGCGAGAGAGAGACCGAGAGAGAGTGGGGAGCTTCCGGGCTCTTTGGAACAGCCAGCTTTCATGGGAACTCAGAAACACTCTCAAGATGAACACTAATCTGTGCGTGAGGAATCCACTCCCGTGATCCGAACACCTCCCATGAGTCCCCACTTTCAGCATTGTGATGAAATTTCAGCACGAGGTATGGAGGGGTACAAACATCCCAACCATAGCGTGTCTGAAACCATGCCATGAAACCATCGTTGGCATAGCAACGATCAGAAAAGCAGATCTAAAGTGGAAATGATGCGTTCTCTGCATCTCACCAGCATCGTGATTTTCAGACTGTGGAAATTTTGCTTTTGCCTGTTGTGGGTTTGTTCTGTCTTTTGGATACACGTATCTCTAGCAACAACAAGTGGCTTCTCCCTTGTGAATGCCTTCCGAGAAGTGAGGGAAACAGTGTAGTGGAAATATCAGGATGCAGCAGGAGCGCCTCAGAAAATGAGATCCTGTCCTCCAGAATCTCCTTTCATCATTGGTGCTGGTGCGATTCATCTTTCCTTGCTTTGCAGTAGAGACGTAAAAAAATTTCAAACCCAACGGGCATCCCTGGTTGCTCCCTCCCCTCTGTCCAGTTAGTGACGGTGTGAGCCATCCTCCTTTTTATCCGGTCCTAGCAGTCTAGCATGAGACAGCATGCCTGACTCTGGAGAAATCCCACTGGAAGAGTCCTGCATGGTGAAGAACCTCCTGGCTCCTCCCAAGAAAGAAAAATGGCAGTCTTCTAAGGTACTGGCCTATGATGTAGCTCCCATGAGTCAGATGCATGTGCCCCAGACTTGGAATCAGGCACAAGAACATGGCTTTAGTCTGGATGATGGTGCCTCTGCCAAATTCACGTGTCGGAACTTAACCCCCCAGATAATGGGTATTAGGAAGTGTGGGCCATCAGGAGGTAGGATGACTGCCCTCAGGCATGAACTTGAGAGATTCTGCTGGCTCCTTCTGCCCCTGTCATGTGAGAACACCAAGAAAGCACCATCTCTGAAGCAGAGACAGAGCAAGCCCTCAGCAGACACTGCGCAGCCCTCCGCAGATGTAGGCTGAGAACTGGGAGAAGGGTCTTTCTCTATTGCTTGAGCTTATGGATGGCAGGAGGCATCGGGGTCACAGGTGAGACTCCTTGTGTTGGAATCTTCCATGTATCTTAAAAAGTCATGAAAGCAACGAGACTCCGTTCACACACTCTTCCAAGTTTCTTCTTCCTTCTGCTTCCTTCTTCTTCCTTCTTTCTTTTCTTCTTTCTTCTTTTTTCTTTCTTCTTTCTTCTCCTTTCTTCTCCTCTCCTCCTCCTCCTCTCCTTCTCCTCCCTCCTCCTCCTCCCTCCTCCTCTCCTCCCCCTCCTCTCCTCTCCCTCCTTTTCCTTCTTCTTCTTCTCTTCTTCTTCTTCTTCGTCTTTGTCTTTGTCTTCTTCTTCCTCTCCATCTTCTTCTTCCTTCTTCTTTCTTCTTCCTCCTCC
>NW_016815997.1:514756-517048 GCF_001698545.2 Rhinopithecus bieti
CTCCCCTCCTCCTCCTCCCCCTCCCCTCCTCCCCTCCTCCTCCTTCTCCCTCCTCCTTCTTCTTCCTATCTCTTCCTCTTCTTCCTTCTCCTTCTCCCTTCTTTCTTCTCCTTCTTCTTCTTTTTTTTCTTTGAGATGGAGTCTTGCTCTGTCACCCAGGCTGGAGTGCAGTGGTGTGATCTCAGCTCAGTGCAACCTCTGTCTCCCGGGTTCAAGTGATGCTCCTGCCTGAGCTTCCCAAGTACCTGGGACTACAGGCACCCACCACCACGCCCGGCTCATTTTTGTATTTTTAGTAGAGATGGGGTTTCACCATGTTAGCCAGGATGGTCTTGATCTCTTGACCTTGTGATCCACCCGCCTTGGCCTCCCAAAGTGCTGGGATGACAGGCGTGAGCCACCGCGCCCGGCCCCTAGTTCCCTCTTCTATGAAATGCAAGAATGATAATATAGGTTGACCGTTCCTTATCTGGAAGTCCAAAACCTGAAATGCTCCAAAATCTGAAACTATTTGAGCACCAGCACGGTGCCACAAGTGGAAAATCACAATGATACTAAAGTGGTATGTGTCCAGAGGACTCTTTGTTTGTTGACGAAGGACAAGGAACTCTTGATCTTATGTGCAAAGTCACAGTCAAAATGCAGTCAAAACTTTGTTATATGCACAAAATTGTTAAAATGTGTAAAATTACCTTCAGGTCATCTGTATAAGATGCTTAGGAGGCCGGGCGTGGTGGCTCATGCTTGTAATTCCAGCACTTTGGGAGGCCGAGGCGGGTGAATCATTTGAGGTCAGGGGTTCGTGACCAGCCTGACCAACATGGTGAAACCCTGTCTCTACTAAAAATTCAAAAAAATTAGCCGGGTGTGGTGGCATGCACCTGTCATCCCAGCTACTGGGAGGCTGAGGTAGGAGAATCCCTTAAACCTAGGAGGCGGAGGTCGCAGTGAGCTGAGATCGTGCCACTGCACTCCAGCCTGGTGCCAGAGCAAGACTCTATCTCAAAAAAAAAGAAAGAAAGAAAAAGATGCATGTGAAACATAAACGAATTTTGCATTTAGACAAGAGCCCGATCCCAAGATATCTCATTGAATATACAAATATAACAAAATCTGAAAAAATAAAACGTTTGAAACACTTCCAGTCCCTGACATTTCAGATAAAAGATCCTCAACCTGTATTAACTTTCTGGTTTTCTGGGAAAATAAAATGAGTGGTTTTAAATCAAGAATTGGACATAGGGCTTGGTTCTTAGTAAGTGCTCAGAATGTTCTTGTCATTGTTATTATATTCCTCAACAATCCTAACGATTATCCAGTATTTCTACCTGCTTGTCAAGAGCAGGAACAAATTCAATCTTTTCCATGTATGCACTCCTCTTCGTTTGCTGATTTCTCTATAAAATACCCATGCGCTTTGTTTCCCCCAATAGGTTTTTGGGCCCACCTGCTCTTTGTGTTGCAGAAGGGAAGAAGAAAAAGGGTTAGGCTGGCATCACCAGAAGTCTTTTCTCTCTTTAAAAGTTATTCTTATTTTCCACCAGTCTTTGACAGCATCTTTATCTTCACCGAAAAGAATCCACATGGACAATGTCTTCCCTTCCACACCGTTCACCGGAGACATGTGAAACCCTGCAACGGACACTCCTGGCTGTACTCAAGTTTCTGAGGAAAGGGCTCCACAGAGAAATAATTCTTTCCAGGGACGTCGAGCTGTGACCTCGGGAACTGAAATCTGGAGACAAAGGGAACGGGTGTTTGCCTTCACCTCATGAAAGGTGAATGATGTTCTGCGGTTGCAATGGCTTATGTATTTCCTTCCTTCCTTTCCTTCCTTTCCTTCCTTCCTTTCCTTCCTTCCTTTCCTTCCTTCCCTTCCTTTCCTTCTTTCCTTCCTTCCTTCCCTTCCTTTCCTTCCTTCCTTCCTCCTTCCTTCCTTTCCTTCCTTTCCTTCCTTCCTTCCTTTCCTTCCTTCCTTTCCTTCCTTTCCTTCCTTCCTTCCTTCCTCCTTCCTTTCCTTCCTTTCCTTCCTTCCTTCCTCCTTCCTTCCTTCCTTTCCTTCCTTTCCTTCCTTCCTTCCTTTCCTTCCTTCCTTCCTTTCCTTCCTTCCTTCCTTTCCTTCCTTCCTTTCCTTCCTTCCTTCCTTTCCTTCCTTCCTTTCCTTCCTTTCCTTCCTTTCCTTCCTTCCTTCCTTCCTCCTTCCTTTCCTTCCTTTCCTTCCTTCCTTTCCTTCCTTCCTTCCTTTCCTTCCTTTCCTTCCTTCCTTTCCTTCCTTCCTTTCCTTCCTTTCCT
>NW_016815997.1:517103-520957 GCF_001698545.2 Rhinopithecus bieti
CGGATCTCAGCTCACTGCAAGCTCCGCCTCCCGGGTTTACGCCATTCTCCTGCCTCAGCCTCCCGAGTAGCTGGGACTACAGGCGCCCACCACCTCGCCCGGCTAGTTTTTTGTATTTTTTAGTAGAGACGGGGTTTCACCGTGTTAGCCAGGATGGTCTCGATCTCCTGACCTCGTGATCCGCCTGCCTCGGCCTCCCTAAGTGCTGGGATGACAGGCGTGAGCCACTGCGCCCGGCCGTCACTGGCCATTTTTAATTTCTTGTTTTCTTTTTTCAGATGGAGTCTCACTCTGTCACCCAGGCTGGAGGGTGCAGTGCTGCCATCTCTGCTCACTGTGACCTCCTGGGTTCAAGCGATTCTCTTGCCTCAGCCTCCCAAGTGGTTGGGGCTACAGGTGCCTGCTACCACACCCAGCTAATTTTTGTATTTTTAGTAGAGACGGGGTTTCACCATGTTGGCCAGGCTGGTCTCAAACTCCTGATCTCAGGTGATCTGCCCGCCTCGGACTCCCAAAGCGTTGGGATGACAGGTGTGAGCCACCGCGCCCGGCCCATTTTAAATTATTGTCGTATTCTATTTTTAAATTCACATTCCTTAAACGTATTTAGTTCTTATTTTTAGTCACTGCCAACACTAGGACATAAAAGCACAATAACTTCAGTAGTCTATAAAACCCTTGAAATGTGAACAGCTGTAGGAACCAACCATCTGACATGATTTAAACCACACTTATTTGAAATGAGAGAAGGAATTGCAGACTCCCTTTAGAACTGTGAACTTCTTCAGCCCAGAGGTCATCGATTCTTCATCTACTTTATCTACCATCTTACCAGTCAATCCGCGGGAAATAAATCTGCATTTGTTGAACAACCTGCTGACCAAATTAATGAATATGCCTCGGTGCTTTCTTGCAATTCTGTGGCTTAATTAAAGATCTTTAAAAATATTAGTTTTTCGGCCAGCCGCGGTGCCTCCCGCCTGTCATCCCAGCACTCTGGGAGGCGGAGGTGGGTGGATCCCCTGAGGTCGGGAGTTCGAGACCAGCCTGACCAACATGGTGAAACCCCCGTCTCTACCAAAAATACAAAATTAGTCAGGCGTGTGGGTGCACGCCTGTGGTCCCAGCGACTTGGGAGGCTGAGGCAGGAGAATCACTTGAACCTGGGAGGCGGGGGTTGCAGCGAGCCGAGATTGTACCATTACACTCTAGCCTGGGCAACAAGACTGAAACTTCATCTCAAAAAAAAAAGTAGTCTTTCATCCAGTTTTTTAAATAAAAAACTTTATGAAAAAATACTAGTTTTCCATGCTGTTTTTTTAAGAAATTGGTGGTCTATATTAAAAGAGATTAAATCCTGACCTGATAGGAGCTGGAGCATATAAATACATAGAATAGCAGGGGACTTTTCTGTTCTTTATTTTGCTTGCTTGTTTTCGATGCCCCCGATACAGTAAGTGACCTTTCTCTACCCAGACAGTGCTTCAGTGTATACCAGCTCATCCAATGAGAAGAAGATCGCACAGGCATGCCAGCACTGCCTTCAGAATGCCTGTGCTTAAACACATGACCCTGCCGGCTTTTGACACCAGACGTGAGGAGCGCATTCTTTCCCTGACACTATATTGTTCCTCGTAATGTCTTTGACTTTGGAATGCGATTAAAAAAAAAGAGAGAGCGAGGGGGGATGCTGGTGGCATTTGACAATTTGTCAAGGAGTGAGTATCAAAAACTACTTAGCACAGAAGTAGAAATTTCAGAGGGTAGCTCTAAACCCAACTGTTCCAGTGGGATACTCACTTTACGGGGTGGGGGGTCTTAAAAGCCTCACAGTTCTGTTGGGTCTTAAGAGTCTCACAGGTGGGTCAGGCGCGGTGGCTCACGCCTGCAAAACCAGCACTTTGGGAGGCTGAGGCGGGTGGATCACCTGAGGTCAGGAGTTCAAGACCAGCCTGACCAACATGGTGAAACCCCGTCTCTACTAAAATACAAAATTAGCCAGGCGTGGTGGCGCACACCTGTAGTCCCAGCTACTTGGGAGGCTGAGGCAGGAGAATGGCTTGAACCCGGGAGACGGAGGTTGCGGTGAGCCGAGATCGCACCACTGCACTCCAGCCTGGGTGACAGAGCATGAGTTGGAGAAAAGAATAAAGACAGAAAAGCCAGAAGACCGCCTGGGAAGTCAACCTGCCCCAGCAGACACAAAACGACAGCCAGCAGGAGCCAGCATAGACCCCTGACCTGTGCAAAGCTTTTTCCATCCTTTACTGAAATAGAACGCTGCCTTTGAAAAAAAGTTTTAGTAAACATGAAAATCATAAATCCTTATTTACGTAAATAATATATCCTGGTCTTATTCTTAGAACCATTGGTTTTTCACGGCTCATTAAGAAAGCTCGGGGAGGTGGCTCACGCCTGTCATCCCGGCACTTTGAGAGGCCGAGGTGGGCAGATCACGAGGCCAGGAATTCGAGACCAGCCTGACCAACACGGTGAAACCCCGTCTCTACTAAAAATACAAAAATTAGCTGGGCGTGGTGGTGTGAGCCTATAATTCCAGCTACTCGGGAGGCTGAGGCAGGAGAATCGCCTGAACCCGGGAGGTGGAGGTTACGGTGAGCCGAGATTGCGCCACTGCACTCCAGCCTGGCAACAGAGCAAGACTCTGTCTCAAAATAAATAAACAAATAAATAAATACAAAGAACTTGGTCCTCAGTCCATCTGAGGTGGCAGGATAGAATCTCCAGGGGCCGCTCTTTTCTTACCCGGTAATGAAAATTTGGCCATCAGAGAGAGGTCAGAACGGCCGACTTCTCATACAGCTGGAAGGCTAAGACTACCTTTATGCTTATTTTCCCTCCTCCTCAGCGAATATGTCCATTGCTACTTTCTAAATGTCTTGGAGATGTTTACATTACAGTTTTGCATTTTGTGACAATTTCCGTAGAGTCTGCCTTTCGCCAGGAGCCTGGAAACCTACCTTCCTCACACGATGTCTCAGGCCTGTTCACAGCCGCTGAGTCCACACCATGTTTTAAACACCCCGCATCGAGTAGAAGTTCAGCCATGGAAATCCATTCTTTTCCTCACGGTTCTGCCCTCCAATGATACACAAGGCGTGTTTCATGTACAAGAGATGTGGATTTCTGCAAGATATAATTAATACTTTGTCACTTTCTGCTCTGAAAGTTGCCTTTGTTTATTGCACTGCAAAATTGAAAGTTGGCAAGGTGAGTAGTTTCCTGTGACAATACATTGGGATTTTTTTTTTTTTTTCCTGTAAGAAATTTAAGATGACAGCCAGGCATGGTGGATCCTGCCTGTCATCCCAGCACTTTGGGAGGCCGAGGAGGGCAGATCACCTGAGGTCAGGAGTTCGAGACCAGCCTGGCCAACATGGTGAAACCCCATCTCTACCAAAACTATAAAGACTTACCTGGGTGTGGTGGCGCACTCCTGTCATCCCAGCTACTCGGAAGGCTGAGGCAGGAGAATCGCTGGAACCTGGGAGGCAGAGGTTGCAGTGAGCTGAGATCGCACCGTCACACTCCAGCCTGGGCAACACAGCAAGACTCCATCTAAAAAAAAAAAAAAGCAATTTCAGATGAGATGATGGCTAAGGTTTTAGGAACAAGGAGTGACACTGTGAAGGCTATGGGGGAATCTCACGGTTTAAATGTAGGGAAGAGGTGGAGAAAAGGGAGAGGAAGCACGGAGCCCAGAAACACCGACCTGACACATCCAAATTCAGAAACAGTCTGAAAAGGTTCACTTGCTTCATTCCAAGAGAAACCCAAATGTACCTGGATTCAGAGAAGTTGTTTAGTCCATGATTTTTTTTTTTTTTTTTTTT
>NW_016815997.1:521198-531436 GCF_001698545.2 Rhinopithecus bieti
AGCTCACTGAAAGCTCCGCCTCCCGGGTTTACGCCATTCTCCTGCCTCAGCCTCCCGAGTAGCTGGGATTACAGGCACCTGCCACCACACCTGGCCAATTTTTGTATTTTTTATAGAGACGGGGTTTCACCATGTTGGCCAGGCTGGTCTCGAACTCCCGACCTCAGGTGATCCACCTGCCTTGGCCTCCCAAAGTGCTGGGATTATAGGCGTGAGCCACTAACCTGGCTAATTTTTGTATTTTTAGTAGACATGGGGTTTCACCATGTTGGCCAGGCTGGTCTTGAACTCCCGACCTCAGGCGATCTACCCGCCTCGGCCTCCCAAAGTGCTGGGATGACAGGCGTGAGGCACCACATGTGGCCAGAGGCTGTGAGTTTCTGATGTGAATTTTTGTTTTGACTTCATCTGTGCCGTAAGCCTTTTTTTATTTATTTTTATTATTATTTTTTATGTTAACCCTTGTCTCTTTGAGCCAAATCAAATACCTTAATTATTGGAGCAAGGAGAACGGTTATAACAGGCTCTGGGACAAGGATTAACGTTCTCCCTTTCTTGGCTGCTCTCTTTTGTCCCGAATTCTCACTTTGACTCATTCATAGTAAAATACGCATTTTTCACACTCCTCTCTTCCTTTAGCAAACGCCAAAGGCTTAAATGCATGGAGAGCAGACGCTTCTCATGACTTGTAATTATCCCCTCAGCCGAATGCAAGAAGAGGGCCCCGTGGGTAAGGCAGGGTGTTCATGAAAATGCCAGCGTTTGTATCACCATCGCTACCATCTCCGCTCTTGGCTCCACTCCCCCGACGATCCTGGCTTCCCCCAGCAGGATAATTACTGGGTTATTACACTTGAACTCTGGCTGCTCTCAAGAAAAAAAAATGTATCCTGTCCTCCTGGCACATGGGCATTCTTATTTGAAACAGCCGGGGACGGCCCTCCTCTCTCATTTTTTCCACTCTGCAGGATACCATTGTCATTTGCTAGCAGGAGAAATGTGGCCATGCCTCAGAGTCCAGATTGCAGGAACCCCAGATGCTCAGATTTGTGTTGAGGCCGCTCTGGGGACGTGACAGCACATTTTTTGTGTGGTTGTGGTTGACGGTTTTGTGCCTGATTTGCATCTCCCATCCTTTTTCTACCTGTGACTTCTCATCCAGGAGATCATGGGAACAGATGCTGATTTCAGCATTTCAACTTTTTTTTTTTTTTTTTTTTAGTAAAAATGCATATATTGGCCGGGTGCGGTAGCTCACGCCTGTAATCCCAGCACTTTGGGAGGCTGAGGTGGGTGGATCCCTTGGGGTTAGGAGTTTGAGACCAGCCTGGGCAACATGGGGAAACCCCGTTTCTACTAAAAATACAAAAATTAACCGGTGATTGATGGTGGCACATGCCTGCAATCTCAGCACTTTACGAGGGCAAGGCAGGGAGATCACCTCAGGTCAGGAATTCAAGACCAGCCTGGCCAACATCGCAAAACCCCGTCTGTAGTAAAAATACAAAAGTTAGGCGGTGTGATGGTGGGTGTCTGCAACCCCAGGTACTTGGGAGGATGAGGCAGGGGAATCGCTTGAATCCAGGAGGCAGAGGTTACAGTGAGCCAAGATCGCACCACTGCACTCCAGCCTGGGCGACAGAGTGAGACTCTGTCTCAAAAAAGGAGAAATAAGCCGGGCTTGGTGGCTCATGCCTGTAATCCCAGCACTTTGGGAGGTCAAGGTGGATGAATCACAAGGTCAGGAGTTCGAGACCAGCCTGGCCAACATGGCAAAACCCTGTCTCTAGTAAAAATACAAAAATTAGCTGGACATGGTAGCGGGTGCCTACTCAGGAGGCTGAGGCAGGAGAATCACTTGGACCCAGGAGGCAGAGGTTGCAGTGAGCCAAGATCATGTCACCGTACTCCAGCCTGGGTGACAGAGCAAGACTCCGTCTCAAAATACAAGAAATAGGCCAGGCGTGGTGGCTCATGCCTGTAATCCCAGCACTTTGGGAGGTCGAGGTGGGTGGATCATGAGATCAGTAGTTCAAGACCAGCCTGGCCAACATGGCAAAACCCTGTCCCTAGTAAAAATACAAAACTTAGCCAGACGTGGTGGTGGGCGCCTGTAACCCCAGCTACTCAGTGGGCTGAGGCAGGAGAATCACTTGAACCCGGGAGGCAGAGGTTGTAGTGAGCCAAGATCACGCCACTGCACTCCAGCCTGGGCAACAGAATGAGAGACTCCGTCTCAAAAAAAGAAGAAATAAATACAATAGAAATAAAAAGAAAAATGCATGTGTCTTGATTATAAAGGTCTGCATTTCATAGCTCACCTTAGCTGGGCTGTTTGCATTTGGTTTGTTTGTTTGAGATGGAGTTTTATTCTTGTTGCCCAGGCTGGAGTGCAGTGGTCGGATCTAGGCTCATCGCAAGCCTCCACCTTCCAGGTTCAAGCGATTCTCCTGCCTCAGCCTCCCGAGTAGCTGGGATTATAGGTGCCCGCCACCACACCCTACTGATTTTATATTTTTAATAGAGACGGAGTTTCTCCATGTTGGTCGGGTTGGTCTCAAACTCCTGGTCTCATGTGATCTGCCCCCCCAGCCTCCCAAAGTGCTGGGATTACAGGCATGAGCCATCACACCAGGCCTCATTTCAACATTTTAAAATAATGTGTATGTTGGCCAGGAGCAGTGGATCACTCCCGTGATCCCAGCACTTTGGGAGACCAAGGCGGGTGACTTACCTGAGGTCAGCAGTTCAAGACCAGCCTGGCCAACATGATGAAACCCCATCTCTACTAAAAATACAAAAATTAACCGGGAGTGGTGGCACATGCCTGTAATCTCAGCACTTTGGGAGGCCAAGGCGGTCACTTTGGGATCGCCTGAGGTCAGGTGTTGGAGATCAGTCTGGTGTACATGATGAAACTCCGTCTCTACTAAAAATACAAAAATTAGCTGGCTGTAGTGGCACGCGCCTGTAATCCCAGCTACTCGGGAGGCTGAGGCAAGAGAATCGCTTGAACCTGGGATGTAGAGGTTGCAGTGAGCTGAGCTCGCACCATTTCACTCCAGCCTGGGCAACAAGAGCGAAACTCAGTCTAAAAAAAAAAATAATGCTTCTAATGGAAAATGATTTTGTGGTTCCTCAAAAAGAAAGTGTCCATATGACCCAGCAACTTCACTCCTAGGTACAGACCCCAAAGAATTAAAAACAGGAGCTCAAACAGGTACATGGTCCCGCCAGCATTATTCACAATAGTCAAAAGGCAGAGATAGCCCAAGGGTCCATCCGTGCATGAATATGGATCAACAGAATGTGGCCCATGCACACAGTGGAATATTATGCAGCCAGGAAAAAGAATGGTGCACTGGCAGGTGCTATGGCGTGCATGAGCCTTTGAAAAGCTTTACGTTCAGTGAAAGATGCCAGATACACAAGCACACATGTTGTATGCCTCAATATACGTGACATGTCCAGAATAGGTAAATCCACAGACTCAAAGTGGCGTCGTGGTTACCAGAGGATGAAGAAGGGGGAATGAGGAGTAACTGCTCATGAGAATAGATCTCTCTTTGAGATAATGAAAATATTCTCAACCTAGACAGAGGTGGTGGTTGTACAACACTGTGAATGGACTAATTGCCCCCGAATTGTCCACTTTAAAACAGTTGATTTTAAGGCTGTATGAATTTCACCTCAATAAAAGATATTTATTTATTTATTTTTATTATTATACTTTAAGTTCTGGGGTACCTGTGCAGAACGTGCAGGTTGGTTACATAGGTATACATGTGCTATAGTGGTTTGCTGCACCCATCAACTTGTCATTTGCATTAGGTATTTCTTCTAATGCCCTCCCTTCCCCTGCCCTGCACCCCCTGACAGACCCCAGTGTGTGATGTTCCCTTTCCTGTGTCCGTGTGTTCTCATTGTTCAACTCCCACTTATGAGTGAGAACATGCGGTGTTTGGTTTTCTGTTCTTGTGTTAGTTTGCTGAAAATGATGGTTTCCGGCTTCGTCCATGTCCCTGCAAAGGACATGAACTCATCCTTTTTTATGGCCGCATAGTATTCCATGGTGTATACTCGTGGAATATACATCATCCCTGGTCATTAGAGAAATGCAAATCAAAACCACAATGAGATATACCATCTCATGCCCATTAGAATGGCGATCATTAAAAAGTCAGGAAACAACAAATATTGAGAGGATGTGGAGAAATAGGTGGGAGTGTAAATTGGTTCAACGATTGTGGAAGACAGTGTGGCGATTCCTCAAGGACCTAGAAGCAGAAATACCATTTGACCCAGCAATCCCATTTGACCCAGCAATCCCATGACAAAGGATTATAAATCATTCTACTATACCTAATCATTCTACTATGAAGACACATGCACATGTGTGTTTATTGCAGCACTGTTCACAATAGCAAAGACTTGAAACCAACCCAAATGCCCATCAATGATGGACTGGATAAAGAAGAATTTTTTTAAAATAGTCTTTAAAAATGGAAAGAGAAGAGAGCAGAGGGTACATACCAGGATGCCATCCACAGCAGAGTTCTGCCTGTGCAGATGCTGAGAAGAGACAGAACCTCAAACCCTGGGACTCCTGGGTGTCCACAAAGCATTGGCTCCTGGTTTGTAAGAAAACTAAGCATTCAGAAACATTTGCCATGATTTTCCTAAATTATGTTGACTCTGCTGGTAGTTACTGAAAGGTATTTTAGGTCTGTGCGCTACGATCATCATAATAACAAATTGAGCTTGTGTGTTGCGTATCTTTACTCTGATTTTTCAGTGATTCAGTTTCACTATGTTTACAAAACAATTCATCTTCAATATTTTGGAGGAAAACGACAAAAACGAACAGACAGTGGAAGAAGGCTTGGTTTCCATCACCTGTGTCTCAGGTCTCCCTGGAGAAAATTTTAAGTGCATGGATGGGAACTTTTTCTGTTTGGGGTTCCCATAACTCTTTCCAAGCCTGAATTGATTATCATCATCACCATCATCATCGTCACCATCATAACCATCACCATCATCACCATCACTAACATCTTTGCCACGATCATCATCACCATCACCATCATTGCCATCAGCATCATCTTCACCATCATCATCATCACCATCACCATCACCACCATCACCATCATTATCACCATCATAACCATCTTTATCACCATCATAACCATTACCATCATCACCATCACTAGTCTCTTTGCCACTACCATCATCACCATCACCGTTACTATTACCATCATCACTATCACCATCATTTTCACCATCATCACCATCACCATCATCATTATCATCATCGTCATCCTCATCATCGCCATCACCATCAGCACCATCACCATCGTCATTATCAGCATCACCATCATCACCGTCACTAACTTCTTTGCCACTACCATCATCATCATCATCCAAACCCTCTGTGTAAGAATGAATGAGAAAAATCACGGCTCCCCCATGACACCTGCTGGCAGAGAAACCCACACAGAATCAGACTCAAACACGCTGTTTCTCCCTGTCTCTCTCTCTCTGATCCTCTCTCCCTACCTCCTTCTCTCTGTCTCTTTTCTGTCTGTCTTTCTCTCCCACTCTCTCTCCCTTTCTGTCTCTCTGAGTCCCTTTCTCTCCTTCTCTTCTGTCTCTCTTTGTCCCTGTCTTTCCCTGCCTCCTTCCCTCCATCCCTCTCTCCCTCGCTGTCTCTCTCTCTCCCATTCTGTCTCTCTTGAGACTTTCTCTCCCTTTTTCTCCTTCACTTTCTGTCTCTCTTTCTGTGTCTCCTCTCCATCTCTCCGTCTCTCCGTCTCTCGCTGTCCCTGTCTCTACCTCCCTTCTCTCCGTTTCTCTCCCTCTCTGTCTCTCTCTGCATCCCTGTCTCTCCCTCCCTCCTTCTCTCCATCTGTCTCCCCCTCTCTGTCTTTGTGTCCCTGTCTCTCCCTCCCTCTTTCTCTCCGCTCTCTCCCTCTCTGTCTCTCTCTCTGTCTCTGTTCCAGTCTCTCCCTCCCTCCTTCTCCCTGTCTCTCTCTCCCTCTCTGTCCCTCTCCCTCTGTCCCTGTCTCTCCCTCCTTCCTTTTCTCCACCTCTCTCTCCCTCTCTGTCTCTCTCTGTGTATCCCTGTCTGTCCCTCCCTCCTATCTGTCTCTCCCTCTCTGTCTCTCTCTCTGTGTCCCTGTCCCTGTGTCCCTGTCTCTCCCTCCTTCTTTTCTGTCTCTCTCTCTTCCTGTCTCTCCCTCACTCTCTTTTCCCTTTCTCTCACCTCTCTTCCCTTCTCTGTCTCTTGACAAAAACTCTTTCCTTTGACTGAAACCTAAGCCAGGCTCCTCTGAGTCCCCTGCCCGATGAGGCTGGACCTTGGGCTTCCCTCCACGTCCTTGTAGAATCACTTCTGAGCAAGAATCCTGCTATACCAGTGGGGTGAAAGTCCCCCACCCTTGAGGCCTGACCGTCCTGATCACCCTGGCTGGCGGTCCGCAGTGATCCAATCAAGTCAGTGTAGCCAGAAACTGCTTCTCCTAGGAATTTCCTCTGAGTAATCCACGGCCCCTACCCGTGTAGCCCCATAGTTGTAAATCTCCACTTCTCCGCGTTGGAGTCAAGACGGGCTGCTCTCTCCCCATTGCAAGACTTCGCTACAGGGAGTTTCCTGATAGCTGCCATCTTGGATGCCTTCAATGAAATCTGCTTTCCTGTCTTTAACTGACATTGAAATATTTCTTTTTCTTTTTCTTTTTTTTAATTTGAATTTTATGTTCTGGGATACATGTGCTGAACATGCAGGTTTGTTACATACGTTTACATGTGCCATGGTGGTTTGCTTGTGCCTATGAACCTGTCATCTAGGTTTTAAGCCCTGCATGCATTAGGTATTTGTCCTAATGCTCTCCCTACCCTTGCTCCCCACCTGCCAACAGGCCCCCATGTGTGACGCTCCCCTCCCTGTGTCCATGTGTTCTCATTGTTCAACTGCCACTTATGAGCGAGAACATGAGGTGTTTGGTTTTCTGTTCCTGTGTTTCTTGATTATAAATCATTCTACTATAAAGACACATGCACACATATGTTTGTTGCGGCACTGTTCACAATAGCAAAGACTTGGAACCAACCCACATGCCCATCAATGATAGACTGGCTAAAGAAAATGTGGCACATAGACACCACGGAATACTATGCAGCCATAAAAAAGGATGAGTTCATGTCCCTTGCAGAGACATAGATGAAGCTGAAATACTTCTTTCTTTAACCCTACATTCTTTCCCTGTCAGTGTGTATCGGTCTCTGGCTCTCACCCCACGTTGGTTCTGAAATGTCCACCTTGAATGTAAAATCCCAGGGAAGTGGGGCCTGAAGAGCTGTCATGGTTCTTAACACGCCCATTGCATGGCGTTCTGCCCACGTGAGACGTGGCCCTCAATCTTGTCCTCTCGCCTGCCCTGCATTTTCCAAGGGCGTCTTTCCTTATCCATGGCTCAGAGTCCCCTTCCTAAGTGTCCACGTCAGCATCCTGGAGACGAATGATGGCTGCAGGCTCTGGGACACTGTGGTACCCAACAGCTCTGGGGGCCGGATCCATACGATGCTGGAATCATCTCATAGATTCCCGGGGCCACAGCTCCATGGCAACCTTGCTGCCCAGGCGAGGGTGCCCATCATCCTAGCCTCCTTGGGAGTGCGGTGCCTTCGGAGACCCACGAGGTGCGGTGCTGAGACTGGACACATCCCAGCAAAACCAGCTGGTCACTCGGACCCTGGCTGTGACTCCAAAACCCCTAAGCACAGAGGGAGACGCACCAGCAGTGCCCGGACAAACTGGCTTTCCACGCCGCAGGTCCCTGTGAGTCTATTCTACAGCGGCAATCCATCCCCGTCCAGCAAGGGCCTTTCCCATGAGAAAAGGCTTGACCCTGAGGTCAAGCGCATGTGCCAACCACCCCAGCAAGCCCCTTGGATCCTGCCCCCACAGGAGCCCTGGAATCCACTGCCACATCGCGCCTGGCATGCTCATTCTGGGTGTCGGAGACTCTGCATTCTTGCAGCCAGCACTCGGCCATTTATTCATTCTCCAAGAGGCCACAGTGCTCCCCGTGGCTGCATCCAGAGGTTCACCAGCCACATGCCCTTGTAGGTGACCGTCGGTTTCTCTCCTGGAATCTCCACCTACCGCCTGCTCCAACTTCCTTGAGGACACGCTCCCACCTCCCACGCAAAGCTAGTCTGCTGTCTTTGTGCAGTCAGCTCCCTATTGAGCTGTACCCACATCTACAGGTACCACCAAGACAGCCTGCTAGCCTCAGAGGCACTGGGGCTGAGGTCAGCACAATGGCCTGGCCATGTTCTCCTAGGAGACGCCTGAATCTCTTCCGTTTCTTCCTCAATGCGGGGGTTGCAAAGGTGGGAAAGGTTGACGGGAAGGAGGGATGCTTTCCACCTGGTGAATGATCCTGTGATGTTATCCCCACCTCTGAGCTTTCCTTGGGCGGGCACTCTGGGCCACTAACTGAACCCTGATGCTGACAACAATGAATATATAAAGACGCCCGAAGCTGCCGTTCTCTGCTGGTAAGGCTGGCTCTCATTATATTCCCATCACCTGAAGATCATTTTGTCACGTCGAAGGAAGCCCCTGGCCCTGAAGGACTCACTTCTCCCTGCAGTGACATTTAAAATTCCATTTCCCGTTATTAACGTTTTACCCAGGGGGCAAAGCCTTGCTCTGTCCTCGATTTCAGAAGCCACCGTGCGTCTCTTTCCTTTGGGAAATTTAATTTTTAAGCAACAAACAGTGACTGCATCTATCTGTAGGGTACACTGTGACATTGTGATATATGTACACATCATGGGATAATTGCCTGAAGCCAATGAACATATTCATCACCTCACCTGCTTTTCTTTTGTGTGTGTGGTGCACGCATTTAAAATCCTACATTTAGGCCAGGCACGGTGGCTCATGCCTGTAATCCCAGCACTTTGGGAGGTGGGCAGATCACGAGGTCAGGAGATCGACACCATCCTGGCTAACACGGTGAAACCCCGTCTCTATCAAAAAATATAAAAAAGTAGCCAGGTGTGGTGGCGGCGCCTGCAGTCCCAGCTACTCGGGAGGCTGAGGCAGGAAAATGGCGTGAACCCGGGAGGCGGAGCTTGCAGTGAGCTGAGATCCGGCCACTGCACTCCAGCCTGGGCGACAGAGCGAGACTCCGTCTGAAAAAAAAAAAAAAAAAATCCTGTGTTTATTGTAGGACTGTTCACAATAGCAAATAGCAAATACATGGGATCAACCCAAGAGTCCATCAACACATGAATGGGGCCGGGTGTGGTGGCTCTCGCCTGTCATCCCAGCACTTTGGGAGGTCGAGGTGGCTGAACACCTGAGGTCAGGAGTTCAAGACCAGCCTGGCCAACATGGTGAAACCCCGTCTCTACTAAAACTACAAAACTTAGCCAGGCGTCACGGTGCTTCACCTGTAATCCCATGTACTCGGGAGGCTAAGGCACGAGACTCGCTTGAGCCTGAGAGACGGAGGTTGCAGTGAGCCCAAATTGTGCCACTGCACTCAAGCCTGGGCACATGGTGAGACTGTGTCTCAAAAAAAAAAAAAGAAAAAAATTGTTCACAGTAGGTTTTATATTTTTTTTATTACTAAAGTACTGTGCATTTCAAAATAGTTCAGGGTAGATTTTATTTTAGTTCTATTTTGTTAGTTAATAATAAAGTAATGTGCATTTCAAAATTGTTCAGTATCGGTTTCATTTTTATTTTGGTTAATAATAAGTCACTGTGCATTTCAAAATTGTTCAGAGTATGGCTCACGCCTGTAATCCTAGCACTTTGGGAGGCCGAGGCGGGTGGATCGCCTGAGGTCAGGAGTTCGAGACCAGCCTGGGCAACATGGTGAAACCCCGTCTCTACTAAAAATACAAAAATTAGCCACGTGTGGTAGTGGATGCCTGTAATCCTAACTACTCAGGAGGCGGAGGCAGGAGAATTGCTTGAGCCCGGGAGGTGGAGGTTGCAGTGAGCCGAGATAGTGCTACTGCACTCCAGCCTGGGTGACACAGTGAGACTCCATCTCAAAAAAAGAAAAAAATTATTCACAGTAGGTTTTATATATATATATTTAATAATAAAATACTGTGCATTTCAAAATTGTTCACTATAGGTTTTATTTTAGATTTATTTTTGTTAATAATAAAACACTGTTCATTTCAAAATTGTTCAGAGTAGGTTTTATTTT
>NW_016815997.1:533124-538248 GCF_001698545.2 Rhinopithecus bieti
CTACTCTGAACAATTTTGAAATGCATAATGCTTTATTATAAACTAACAAAAATAACCTACTCTGAAGAATTTTGAAATGCAGTGTTTTATTATTAACAAAAATAAAACCTACTCTGAACAGTTTTGAAATGTGCTTTTATTATTAATTCTCAAAAGTAAAACCTAGTCTGAACAGTTTTGAAATGCACTGTTTTATTATTAACAAAAAGAAAACCTACTCTGAACAATTTTGAAATGCCCAGTGTTTTATTATTAATTATGTCACCGTGCTGGGCAGTTAGCTGTGCAGAGCTTATTCCTCCTGTCTAACCAAAACTCTGTATTATCTGACCAACATCTCCCGCCGTGACCTCCCCGAGTCTCTGCTACCCACCCTTCTACTCTTGCTTCTGTGAGTTTGACTTTTTCAGATTCCACATAGCAGTGAGACCATGCGCTCTTCATCTTTCTTTCTTTCTTGTTTGTTTTGTTTTTGTTTTTGTTTTTTTTTCAAGATGGGGTCTTGCTCTGTCACCCAGGAAGTGGCACGATCTCGGCTCACTGCAACCTCTGCCTCCTAGGTTCAAGTGATTCTCCTGCCTCTGCCTCCCGAAGAACTGGGATTATAGGCCTGCGCCACCATTCCCAGCTAATTTTTTTTATTTTCGGTAGAGATGGCGTTTCACCATGTTGCCCAGGCTGGTCTCCAACTCCTGACCTCAAATGATCCACCCACCTTGGCCTCCCAACGTGCTGGGATGACAGGCATCAGCCACCGCACCCACCTCTGTCTTTCTTAATTTCACTGAAGAGGATTGATTTGGCCCGAGTACAAGAGTTGCCGCCTCAGCTGTGGTCTGGACCCGTGCATGAAAACCTCAGTTCCAACTCTGGACCGTGCGAGGGTCCCAGCCTCACAGGTGTACTGAATCCAGGTCCAAGAGTCATCATCTGCTTGTGAGACTCAGAACCTCACCTGTGGACTGTGTCTATACTGGGGGTGACAATCCTATCGGCTGGGTGTACCTACGAGACTCACCATCTTGCCTCTGTGCTGGGTCCTGTCAGTGGTACAGGAGAGAGAAAGAAATCATTTAGGTGTGGCCGGGCACGGTGGCTCATGCCTGTCATCCCAGCACTTTGGGAAGAAGCCAAAGCAGGCAGATCACCTGAGGTCGGGAGTTCGAGACCAGCCTGACCAACATGGTGAAACCCCATCTCTACTAAAAATACAAAAATTAGCCGGGCGTGGTGGTGGGTGCCTGTAGTCCCAGCTACTTGGGAGGCTGAGGCAGGAGAATGGCTTGAACCAGGGAGGCGGAGGTTACAGTGAGCTGAGATCGCACCATTGCACTCCAGGCTGGGGCCACAGAGCGAGACTCCGTCTCAAAAAAATAAACGGATAAATAAATAAATAAATAAATAGAAAAAAAAGAAATTGTATAGGTGGAGAGTTAGGGTGAAAGGGCCTCCAGAGAAAACTTTCCTTCTAACGAAAAGCAGCTCGCGGCCATGGTGGCTCCTGTCCGCCAGAGAGGCACGGGGTATATCAGCCGGGGAGGCATGTGATATAAAAGTATTATTATACCTTTGCAGTCTTGTATCTGCAAAGACCCTGTTTGCAGATTCCCCATGCTGACATTTCTGTGCATGTGAATTTAGCGGAAGGAGGCACTATTCCACCCAGGGCCAAGCTAACATTTCCACCTTTTTCTGTTTTCCCCTTTCATTCTCCCAACGCCTGCTGAGGAGAAAACAGACTTTGAGAGCCGTCCCCAAGAAGAAATAACAGGGAATACGTGCTCTGGTTTCTTCTCACCGCACGCACAGAAATCCGTTTTCCATTTCCCCTCAGGATGATCGCAGGGCCCCTCCCGTTCTCTTCTGTGCACCTGTGAGTCAGAACGCGCGGTTCTCACTGCACCACGGCCTGAAGACTTGGGAAGCTGCTCTCTGGCTTTGCCGCCACGAGAAGACCTGGAAGATGGTAGTGACCTTTGCAGTGATTCAGAATAAAAAATATCAAGTCAGCCTTGTGCATATTTTCACTGTCTCATGGTTTCTTGCATATAAACAGGATCCTAAAGCCTTTAAGTCCCGGAGGACATACACAGGTTTGTTCTAGGGGTAAACTTTTGTCTTGGGGGGTTGTGGTTTGAACCCAAAAACATCTGAGACAGGCCTCAGTTAATTTAGAAAGTTTCTTTTGCCAAAGTGGAGGACGTGAAGATGGGTACCCATGACACAGGCTCAGAAAGTCCTCAGGTCATGTGTCCAAGGTTCTCAGATGACAGCTTTTGGTTTTATACCTTTTTTTTTTTTTTTTTGAGACAGTTTCACTGTGTCCCCCAGCCTGGAGTGCAACGGCACGATCTCGGCTCTCTGCAACCTCCACCTCCCAGGTTCGAGCGATTCTCCTGCCTCAGCCTCCTGAGTAACTGGGATGACAGGCGCCCACCGCCGTGTCGGGCTAAGTTTGAATTTTTAGTAGAGACGGGGTTTCACCATGTTGGCCAGACTGGTCTTGAACTCCCGATCTCAGATGATCCGCCCGCCTCGGCCTCCTTCCCTAAGTCCTGGGACTACAGGCGTGAGCCACCACGCCCGGCCTTATACATTGTAGAGAGACGTGAGACATCAATCAATATATGCAAGAAGTACGTTGGTTCTGTTACGAATGCTTGCTTTTCCGGGCTGTAGAGAAATAGCCCTTGAACATAAATTTAATTTCCTCAGCCAGGCCGTTTTTTTACTTTCTGCAGAATGGGTACACTCGCCAGCAGTTTGGCCACAAGAGTACCCAGAACAAAGGGGACAGGGTCACTTATGACCTGACGCGTCCACGCTACGCTGTGTCCGGTTTCCATGGGCTGGAGCGGGCCCTCCCATTCTGTATTTGTCCCGATCGGCCAGCAACTTAGAACTTTTTGAAAGAGGCAAAGGCAGAGGAGAACAAAGGAAGGAGGAAATCACTTGTGGAATGCTGAGAAAGGTAAAAACACCTGCAAATAAGGAAGAGGAACAGGCTCTGACCTCATGCTTGCTTGGACCAGGATAAGCATGCCAGGGTGCATATTTAGGCTACACTGTGGGAGCTATGAACACAAAGAACAGAGATGTAAGAACGTCAGCATAGGTCTTTGAATAAATTTTACTTCTAAGAGAAGTTAGTATTTATTCCTAATTAGACGGGGCGGAAAGTCTTTGAAGACGAACCTCTACTTTCCTGTTTACTGTTGGGTCTGCAAAGGCAGGACTACCTGAAGCCAAGGCAGGAAGACTGGAAGTGGGGAGGGAGCCTCCAGGTCACAGACGGTGCCACACAAATGGTTACGTTTTTCTGAGTTTCTGATGAGCCTTTCCAAAGGAGGTGATCCAATATGCATCTATCTCACCGAGCAGAGGGAGGACTTTGAATACAATGGGAGGCAGGTTTGCCCTGAGCAGTTTCCAGCTTAACTTTTCCTTAGTGATTTTGGGGGTCCACGATATTTTCCCTTCACTGTTGAATTAACTATTTTATCACCCAAGTATTAAGCCCAGTACCTAAAAGATATTTTTTCCTGATTTTCTTCTTCCCCTGCCTTCCGCCCTCTGCTACGGCCAACTGTGTGCTGCTTCTCTCCATGTGTCCATGTGTGCTCATCACTGAGGTCCCACTTGTAAGTGAGAATATGTGGTATTTGGTTTTCTGTTCCTACATTTGGTTGCTGAGGATAATGGCCTCCAGCTCCATCCACATTCCTGCAAAGGACATGATTTTATTCCTTTTTTATGGCTGCATAGTATTCCATGGTGTATATCTACTACACTCGCCTTATCCAGTCTACAACTGATGGACATTTAGGTTAATTCTATGTCTTTGCCATTGTGAACAGTGCTGCAGTAAACATATGTGTGCATGTATCTCTGTGTTTTTTTTTTTTTCTTTCTTTGAGACACTGTCTGGCTCAGAATTTCAGCCACCTGGCAGGCAGGTGCCACGTCGAACATGCCTGCCATGGAAACCTGTCCCAGTCAAGCAGTACCTATGGATGCATGTAGCAGATACAGTAAAGTTAGCTCCAGGAAGTAACTGTGTCACCCACCCCATAGACTGCACACATCATACAGGACTGGAGAAAATAATTCAGGCTTGGGTGGCTGACGCCTGTAATCCCAGCACTTTGGGAGGCCGAGATGGGCAGACCACGAGGTCAGGAGATCGAGACCATCCTGGCTAACACAGTGAAACCCCGTCTGTACTGAAAATGCAAACAATTAGCCGGGTGTGGTGGCAGGTGCCTGCAGTCCCAGCTACTCAGGAGGCTGAGGCAGGAGAATGGCGTGAACCCGGGAGGCTGAGGTTGCAGTAAGTCGAGATGGAGTCACTGCACTCCAGCCTGGGCAACAGAGCGAGATTCCGTCTCAAAAAAAGAAAAAAGAAAAAAAAGAAAATAACTCAGACTTAAGCCCCATTAAGATTGCCTGTCTCTCTGTCTCAGAACAAGAACGCACCACAGTAGCAGCGTACGGGGAAAATGTTATGACACGTAATGACTACAAAGCAAGTATAGATACTCGGGGGAAAAACCTCAGTGGTCTCCTGAGATGGCTCTTGGTGGTTGAGTGTCTGACTGTCAGCACTGGCAGTTTAGACACAGGAGGTTTACAGAAAGAATGTGGGTGGCGATTTAAATTCTTTATTTTTTGTCTTTTTCACTTCGTCCTACAGAGGGATTTATTTATTTATTTATTATTTATTATTTTATTATTTTTGCTTAATATCTGTGTCTTTACTTGTTCTTAAACATAATTTCAACTCTGGCCGGGCGCAGCAGCTCAGGCTTGTCATTCCAGCACTTTGGGAGGCTGAGGAGGGTGGATCACCTGAGGTCAGGAGTTCGAGACCAGCCTGGCCAACGTGGTGAAACCCCGTCTCTACTAAAAATACAAAAATCAGTCAGGCATGGTGGTGGGTGCCTGTCATCCCAGCTGCTCGGGAGGCTGAGGCAGCAGAATCTCTTAGAACCTGGGAGGCAGAGGTGGCAGTGAGCCGAGATTGCAACACTGCACTCCAGCCTGGGCAACAAGAGCGAAACTCTGTCTAAAATATATATAGAAATAATAATTTTTATTACTTTTTTTTTTTTTTTTTTTTTTTTT
>NW_016815997.1:541027-579594 GCF_001698545.2 Rhinopithecus bieti
TTATAATTATTTATATATTTTTTCATATATTTATTATTCATTGTATTTGTTTATTTTGTTTATGCATGTTTGCATATTTATAATTGTTTGTATTTATTTTGTTGATATCTTTTTATATATTCACAAGTATTTTTATCTAGCCATTTAGTTTATATGATTTTATATATTGAGAGTTATTTTTATGTAGTTATTTCATTTATCTATTGAAGCTAACTTGGGAGAAGCGGGAATTCCTACAAAGGAGAATGAGATGGAAGCGATCATCACAGAAATGGCAGGACGTAACAGCTGTGAGTCAAACGCATTTTCCAAAAAATGGCTGCCTGCTGGGTTCTCACTGAAAATTTAAAAGAGAATCAATTGTAGACATATTCTGGGAGAATGTCAAACAAGAGAAAATAAAGAACATGCTGAGATTAAAAAAAAAAAAGGTAGAACCTATGCCGTTTTCACTTCATTTTAGCCACAAGAAATGACATAGTAATATTGAGTAGTCAATACTGACAGAAAAAAAAAATCCTTCTCAAGAATTCTCCCTGAGATCATGGTAGAATTAGGTATATGTTTTTCAAAGTATTGCTAAAATAATTTTAAATATAGTTTATTCCATTAACTATATTTCACTTGGTAATTGTGACATGGTGCAAACCCAAGCCGTACACAGGAAACTACTTTCTCTTTTCTTTTTTGAGACGGAGTTTCGCTCTTGTCACCCAGGCTGGAATGCAATGGCACGATCTCGGCTCACCGCAATCTTCACCCCCCGGCTTCAAGCAATTCTCCTGCCACAGCCTCCCGAGTAGCTGGGATTACAGGCATGCAGCACCACACCCGGCTAATTTTTGTATTTTTAGTAGAGACGAGGTTTCTCCATGTTGGCCAGGCTGGTCTTGAACTCCCGATCGCAGGTGATCTGCCCGCCTCGGCCTCCTCAAGTGCTGGGATGACAGGCGTGAGCCACCGCGCCCGGCCAGGAAACTACTTTCTAAGTAAGCGAACGAATTGCGAGTGGAACGGTCTAATCCTCTAAATCAAACCGTTTTTGTCATGGGTGATTTCTGCCTTCGGAGGCGTTAGGGAAGTGTAAAGAGGGCTGATTCTCAGCACGCACTTCAAAACGCCTCACAAACCGAAAGCCAAACAGATTACGATGGTTAAAAGTCTTGCAAACATTCACAGCACAGCTAGCTCAGCCTTCTCGTCAGCTCTATCAAGCCACGGAACAGGAACAAAATATCTTTAATAGGATTTTCTAAATACGACCAAATCGTGTGCGTATTCCTCTCTGAGGGATGAAACCTCTATGAGTTTATTTTAATTTGTTTGATATTTTTCCTCTGTAGATGATGGCCCTGTAACTAGGGGAAACGTCTTTTGCCACATTGCAATTTAAACTGGAAGACTTTATAATTACAATATTTTCTAAAATTTCCCCGGTTGATATATGCTACCAAGAATAATGTCCAGTTGGGAAGGAGATCAACCTAGGAAGAGATACTTGGAGAATCATTTTATGAATCTGCTGAAATCTTTATCTCTTATATTTTGTTCCTGTTAGTTCCTATCACCACTTGGCTACTCAGTATTGCTGTGTCGTTTCTTGTGGTTGAAATGAAGTCAGAACAGTATAGGTTCTACAGTTGTTTTTTAAATCTCCACATAAACACTTCTTTATTTTTTTCTTGTGTGACATTCTACCAGAACATGTCTAGAATTGATTCTCTTTTAAAAAGCATGGGTGGATACGGTCGTGGGGAGAGTGTCTATGTGTGTATGTGTGTGACAGAGACAGAGACAAAGAAAGTGAGAGAAGGGAAGAGAGGAATAGAGAGGAGGGAGGAGAGAGAGACAGAGAGAGGAAGAAAGGCAGAGAGGGAAGAAGAAAGAAAGATAAAGGAAGAGAGGGAGAAAGACAGACAGAAAGAGAGACAGGAAGGAGGAGGGAGGGAAGAAGAGAGTGAGAGAGACAGAGAGGGAGGGAGAAAGAGAGGAAGAGGGAGAGAGAGACAGAGAGAGGAAGAAAGGCAGAGAGGGAAGGAGAGAGAGGGAAGAAGAGAGACAGGAAGGGGAAGAGAGAAGAGAATGAGAGAGAGACAGAGAGAGGGAGGAAGAAAGAGAGGAAGGGGGAGAGAGACAGAGAGAGGAAGAGAGGAAGAAAGAGAAGGAAGGAGAGAGAGGGAGGAAGAGAGGCAGGAAAAGGTAGAGAGAATGAGAGAGAGACAGAGAAGGAAGAAGGAAGAGGAGAGAGATACAGAGAGAAGAAGAGAGGAAGAAAGAGAGGGAAGGAGAGAGAGAGGAAGAGAGAGAGGAAGAGAGAAAAGAAGGGCGAGAGAGAGAGAAGAACAGAATGAGAGAGAGAGGGATGGAGAGAGAGAGAGAAGGGGGGACAGAGAGAGGAAGAGAAGAAGAAAGAGAAGGAAGGAGAGAGAGAGAGAGGAAGAGACAGAGGAAGAGAGAGAGGAAGAGAAACAGGAAGAGGGAGAGAGAGAAGAAGAGAGTGAGAGAGAGACAGAGAGGGAGGGAGGAAGAGAGAGGGGAAAGGGGAGAGACAGACAGAGAGGAAGAGAGGCAGAGAAGGAGGAAGAAAGAGAGAGAAAGGGAGGAGGACAGACAGAAAGCCAGGAAGAGAGAGAAGCAGAGGACTGAGAGAGAGGAAGACTAGGGGCAGAGAGAGAAGAGGGACAGAGGAAATCAGAGAGTGGGAGAGAGAGAGAGTGGGAAGAAGAGAGAGGCAGAGACAGAAAGAAAAAGGAAGAGAGAGAACGAGAGAGTGGTGCATTCCACAAGCTACTTAGTGCAAAAGGAGATTCCTAGCTTGGGCCCAGCCCTGCACCTTTAGGGACTATGGAAGGCGATTTCCGGCTATGGTGCTATGTCTGTGCCCACTTCATCTTGGGCGCTCTGCAACAGAGAATCAACTGAGGACTCTTCTTCAAATGCACTCACCTGAGTCTGCATAAGGCTGAGACCCAGGAGGGAGGGTGCTGTACTTGGGACCACTGGGAGCCCAGTTGCTCCTGAGCCAGGGATGCAGGCAGAGCAGGTTGGTCGGTGCAGGGATGCTTTGCTGAGTGTGAACCCTCAGGGAACTGTAAATGAAAGTCAGACCCCCGTGAGAAGAGGAAAGAATGCCAGCTTCTCCGAGCTGTGGAGGGTTTGCTGTCTACCCAGCCTTGCCTGCAGCTCACCGCCGGACTTACCAGCCTCCACCTCCACAACACCCCTTGAAGAAAGACACACGTCAGGCTGATATTTCTAAAGGAGGAAACTGAGGCAGGTCCTTGAGTGACACTGGCAAGGTCACATGTGGCTTCATTGCTCTCTGACTTTCGTGTCTTCTACTGAGGAGTAATAGTACTGATAGCCATCGTGGCAATAGCAGCTGTAATAATACTAGTTGTAACAGTAGGAAGATTTGCTGTTAGCGTAGTTGCAATGGTTACAGCGGTGGTATAGTTTCATTAGTTGTAGTAGCAATGCCAGTTTACTAGCTGTAGTAACAGCAATAATTGCAGTAGAGGTAGTTGTAATCATAGCAGTAAATTTTGTAGAAGTACTGGTAGTTTTAGTAGTAGTTGGAGTAGCAGCAATCACTGTAGTAATAGTTGTAGTTGTAATAATGATAGTTTTAGTAGTACCTGTAGTGATAGCTATGATTGCAGTAGTAGGATAGTAGTATTACCAGAAGCAATAGTCCTAGTAGTGGCTTCAGTAATGGTAGTTTACAAGCTGCAGTAGTAGCAATAATCACAGTAGTAGTGTGGTAGTATTAGCAGTAGCAATAGTCCTAGCAGTGGCTAGAGTAATGGTAGTTGTCATAGTCGTTGTAGTAGTAGCAATAATTGCAACAGTAGCATAGCAGTGCTATTAGTACTAATAATTCTAGTAGTGGTTGTAGTAATGCTACTGTTAGTAGTAGCTATAGTAATAGCATTAATTGCAGTGGTAGCATAGCAGTACTAGTACTAGCAATAGTCCTAGCAGTGCTTGTAGTAATAGTAGTTGTTGTAGCACTAATTGTTGATGTAATAGTAACTATAGCAATAGCTGTATTAGCGGTGGTAGCAGTAACAGCAGTCCCACATATAGTCCTTGGTAAGCATCTGGAGCTGTTGTACACATGCATTCCATATATGAACTCATCTCATCCACACAGTGACTTCGTTTTGTTTTTTTCTCTGAGACAGAGTCTTGCTCTGTTGCCCAGGCTGGAGTGCAGTGACAAGATCTCGGCTCACTACAACCTCTGCCTCCCAGGTTCAAGCAATTCTCCTGCCTCAGCCTCCCGAGTAGCTGGGATGACAGGCACCTGCCACCACACCTGGCTAATTTTTTAATTTTTAGTAGAGACGGGGTTTCATCATGTTGGTCAGGCTGGTCTCAAACTCCTGACCTCAGGTGATCCACCTGCCTTGGCCTCCCAAAGTGCTGGGATGACAGGTGTGAGCCACTGTGCCCAGCCTCACACACTGACTTTGCAGGTTGTACTATGACATCCACAGAGAGCCTGAGCGTTCTTTCCAAGGTCACACAGCTGGTAGGTTGTACATTCTTACCTCTCAATCTTGGTCTTCTGTGCTTTACTAGGCTGAGAAAATAAAAAGAAAAAGATCATTGTGCAATGTTTATATATGCAGCGTGTTCCTGGCCTTCAAAGAATTCTCCAACATTGAGATTTTAATCTGAGATTCATGGCTGTCTGAGAAGACGTGGGAGGCCAGAGGTAGCTTTAAAAAGTATCCGGCACCTTCAAAATGATGGGCAAAATATATGCAACTGTATCTGCAATTTTTCCAGGAAGAGGTCTGGAGTTGTTATTAGCTGTGGAAGAGATCATCGAATGGAAGGATTGCAAAGAACCAACTAGCAAATGGTTGAACAGATGCTCTAAGGCTGCCAGCATGGGGAATCTCAGCTTCTCTCACCCTCCTGAGAGGCTGGGAGACACTCATGAGAAAGATGATCCTCACTTGGAGTGGCCTCTTATCCAAATGGGACCTCAGGGCATCTTTGAATTTCATTTCCTGAAATCTCATCAACACACTTATCACAGCTTTGATGAGGGAGTCCTGGAGAGACCTTTGTCCCAGGAACAGGCTGGATCAGTATGGTCCACACGGAAGTCTCAGGGCTGTTCTTTTTTTAAATATATACTTTAAGTTCTAGGGCACATGTGCACAAGGTACAGGTTTGTTACATAGGTATCCATGTGCCATGCTGGTTGCTGCACCCATCAACTCGTCATTTACATTAGGTATTTCTCCTAATGCTCTCCCTCCCCCTGCCCCCGACCCCGGTGTGTGACGTTCCTCACCCTGTGTCCAAGTGCTCTCATTGTTCAATTCCCACCGAGGAGTGAGAACATGCGGTGTTTGGTTTTCTGTCCTTGTGTGAGTTTGCTGAGAATGACGGTTTCCAGCTTCATCCATGTCCCTGCAAAGGACATGAACTCTTCCTTTTTGATGGCTGCATAGTATTCCATGGTGTCTCTGTGCCGCATTTTCTTTATCCAGTCTACCATCAATGGACATTTGGGTTGGTTCCAAGTCTTTGCTATAAAGACACATGCACACATAGGTTTATCAGGACTCTTATTGAAGCTGACGGAAGACCAAATTGAAGCACAAACCAGAACAAGGGGTAGACACAGCCCCAGTAACGTCCTGATTGTGCCTCGCTGTGTGTTTACTGTGAGACCAATCCATGACGGAGTTTTTGCATCTTCTCACGGCCATCTGCCTCTGACGATGGCCTTGCCTCCGGTTCTCCACGAGGATGACAGATGGCCAGGTGCGGAAGGAACTGGTGGGAGCCCACTTTTAGACACAAAACCCAAAGTCCGCGTGAGATCAATGGTGTATTTGGTGACACGACCAAACCTGCCTATCTTCTACCTTAACTACATCTCAGTTACCATTGTGCTTAGAAAGACGTACTGACGTTTCTCCTGGAATCATTAGTAGACAATACTGGGGACCACAACTGAACATGAGATTTGGGTGGGGACACAGATGCAAACCAGGAGTATACAAAATGGATTTATTAATATTATATACCAAAACATTTTCTGCAACCGTTAAACTGCCTGGAATAAATGGATGACCAAATGTCTGCATTCTTTTCAGACAACAGGTCTTACTGCTTTCTCACGAACACTTCAAAGTAGTCTCATTCCATATAACTTACCATTTGTAGAGCAACATCGCCTACAATAGTAAAAACCTACGGCATCTCTGGATGAAAATCGGGGAGCGATATTAATTTTTTTCCAGGTTATAAAATAATCCCTGTTTGAGTCAGAAGGCATCTTTTTTTTTTTTTTTTTTGAGACGGAGTCTCGCTCTGTGGCCCAGGCTGGAGTGCAGTGGCCGGATCTCAGCTCACTGCAAGCTCCGCCTCCCGGGTTCACACCATCCTCCTGCCTCAGCCTCCTGAGTAGCTGGGACTACAGGCGCCCGCCACCTCTCCCGGCTTGTTTTCTGTATTTTTTAGTAGAGACGGGGTTTCACCGTGTTAGCCAGGATGGTCTCGATCTCCTGACCTCGTGATCCGCCCGCCTCGGCCTCCCAAAGTGCTGGGATGACAGGCTTGAGCCACCGCGCCCGGCCGGCATCTTAAAATATAAGATTCTTGGCCAGGCATGGTGACTCATACCAGTCATCCCAGCACTTTGGGAGACTGACGTGGGTGGATCACCTGAGGTCAGGAGTTCAAGGCCAGCCAGGACTGTCAACACGGTGAAACCCTGTCTCTACTAAAATTACAAAACAAATTAGCCACGCGAGGTGGCGGGCGCCTGTCATCCCAGCTACCCGAGAGGCTGAGACGGGAGAATCACTTCAACCCAGGAGGCGGAGGTTGCAGTGAGCCGAGATCGCACCACTGCACTCCAGCCTGGGTGACAGACTAAGACTCTGTCTCAAAAAAAGAAAAAAAGAAACAAGAAAAAATGTATATATGATTCTTAAAAAGCAAAACCTTCATGAATAGGGTCTTAACTAAAATATTTGCGATTTGGAATGTGAATTCGAAGTCCTGTGGTGTTCCCACCGGTGCAAGTGGACAGCCTTCTTCTGAGAAGCCTGTGGCACCATCAGAATGCCCCTCTAGTGGCCTTACGTCATATATATTAATTCTAACTGATGACCATCTTTGTATATGGATGAGTCCATTCTCACACGGCCATCCAAGATTTCCTCAGACTGTGTAACTTATAACAAAAGATGATCCGTCGGTCAGGGTTCCACAGGCTGTACAGGAAACGTTCAATCGTGGTGGAAGGTGTGACTGAGACAAAAGCTGCTGTGTGCTGCTTTTTGGCTTTCCTCCCTCGTCCTTTCATCTTGGCACAAAGTCACATAAAACTGCAGGAGAAGACTAGCTTCCCATTCCATCCCTTTCCAGCTCTCCATCCTGCTGAAAGCCACTTCCATTGCTCTCGTCTTACATGACTGGAGAAGGAGAAAGAGGTGAGAGGGATCTCAGCCTAAAGGCCACACCAGTGGCTCTCAATGTCTGGCTCCTGGGACCCTGGGTACTGAAGGTCTTAAAGGTAAAAGTTTGTAGTTCGAATAAAAGTTTTCATGTTGTTCTATTAATCCTCCTTTCCTTCCTTCCTTCCTTCCTTCTTTCCTTCCCTCCCTCCCCCTTCCTTCCTTCCTTCCTACCTTCTTTCCCTCCCTCCCTCCCTCCCTCCCTCCTTCCCTCCTTCCCTCCTTCCCTCCTTCCCTCCTTCCTTCCTTTCCTTCCTTCCTTCCTTCCTTCATCTTGCTCTGTCACCCAGGCTGGAGTGCAATGGCGCAATCTCAGCTCACTGCAACTTCCGCATCCCAGGTTCAAGCGATTCTGAATGTGTGTGTGTGTGTGTGTGTGTGATCATACACACAGGTGTGCACACACATATTTATATCATATATATATATAAATTTTTTAAGACAGAGTCTTGTTCTATTGCCCAGGCTGGAGTGCAATGGTGCAATCTCAGCTCATTGCAAACTCCACCTCTGGGGTTCAAGCAGTTCTCCTGCCTCAGCCTCCCGAATAGCTGGGACCACAGGCGGATGCCACTACGCCTGGCTAATTTTTGTATTTTTAGTACAGACGGGGTTTCGCCATGTTGGTCAGGCTGGTGTCGAACTCCTGACCTCAGGTGATCCACCTGCCTCGGCCTCCCAAAGTGCTAGGATGACAGGCGTGAGCCACCACGCCCGGCCTAACCCCTGTTTTCATTTAAGCCTTCTGGGTTTGGCGTCATGCTCACCCTGTGTTCCTGGAAGTCCTCTGAGATAACTGCAGGGTTTATGGAAATCCAGATATGACTCACCATGTGTTTCTTTCTGGAAGTCTTCTGAGATAATTGCAGGGTTTATTTAAATACAGACGTTAGTCAGCATTGGAAGGTATAGCGGGTTGAAGAGTATTTCTCCCAAATTCACGTCCACCCAGAACCTCAGCATGAGACCTCCTTTGCAAATGGGGTCATAACCGATGGAATTAGTTGAGATGCGACCCTCTTGAGTGAGCATGGGTCCTGAATGCAGAAGTATATCCTCCTCTACAGCCTCCAGAGGGAACTGGATACGATTGTCATGCACTGAAAGGCGGCCCCCGAAATATGGTGATGTCCTGTTCTCCAGAACCTGGGCATGGAACCGTTGGTAGAAATAACGTCTTTGCAGATGTGGAGATGAGATCATCCTGGAGTAAGATGGGCCCTAAATGCAATGCCAGGTGTCCTTCTAAGAAAAGAGGAGACACAGACGCAGAGGAGGAGGCCACGTGGAGGTGGAGGCAGAGACTGCAGTGATGCGGCCACAAGCCCTGGGATGCCTGGAGCCCCCAGCAGTGGGAAGACGTAGGAAGGTTTTTTCCTTAGACCCTCTGGAGGGTGTGTGGTCTGGAGACACCTTGATCTCAGACTCCTGGTCTCCAGAACTGATGGTTTTTGAGGAAAGACCCAGAAAAGTCATCCAGAAGGATTTAAGAGTCCATTTCTACGTAAATCCTGATGCGGTGCAAGATACTCATAAGCATGAAGTCGGCTCCTTCCAGACACGACTTAATAATTTCTAATAACTACAACTTGGAGGTGCTCAGAAAGTCTTTCGGGGGCACCCTCTGCTAAATCACTTTACAAATTCATGCTGATAATACTTCACAATGGGAAGCTATAAATTTGGCAAGGCATGGCAGGGGACAGGGCGCAAGTGTTTCAGTAAGTTGTCTAATTCTTTTTTTTTTTAACTTTTAAAATTATCATACTTTGAATTCTGGTATACAGGTGCAGAACATGCAGGTTTGTTACATAGGTATATATGTGTCATGGTGGTTTGCTGCACCTGTCAACCCGCATCTAGGTTTTAAGCCCTGCATGCATTAGGCATTTGTCCTAATGTTCTCCCTCCCCTTGCTCCCCAGCCCCTGACAGGCTCTGGTGTGTGATATCCCCCTCCCTGTGTCCATGGGTTCTCATTGTTCAACTCCCACTGATGAGTGAGAACATGCGGTGTTTGGTTTTCTGTTCCTGTGTGAGTTTGCTGAGAATGATGGTTTCCAGCTTCAACCATGTCCCTGCAAAGGACATGAACTCATCCTTTTTCATGGCCGCATAGTATGCCATGGTTTATATCTTAGGCTGTCTAATTCTTTGTACATTGCCCTCTGCATCCTGGCTGAGTGCTGCATTGCTGGAAGGGTGTCAGAAACTGAGACAAAAGTTGCTGTGTGCTGCTTTCTAGCTTTCCTCCCTCGTCCTTTCGTCTTGGCATAAAGTCAAATAAAACTGCAAGAGAAGACTAGTTTCCCACTCCATCCCTTTCCAGCTCCCCGTCCTGCTGAAAGCCACTTCCATTACTCAATAAAATCCTCCACCTATCTGTGCAGAGTATGCCAAAGGTTCCGCCCACATCACAGACCCTTTCTTGCCATATGTGAACAGACCACCCACGTCAGGACCATGTCAGACCATGACAGGATATTGTTCTTCATGTCCCTCTTCTTGGACTGGTTTATTCATCCTTTTTTCTTTTTTCTTTTCTTTCTTTCTTTTTTTCTGAGATGGAGTCTTGCTGTGTCACCCAGGCTGGAGTGCAGTGGCGCGATCTCAGCTCACTGCAACCTCCGCCTCCTGGGTCCACACCATTCTCCTGCCTCAGCCTCCCAAATAGCTGAGGCCACAGGTGCCCGCCACCATGCCTAGCTAATTTTTTTGGTATTTTTGGTAGAGACGGGGTTTCACCGTGTTAGCTAGGCAGGTCTCCATCTCCTGACCTCTTGATCCACCCCCCTTGGCCTCCCAAAGAGCTGGGATTACAGGCGTGAGACACTGCACCCAACCTTATTAACCCTTTTTTCTATCCCCTTTCTCTTGATGGTCAATGTTGCTTTGTTTGTTGTGGAATGTTTAAACTGTACCATCTGCATATTGACTAAGTATTCTATTTTGTATGGTTTGCAATGTGAAGTAACTTGGGGGGTGGCTTGAGCCTGTATGACGGTGGCTCTGCCTATCAAGTGAATGGGAAGCACTGAGGAGAACTGCCTCTTTGGGAACTCCATGTAGCTCGTGGTGATATGCACAGGAGGCAAGGAAATACTGGGCAGAAAAGGGTGGGGTCCCTGGCAAGGGCTCCTCCCTCAAGCCCAGGCCCACGGTCCTAAATGACAACTTCACATCCCTTCACATACAGTAAGCACGACTGGGCAGGCCTCAGGAAACATACAATCACGGTGGAAGGCAAAGAGGAGGGAGGCATGCACGTCTTACATCGCGTGCGCAGGAGGAAGAGAGCAAAGGCAGAAGTGCTACACACTTTTTTAAACAACCAGATCTCATCAGAACTCACTCCCTATCATGAGAGGAGCAAGGAAGAAATCTTTCCCCGTGATCTAATCACTTCCCACCAGACCCCTCCCCTATTCGTGGAGAATCACAGTTTGACCTGAGCTTTGGGCGGGGACACAAATCCAAACCATATCAAGTGCCAAGCTGAAAGTGCAGGAAAGTCACATTCTCCACAGGTTACTGATGGATGTAGAGTATCAACACCCCAGCTCCCTCACCCCTCTGCTAGGTTAATTCCCAGGTGGGTGTTTTATGCTGTTTCCCAGAGCATCACAATGAGATTATGTCCTAGGTGCCCTCTGTAGAGCTAGCTTAATAATTTCCCCCTCATTGGTGGATTCCCTTCCCTGCATAACCTTCCCCTGACCCTCTGCCCTGGCCAGAGCCCCTACCCTAGCCAGAGTCCCTGCCCTTTCCATTACCCAATCCTTAACCCAGGGTCTGTTTCTGGGACAAGCCCAGTTGAGACACTTGACCTAGACTATAGTGGGGAAGGAGGTGATGGGAGGAATAGATAAAAACTATATTGGTTGTTCAGGGAGAAATTATTGCAACTTGGGTCAGATTGAGGACAGAGGTGCAGTGGTGGGATGTGGGCAGATTGGGGATTTGCTGATAAATTAGATGGATGGGTAGGAAAGACCCAATGTAGTTGTCTGTGCTTCTCTCTCTCTCTCTCTCTCAGGCTATTGCTCTGACCTTTTTCTACCTCATTTATTTCTCTGTTGTTTGTTCTATTTTTTCCCCCTCTCTGTTTCACCTTGCCATATCCGGCTCTCCCCCACACCCATCACCTCGATCTGGCTCATTAACACTATTGCAGAATGTAATTCAACCCGACACTTTTGCAGAGCACCTCGTAGGTGTCAGACACAGAGCCAAGTACCAGGGAGACGGAAATGAGTACTTCACGTCCAAGATGCAATGGGCATATGGAACACATAATCAGGATATGGCATAAAATTGCAACCAAGCCTATCCGGTGTGAGGAGAAAGTTTGGAAAAAGAAAAATTGTTAGTCTTTACTGAAGAGTGTTTTAAAATCTCTATCTTGATTGTAAAACCCAATGGGTATCTATTCATATATCTGTCTTGATAAACAAATGCATCCACTTGTACAGGCACATACACACACAAAGAAACAAATGCATAAATAATAAATAATGAAATAATCCCTTTCTAATTAATTGAAGTGGTTATTTTGCAATGTGAGCCTTCAAGAGAAAAGAGATTTTCACCAGAAATGGCCCCACTACTACAACTATTGTTTGTATAACACATTATGATTTTCAAGAAACTGTACAATTTAGCTCATTTGTCTCTTCTAATAGTTCTGTGGGGCAGGTGACATTATCACCACCCTCATCATTATTATCACTACCATCACCATTATCACTATGACCATCATCATTACCATCACCATTATCATCACCATCACCATCATTATCACCACCATCACTGTTATCACCATCAGCATCGTCATCATCAATATCACCATCACCATTATCATCACAATCATCATTGCCACTCATTATCATTCTTGATCATTGCTATCACCATCATCACCACTTATTATCATGATCGCATCACATCATCACCATCATTATACCATCAACAACCATCACTGTCATCATTACACCATTCATCACCATCAATTATCACATCATCATTACCATCACATCATCACCATCATCATCACAATCATCACCTTCTATTATCACCATTCATCATCATCACCATCACCATCATTACCCGCATCACCATTCATCATGATCACCATCCAGCATCATCCACCACCATCACCATTATCATCATCATCATCATTGCCACCATTTCATCATCATTGACCATTGCCATCACCATCATCACCATCATTATCATGACCATCACATCATCACCATTATCATCACCATCACATTATTCCTATCAACACCACTGCTATCATCACCATCACCATCATCACCATCACCACCATCACCCACCATCTCATCATCACCATATCATCACCATCATCATCATCACCATTTTCACCCTATCATCATCACCATCACATCATCACCGTCATCATTAATCATGACAATCATTACCATCATATCATCACCATCATCATTACATCATCATGACATCATTCGTCACATATCACTATCATCACCATCACGACCAGCATCCATCCCATCATCATCATCACCATTATCACCATCACCATCATCAATTCATCAACATCACATCACCATCCATCACCATCATCATCATCATCATCATCACCATCACCATCACTCATCATCACCATCACCATCATCACCATCACCATCCCCATCATCACCCATCATCAACCATCACCATTCACATTTTCACCCTATCATCATCAACAGCCATCACATCATCACTGTAATCATTATCACCATCATCACCATCATCATTTATCACCATCACCATCATCACCCTCATATCACATCATCATCACCATCCCCCCCAAAAATCCAAAACATCATCACCGTCATCATACCATTCACCATCATCATACCATCACCTCGTTATCACCATCACCATACCATCACCATCATTACACCATCGCCATCATCACCCTCACGTCATCACCCTCACGTCATCACCCTCACGTCATCACCCTCACATCATCACCGTCATCATCATCACCCTCAATCATATCATCACCATCACTATCATCACCATCACTATCATCACCCTCACATCATCACCCTCACATCATCACCCTCACATCATCACCCTCACATCATCACCATCGCCATCATAACCAGCATCATCACCATCATCATCACCATTATCATCATCACCATTATCATCATCACCATCATCGTCATCATCGTCGTCATCATTATCATCATCACCATTGTCATGTTACGGAAGACAAAACTTGGATTCACAGAAGTTGAGACTTTCCCAAGGCCACAGAGCTTAAAATTAATGACATCACTCTACCCACTCCTTAGAAACGCAAAACCTTTTTCTTTCTGTACCCAGTGCTGCTGCCACATACTAGAAACTTTCCATCAAAGTCATACATGATTTGCCTTTTGCCCTCTTCCTCTTCTCTCCTCCCTCCACTTGCTTCCTGGAGTGTGAGAGCTACCATCTTGGATCATGAGGACAAAGGGAATATGACCTAGGGGAGGGAAAGCAAGGAAAGAAAATGAGCCTTATTTTTGAGGACTGTGTGACACAAAGCCACGATACCAGCCCCGGCCCATGTACCTCAGGGTCACCTTGATGTAAGAGAGGAACCAACTTCTGTTGCTTTAAAGCACTGTTGTTTTAGGGTTTCTGTGTCAGCCAAGCCTAATCCTGATGCAACATTCAAGCTCCATGTACCTTGCAAATAACCCCCAAGCTCTCACATCAATACACACCCTAAACCCTCTATTACAACTACGCCTAAAGGCAGCTCAGCCATTTCTGTAATCTGATTTGCTTTTAATCCCTGGTGGACAGGATACAGGCAGTGACCTTCAGGGACAGTCCTGAATGAAAGGCATCCAATCACACCAGGTAAACACAGTGTGTGGGGATAAGCGTTTGTTTGCAAAGCTCCGGCTCACCCTGAGTCATCTCTGAAAGAGGTATTAAAAAGCATTAAACATTTAGTGTCGTTCTCAAGTGCACATTTTTTCCATCTCTGATCTGGGTCGAGTCAGTGAAGGAAGGCAATCTTTGGCTTGAGACGACAACTTTATCCCTCATTGCAAATTCATCATCACGGCTAAATGAGTTCTAAAAGCTTTCACACCATCGTCCTGCAAAGCTCCTGGAAAGGGAGATGGTGAATCACCATGAGAGAGAGCTCGCCGGGCTGACAGCGTGGTCAGTCCAGACTCTAGCTGGGTATTACTGAGTTTCAGCCTTTCCCGTCTTCCTATGCCGTCATCCTCGCCTGTGGCTGACCAAACCCTCCTGTGCAAAGACGACTCATCTTTAGAACACATTCCCAGGCAGTTCTTCAAGCTCTTTAGCAGAAATCTGCAGAGTGCTGAGAAAGGGTAGGGCTGATGCTAGCAGATGGATGAAATACTCAGCGGTAATATATTTACCTAAGCCAGCTGACCCATGCCCAAGTACCACTCTGCTGCCGACTTTGCGGAGAGTCAGGAGAGCCTGCACAGAGGCGTGAGGAGCTGTCTGCAAGCTGATTCCTGATATTGCAGTGAGCAAAACAGCCTTCAGGATTTATTCCCCCCTCAAAGAAAGACCTCTGGGTTTTCTCACGCCAAAAATCCAAATGGATCTTGCAGAGAGGGTAAGGATTTCATCCAGTCCAAAGAAAATGAGATGGAGGGAAAAGCATCTCAGGAAATGATTCCAAAACATTTTCAGAAGACATCGTGTGATCCTTTTCAAAAACAGTGTTGACCAGGTGCAGTGGCTCACACCTGTCATCCCAGCACTTTGGGAGCCCAAGGCAGGAGGATTACTTGAGGCCAGGAGTTCAACACCATCCTGGGCAACAAAGCAAGACCCCATCTCTATTAAAAAAAAAAAGAAAGAAAGAAAAAATTAGCGAGGCATGCTGGCACATGCCTCTAATCCCAGCTATTTGGGGGACTGAGATGGGAGGATCACTTCACCCCAGGCATCTGAAGCTGCAGTGAGCCGTGATCATGCCACTGGACGACAGACCAGAACCTTGTCTCTAAAAAGATTTTAAAAAGAGAAACTGTTTACAAGAATGTGACAAAGGTGTGTGTGTGTGTGTGTGTGCCCGTGTGTTGGGGGGAATAGGATGAGACACGAGATAAAGAAACTATGGGAGCCGGACACGGTGGCTCACGCCTGTAATCCCAGCGCTTTGGGAGGTCAAGGCAGGCGAATCACGAGGTCAGGAGATCAAGACCAGCTTGGTCAACACAGTGAAACCCCGTCTCTACTAAAAATACAAAAATGAGCTGGGTGTGGTGGCGGGCGCCTGTAATCCCAGCTACTCGTGAGGCTGAGGCAGGAGAATCACTTGAATCCGGAAAGCAGAGGGTGCGGTGAGCTGAGCTGGTGCCACTGCACTCCAGCCTGGGCAACAGAGCAAGACTCTGTCTCAAAAAAAAAAAAAGGGAAAAGGAAAAAGAAATCACAAGGCGTGATGATAAGCACCCTGCTGGAATTTACAATACTTGTTTTAATTTTAATTTATACGACTGACTGAAATGCATTTTCAGGCCAGGCACAGTGGTGTATGCCTGTAATCTCAGCACTTCGGGAGACCAAGATGGGAGGATCACTCGAGGCCTGGGAACGGTCCTGGGACATTCATGCAGAACCCAAGGGTGCTCAGAAGTTGGAGCGGCTCCCATTGGAAAGGCCGATTTATGAAGATGGCATGAATTGGACAGATTGGAAAATCCACAAGTGTAGGGAGAAAGATCGATTGTTTCACATACTGATTTATTGAGTTTCATGACTGTTTCATGTACGTCTCCCTTGGAAGCCACTAGCAACCGTGAAACCAGGACACAGTTTATTTGTTGACTTTTGTTTTTTTTTTTTTTTTTTGAGATGGAGTCCTGCTCTGTCACCCAGGCTGGAGTGCAGTGGTGCGATCTCGGCTCACTGCAACCTCCGCCTCCCAGGTTCAAGCGATTCTCCTGCCTCAGCCTCTGGAGTAGCTGGGACTACAGGCACGCACCACCCACACCTGGCTAATTTTTGTGTTTATACTAGAGACAGGGTTTCAGCCTGTTGGTCAGGCTGGTCTCGAACTCCTGACCTCGTGATCTGCCCGCCTCGGCCTCCCAAAGTGCTGCAATGACAGGCGTGAGCCACCGCGCCTGGCCCCAAACATGCTTTTATAATAGTTATTGCAAAGGTGTCAAACTGTGCCATTCAAAGAACAGTAACAATAAGAACAGACTTCAATTGAGTGAAAGACAAAGCTTGACTGTCTATAACCTACTGGACGCTGTACATACAAAGACCGTTGGCAAATTCAAATGCAAATTTAAGGCAGAAAATAGCAAATGGGGGAGGGAAACGAAAATTTTGTATTCCTCAAAGCCACGGTGGAGAGTGCATATTTAATCTCCACCAGCCTTCCTGTGACAGCACAAAATTAAATAAATAAGCCGATAAGGGCCGGGCGCGGTGGCTCACGCCTGCAATCCCAGCACTTTGGGTGGCTGAGGCTGGTGGATCACGAGGTCGGGAGATGGAGACCAGGCTGGCCAACATGGTGAAAGTCCATCTCTACTAAAATAAAAAAAAAACAAAAAACAAAAAATTAGCCGGGCGAGGTGGCGGGCACCTGTAGTCCCAGCTACGTGGGAGGCTGAGGCAGGAGAATCACTTGAACTCGGGAGGCGGAGGTTGCAGTGAGCTGAGATTGCACCACTGCACTCCAGCCTGGCAAAAGAGCGAGACTCAGTCAAAAATAATAAATAAATAAACAAATAAATAATAAATAATCAGCCGATAGGTTTTCACAGAGAAACTGATGAACCCGATCTTAATGAAAGCCTTTAGCATTTGCTTTTGAATTTTAAAGAAGATAAACAAGAATTTGGGAATTTCAATTAGAATATTGAGTTAAAATAGCTCTTCTGAACTCTCCAATTCAATAGAAGTGAGGAAGAGTGGCCGGGCGCGGTGCCTCCCGCCTGTCATCCCAGCACTTTGGGAGGCCGACGTGGGTGGATCACCTGAGGTCGGGAGTCCGAGACCAGCCTGGCCAACCGTTGGGGTGGGAAAAAAAGGAGACATCAGACTGTGACTGTGTCTGTGTCGCAAAAGGAACACATAAGAAACTCCGTTTTGATCTGTACTAAGAAAATTGTTCTGCTTTGGGATACTGTTCACCTGTAACTGTAGCCCCAACCCTGTGCTTACAGAAACACGTGCTGTACGGAATCAAGGTTTAAACGATTTAAGGCTGTATGCCTGGTAAAAGTCACCGCCGTTCTCCATTCTCTCTTAACCAGGGACACGATGCACCGCAGAAAGCCGCAGGGACCTCTGCCCAAGAAAGCCAGGGTATTGTCCAAGGTCTCCCCCCCACTAAGACAGCCTGAAATACGGCCTCGTGGGAAGGGAAAGATCTTACCGTCCCCCAGCCTGTCACCGGTGAAGGGTCTGTGCTGAGGAGGATTAGTAAAAGAGGAAGGCCTCTGTTTCCCACACGTCCCTGGGAATGGAACGTCTCGTGTAAAGACGACCATTCATTCTATTCTGAGATAGGAGAAAACCGCCCTGTGGCTGGAGGCGAGATACGCTGGCAGCAATACTGCTCTGTCACCCTTCGCTACACTGAGATGTTTGGGTAAAGAGAAACCTAAATCCAGCCTACGTGCACATCTGGGCACAGTATTTTCCCTTGAACTTATTTATGAGGCAGATTCCTTTACTCACATGTTTTCCTGCTGACCTTCTCCCCACCATCACCCTGTTCTCCTGCCACCGGTGATGGTGGGGAGAACCACTGTCTCCCCTTGCCGAGACAGTGAAAATAGGAATCCATCAATCCTGAGGGAACTCAGAGACCCGTGCTGGTGCAGGTCCCCTGGGCCCACTGTTCTTTCTCTATGCTTGGTCTCTGTGTCTTATTTCTTTCCTCAGTCTCTCGTCCTCACCTGATGAGAAATACCCACAGGTGTGGAGGGGCAGGCCCCCTTCGGCCAACATGGCAAAACCCCATCTCTACTCAAAATACAAAAATTATCTGGTCATGGTGGCGCCCGCCTAGAGTCCCACTTAATCGGGAGGGAGGCTGAGACAGGAGGATCGCTTGAGCCCAGGAGGTTGAGGCTGCAGTGAGCTGTGATTGTGCCATAGCACTCTACCCTGGGCGACAACAGAGCCAGACTTTGTCTCATAAAAAAAAAAAAAGTGAGGTAGGACTAGCTAAAACAGGCACAGAGCAGAAGCGCCTCTGTGTCAGAGACGCCCGCCAGCGTGCCCTGTCAGTTTACCCTTGCCCCGGCAACAGCTAGAATGCCAGTCCCTTTCCACGGCAGCGATCCAACGATCTGGATGTTACCACCCTTTTTCTAGAAATTTCTGCATCATCCCCCCCTTCATTGGCACGTAATTAGCAGTGGGTATCAATATGACCGTACAACTGCCTCTAAGCTTCTACTCCAGGTGCATCGCCTCTGGGGTAGCCCCACTCTGGAAGGAGCTGTGCCTTGGCCACAGCTGCTCACAGCCAGGATGCTTCAAAAAAACCTGCTGTGTAGGCCGGGCGCGGTGGCTCATGCCTGTCATCGCAGCACTTTGGGAGGCCGAGGCGGGCAAATCACTTGAAGTCAGGAGTTCAAGGCCAGCCTGGCCAACGTGGTGAAACCCTGGCTCTACTAAAAATACAAAAATTAGCCAGCACGGTGGTGGGTGCCTGTCATCCCAGCTACTCAGGAGGCTGAGGCAGGAGAATCACTTGAACCCGGGAGGTAGAGGTTGCGGTGAGCCGAGCTCAGTCCACTGCACTCCAGCCTGGGCGACAAAGTGAGACTCCATCTCAAAAACAAAATAAAACTAAACACCTGCCACCTGGGCGCGGTGGCGCACGCCTGTCATCCCAGCAGTTTGGGAGGCCGAGGCAGGTGGATCCCCTGAGGTCAGGAGTTTCAGACCAGCCTGGCCAACATGGTGAAACCCTGTCTCTAGTGAAAATACAAAAATTAGCTGGTGTGCTGGTGGGCGCCTGTAGACCCACTTAATCGTGAGGCTGAGTCCGGAGAATTGTTTGAACCCAGGAGGCGGAGGTTGCAGTGAGCCAAGATCGCGCAACCGCACTCCAGCCTGAGTGACAGGGCAAGACTCCATCACAAAAAAAACAACAACAACAAAAAAATAGTTGCCGCATCTAACACCACCGGCTCACTCTTGAATTCTTTTCTGGGGAAAGCCAAGAACTCTCTTAGGTTGCCCTAACTTAGGGACTTGCCTGCCCTGCATCAGAAAGGCTCACCTTTTTCTCTCTACCCTCTGGCCTCACCTGACATAATCAGGCTCAGGGAGAACGTGTTGGAAGAGGGTTGAGGAGTCAGAGGTCAGATTTGACTCGTGCCTCGCCGGGGATCAGTTCTCATAGCCCACAGTCCAGCACTCCTGAGAGTCAGATACGACACCCCAGTGCATACATGAGTGCAGGTGCGCTGTGGCTGAGTGCCCAGGGACATGACACGTAGCCTGTTTATTAATTATCCTCTGTTTTCGTGCATCTGGGAGTCCCACTGATTCCTCTGTAGGACATGCTGAAACCTGAATGACTTGGGTAGCATTTGTTTTTTGTTTTATTTTGTTTTCTGGGACAAAGTCTCGCTCTGTCACCCAGGCTGGAGTGCAGTGGCGCCATCTCGGCTCACTGCAACCACCACCTTCTGGGTTCAAGGGATTCTCCTGCGTCAGCCTCCCGAGTAGCTGGGGCTACAGGCGCCCGCCACCACACCCGGCTAATGTTTGTATTTTTGGTAGAGACGGGGTTTCACCGTGTTGGCCAGGCTGGTCTCGAACTCCTGACCTGGAGATCCACCGCCGCTTGGCCTTCCAAAGTGCTGGGATGACAGGCGTGAGCCACCACCCCCGGCTGATTATCCTCTGTTTTTATGCCTGCAGGGTACCCCTGATTCCTCTGCAGGAGATGCTGAAACCTCAATCACTACATTTAGCATTTTGTTGTTGTTTGTTGTTGTTTTGGTTGACTCAACCTTGGGCTGAATCATCCGTTCCCTTTCTTCCCAGTGTTTCCCCCTGAACAACCGGCTGAGGCAGGAGAATGGCTGGAACTCAGGAGGCAGAGGTTGCTGTGAGCCGAGATGGAGCCACTGCACTCCAGCCTGGGCAACAAGAGTGAGACTCCACCTCAAAAAAAAGAAACAGAGAACATAGGAAATCACGTTTACTTGTTGACTTTGGTTAAACAGAAGACAAGAGGCTGATTTCTGCATTCTATAGAACTCAGGCACTGTGTATGTGTGTGTGTGTGTGTCTTTGTGTCTGTGTGTGTGCGTCTGTGTGTATGTTTGTGTGTGTCTGTCTCTGTGTCTTTCCCATATCTGTATGTGTGTGCCTGTCTGTGTGTCTCTGTGTCTGTGTGTCTGTGTGTGTACATGTGTGTGTGTGTCTGTGTACACATGCATGTGTCTGTGTGTGTGTACACATGCATGTCTGTGTGTGTGTCTGTGTGTACACATGCATGTCTGTGTGTGTGTACACATGAATGTGTGTGTCTGCGTGTCTGTGTACACATGCATGTGTGTGTGTGTCTTTTTGTGTATGTGTGTGCCTGTGTATCTGTGTGTCTCTGCGTGTGTACACATGCGTGTGTGTGAGTGTACATGCGTGCATATGCCTGCATGTGTGTGTGTGTGTCTGTGTGTCTTTTTGTGTATATGTGTGCCTGTGTGTCTGTGTGTACACGTGTGTCTGTGTGTCTCTGCGTGTGTGTGTACACATGCGTGTGAGTGTACGTGCGTGCATATGCCTGCATGTGTCTGTGTGTCTTTTTGTGTATATGTGTGCCTGTGTGTCTGTGTGTGTACACGTGTGTCTGTGTGTCTCTGCGTGTGTGTGTACACATGTGTGTGAGTGTACGTGCGTGCATATGCCTGCATGTGTGTGTCTGTGTGTGTTTTTGTGTACATGTGTGCCTGTGTGTCTGTGTGTACACGTGTGTCTGTGTGTGTGTCTCTGCGTGTGTGTGTACACATGCGTGTGAGTGTATGTGCATGCATATGCCTGCATGCACGTGTGTGTGTAGGGAGGTAAGACAGGCACTTAATGATGGAAATAGTAATCATGGAAAAATAAAGGGTCAGCAACATCCACCCAGGTTTCAGTCCTTGCCAGGAAAATAGCAAGGCACTGACCGTTTTGGTATATTCTGATTTTCCAAAAGAACAAGGAACAGCTGTCCCGGGGGCATTAGAATCATTCGGGGAAGGACTGTGATCATTTGATGGAAACCTTCAGTGAATTCTATTGGGGTTTCTCTACAAAAAAATCTACTTTAAAGCAGCTGCCGGTTTAAAACAAATCCTTCATGTTCCAATAATAAGTCAAAAATGACCATCACGTAAAAGCCAGCCCAGCCCAGCCTGGTCACTGAGCAATCAAGCATAGGTGGCTGAATCCTGCGAAATCATGGCATGACCTGTGACGCGCCCCAGCCAGCAGTCATCCTTCCATTCAAATACCTCTAGCCACTGTCTCAGACATTCAGAGAAAAGGCACGCAGTGATGACACAGTGCAATCTTCATTCTTTCCTAGTTTCTCGAGGACATGATGGGACTCAGATGGAGCCAGCAGGCCCACGGGAAGATTTCAGCGCGACGCCGACAGCCCTCCGTGAGGCATGGATGAAGCTCTGTCCATCCCAGCATTTCTTTCTGTCGGCCTCGGACACATCCTCACAGGAAGTCCAGGACGCCAGGGACTCGTGAAGAGTGTGAAATGGCGGCAAGAAAAAGAGAGACAGACAGACAGAGAGGGAGACAGAGACACAGAGACAGAGACTGAAAGACAGAGAGGGAGACAGAGAGACAGAGAGAGAGATGCAGAGAGAGAGATAGAGACAGTGACAGAGACAAGCAGAGAGACAGACAGGGAGGCAGAGACAAAGAGGCAGAGACAGAAAGAGGCAGAAAGGGAGACGGAGACAGAGACAGAGAGACAGAGAGGGAGAGAGAGACAGAGAGACAGAGCAGGAGGCAGAAACAGAGACAGAGGCAGAAAGGAAGAGACAGAGAGACAGAGGCAGAGAGGGAGACAGAGACAGAGAGACAGAGACAGGGACAGAGACAGAGAGACAGAGACAGAGAGGGGGACAGAGACAGAGAGACAGAGGCAGAAAGGAAGACAGAGACAGAGAGAGAGACAGAGGCAGAGAGGGAGACAGAGACAGAGAGACCGAGACAGAGCAGGAGGCAGAAACAGAGACACAGAGGCAGAAAGGAAGACAGACACAGAGAGACAGAGGCAGAGAGGGAGACAGAGACAGAGACACAGAGCCAGAGAGGGGGACAGAGGCAGAGAGACAGAGACAGAGACAGAGGGGGGACACAGACAGAGAGCCCGAGGCAGAGAGGGGGATAGAGAGAGACTGAGAAGGAAGGAGACAGAGAGAGAGACTGGGAGCAGGGGAGAGAGGGAGACAGAGAGAGAGAGAGAGACAGCGAGACAGAGAAAAGAGAGAGAGAAGGAGGACAGAGAAAGGGGTGAGAGAGAAGCAGGGGGAGAGGTGAAGACAGGCTGAGCTAGGCTGGTAGGAGGGCAGTGGCCGTGAGGAAGGAGCCGCCGCCATCAGACCGGTGCCACCCTTGCCTCAGTTTCCCTTCTGTGTCTGGCGGGCATGGGAGGGCAGCTCGCCACGCCTTGGCCGGGACCAGAGCACGTGGGGGTCCAGGGCTCCTGCAGCCTGAACAAGGAGTCCCGGTTAAATGGACTCAGCCGCCCCTTCCTGCGGACGGCAGTTTTTCTTCCCCATGGCCGGGGAGACCTGACAATCATGGTGGCAAACAAAGGACGAGCAAAGCCACATCTTCCATGGCGGCAAAAGCAAGACCCTGTGTGGAGGGCAACTCCTCTCCTGAGAACAGCATTGAAAAACCCACTCCGGTGATTCAGCTACCTTCCAGGAAGCCCCGCCCAGGACACGTGGGGATGACGCCCATTCACAGTGGGATTTGCATTGGGGTCACAGACCGCAACCCCATCACCTGGATGGCAGGTGAATCCTTAGAAAAGTAGACGTTGTGGGAATGGGTGTGGCTGTCTCTCTCTTCTTTTTCCTTCTCTTTTTCCTGCCTCTTATCTTCCGGGGGTGAGGAAGATGGACTGGAAACCGCAGCCAGCGGGAGAGACAGGACCACCTGGATTTCTTAGGCCGACTCAGAGTTCCTAAGCCTAGCTGGGGAAGTGACCACACCCACCTTTAAACACGGGCCCGTAACTCAGCGCACACCCGAGCAATCAGGTAGCCAAGAGGGAACGCGCTAAAATACAAACTAGGCTGAAAGCAGGAGGTAAAGAAATAGTCCAATCATCTATCGCCTGGGAGCACAGGGGGAGGGACAGGGATCGGGATAGAAACCCAGGCATTTGAGCCGCCAGTGGCAACCCCCTTTGGGTCCCCTCCCCTGCTCTGTTTTCACGCTAGTAAATCTTGCAACTGCACACTCTTCTGCTCCGTCTTTGTTCCGGCTCGAGCTCACCTTTCGCTCGCTGTCCACCACTGAGGAACACAGCTGTCATAGACCCGCCACTGACTTCCACCCCTCCGGGTCAGGCAGCGTGTCCGCCATGCGTCTGATCCAGGGAGGCACCCACTGCCGCTCCCAATCAGGCTAGAGGCTGGCCACTGTTCCCCGTGGCTAAGGGCCTGGGTTCGTCCTAATCAAGCAGAACACCAGTCGCTGGGTTCCGTGGGTCCCTTCCGTGACTCACGACTTCTAATAGAATTATGACACTCACTGCATGGCCTGAGGTGGCTAAGGGCCTGGGTTCGTCCTAATCAAGCTGAACACCAGTCGCTGGGTTCCGTGGGTCCCTTCCATGACTCACGACTTGTAATAGAATTATGACACTCACTGCATGGCCCGAAGTTCCATTCCTTGAAATTCATGAGGCCAAGAACCACAGGTCAGAGAACAAAAGGCTTGCTGGCATCTTGGAAGCTCTAAGAACAAAGACCGTCTGGTAACAGATGTACACTGTGAGCTCAAGGAAGAGACCAAGAGGGGAAAGACTTAGACTTTGGCTCTGACTCACCTGTTCGTGAGGACAGTAACCCCCTTTGTACGTACGCTGGTGCTGACAGAAGACACTTATTAGACCACTGCGTCCGACCCTATCTGGCCCTTTTTAGGTGAAACCAATCTGTATCCTCCATGTACCGATTTGCAATATTGCCTGTAACTTCCACTTTCCTAAATTTGCCCTTGCCTTTCGAAATCCTTGCCTGCAAGCCCTGGGGAGGTCAGGATTTGAGTGTGAGCTGCTCCGTCCTCTTCATTTGGTGTTCTACACATTAACACCTTCTAGTCAGGTGCAGTGGCTCACTCCTGTAATCCCACCACTTTGGGAGGCTAAGGTGGGTGGATCACTTGAAGTCAGGAGTTCAAGACCAGCCTGGTCAACATGGTGAACCCCCATCTCTACTAAAAAAGAAAAAAATACAAAAATTATGCAGGCATGATGGCTGGTGCCTGTAATCCCAGCTACTTGGGAGGCTGAGGCAGGAGAATCGCTTGAATCTGGGAGGCGGAGGTTGCAGTGAGCCGAGATCGCGCCACTGCACTCCAGCCTGGGGGACAGAGTGAGGTTCCATCCCAAACAAACAAACACATATATTACATACCACTGCACTCCAGACTGGGTGACAGAGTGAGGTTCCATCTCAAACAAACAAACACACATATATATTAAAATCTTCCTTTATCCCACTGCAACCCCCAATGTGGGTATCTGGTTTTCCTGGGCTGGCAGGTGCACTCCAGTTTGGTTCTATAACTCAATAAAAGGTGGAGAGCGCTTTTAGAAATGCATGACCGTACCCTGACTGTCCTGTCCACACATCCATACACTCTTATTTTCAAAGAGTCTGATCATCTGTGGGTCTCATGCAGGCTACTTCGCCATGTGTACTGGGTTGGTGCAACAGGAACTGCAGTTTTTCCCATTAAAAGGGGTGAAAGGAAATTACTTTCGGCCCCTACAAGCTGGGAACTGCTTATGGCCAACCTGCCTCCCATTTTACTCAAAGTTACTCCATCTGCTCACTGAGATAGACGTACAACTGGTTGCCTCCTTTGAAAGGCTCATCAGAAACTCAAAAGAATGTAGCCATTCAGGCTATCATTAAAAAGTCAGGAAACAACAGGTGCTGGAGAGGATGTGGAGAAACAGGAACACTTTTCCACTGTTGGGAGGGTAAACTAGTTCAACCATTGTGGAAGACAGTGTGGCAATTCCTCAAGGATCTAGAAGTAGAAATACCACTTGACCCAGCGATGCCATGACTGGGTCATATAATCCTATACCCAAAGGATTATAAATCGTGCTGCTATAAAGACACGGGCACACGTATGTTTACTGCAGCACTAGTCACAATAGCAAAGACTTGGAACCAACCCAAATGTCCATCAGTGTTAGACTGGATGAATACAATGTGGCACACAGACACCATGGAATACTATGCAGCCATAAAAAAGGATGAGTTCATGTCCTTTGCAGGGACATGGATGAAGCTGGAAACCATCATTCTCAGCAAACTATCACAAGGACAGAAAACCACACACCGCACGTTCTCACTCCTAGGTGGGAGTTGAACAAGGAGAACACTTGGACACAGGGCGGGGAGCATCATACACCGGGGCCTGTCGTGGAGTCGGGGATGGGGAGGGATAGCATTAGGAGATATACCTAATGTAAATGACGAGTTAATGGGTGCAGCACACCAACATGGCACATGTATGCATACGTAACAAACCTGCACGTTGTGCACCTGTACCCTAGAATTTAAAGTATGCGTATACACACACGTGTGTATATATACGTATATGTATATGTGCCTATATGTATGTGTGTATACATATACATATATACACACATACATATACGTGTATATATATGTGTGTGTATATATACACATACACACACATATATATAAAAAAAGAATGTACCCTGGAGACCTGCTCCCTGCTTCCAGTCTCCCTACAAGCTGGGAGCTGCTCAGGGCCAACCTGCCTCCCACGTTATTCCAAGTTACCCGTCTGCTCACTCAGATAGACGCAAATCCGATTGCCTCCTTTAGACACGCTCATCAGAAACTCAAAATCATGCGGCCATGGGTCTCTTGTGTATCTGTGAACTGGAAACCCCCTCCCCACTCAGAGTCTTCCTGCCTTTGTTTGAACTTGTCTCACCTTCCCCGACTGAACCAATAGATTTCTTACCCACGTGTCTTTCTCAATGTATAAAACCAAGTTTCGCCCCGACCACCTTGGGCATGTGTCATCAGGACCTCCTGAGGGTGTGTTACAGGCGTGTCGTCAACCCTGAAAAAATAAACTTTCTACCTTCACCGCTGCCTGTCTGACGTCCTCAGGGTTCACAAAAGCCATGGCAAAAACCGCCATTACTTTTGCATCCATCTGATAGAACGGTCGCATCAATGTGAGGACGAAGCTCTGATTTTTTTTTTTTTCTCTTGCCCAAATTCCTACCTATGGGGGCTGGAAAGTCATGCCGTATAAACCACAAGTTCTCATCAGATAGGCTTTTTCTTTTCTCTCTTTTTGAGACAGCGTCTCTGTCTGTTGCCCAGGCTGCACTGCAGTGGTGCCATCTCAGCTCACTGCAGCCTCCACCTCTGAGGTTCAAACGATTCTCCTGTCTCAGCCTCCCGAGTAGCCGGGACCACAGGCACCTGCCACCACGCCCGGCTCATTTTTTTTGTTTTTAGTAGAGACAGGGTTTCACTGTGTTGACCAGGCTAGTCTCAAACCTCTGACCTTGTGATCCACCCGTCTCGGCCTCCCAAAGTGCTGGGATGACAGGTGTGAGCCGCGGCACCCGGCCTCAAATGGCTTTTGTTTAACTGTGTACATCGTGACTTACTTTCCCATCTGACTCTGGCATAACAAGGAAGAAAATCAAATATTTTAGCCACAAACACGTTTCTCTGTCATGTCTTGAAATGGCCCTGCCAAGCTGTCCCTTGTGGGAAAAATCCATGTTCTATACAGTGTCCCCTTTCCCTCCCCGCTCCTCCTTTCCTTTTTTCCCTTCCCTTCCAGATCCAGGAGATAATAAACTAAGAGCCAGGCACCCTTTTAGATCCCATAAGAAACATTTTACAACCTGCTGTCTCTGAAGTCTGCTATCCGAGAGCTTCCTCTGCACCATCAGACGTGGTCTGCACAATCCTTTATCTTAACCTGAATATTCCTCTTTTTTTTTTGGAGACAGAGTATCAGCTCTGTTACCCAGGCTGGAGTGCAGTGGTACAATCTAGGTTCACTGCAACCTCTTCCTCCTGGATTCAAGCAATTCTCCTGCCTCAGCCTCCCGAGTAGCTGAGATTACAGGCGGGCACCATCACGCCCAGCTAATTTTTGTACTTTAGTAGAGATGGGGTTCCACATGTTGTCCAGGCTGGTCTCGAACTCCTGACCTCAGGTGATCCACCCACCTCAGCCTCCCAAAGTGCTGGGATGACAGGTGTGAGCCCCTGTGCCCGGCCTACGCTGAAGAGGTTTAATATAATCTTAGGAGAGGAGAGGCACGAGTCATTATACTTGAGACCATTGGAAGCTGCAGTAATGGTCACAAACAAGCACGTCTTCTCACTTTTCCTCTCCTATCACGCACGTCAAGCTACAAAATGGTAGACAGAAGGCGGTTCTCAGCCTCTAAACCATGGCTCAGCTGGGAGACCATCAGGACTAGGACAAAAGGAAAAAAGACCCAGGGAAAGCCACCTCTTTCTTTTCTCTTTTTTTTTTTTTCTCTTTTGAGATGGAGTCTCACTCTGTCGACCGGGCTGGAGTGCAGTGGTGTGATCTCAGCTCACTGCAACCTCCACCTCCCGGGTTCACACCATTCTCCTGCCTCAGCCTCCCAAGTAGCTGGGACTACAGGCGCCGCCACCTCGCCCGGCTAGTTTTTACTTTTTAGTAGAGACGGGGGTTTTGCCATGTTGGCCAGGCTGGTCTCGAACTCCTGACCTCAGGTGATCCACCCACCTCAGCCTCCCAAAGTGCTGGGATGACAGGCCTGAGCCACCGCACCCGGGCGATAGCCACCTGTTTCATGAGAGCATGCAGACGTCCAACATCATTTGCTCCTAAAACCAAGAGCGGGATAAACCACAACATGGCAAACCTAACAACCCAGAAAAGGAAAGAAACGTCTTGGTAATGGAAACCGTAAAAGGCGGATGAAAATCCAGCCCGGAAAAAAAAAAAACAAACAAACCACAACATAGACGACAGGAGAAAATGCTCCCTTGGGCGAGGCTGCTGGATTAATGTCATTTAACAGCAACAGTAATTCAGCAAACGACAGCACCAAGCAAGGTGATAACACAAGGAAATGATTTGAACAGCAAGATGAAGCACCTAAGGGGAAGTGAGAACCAAACACAATCCTACCATTACAGGAGTAACAAATACATGAGATGTGGCAACGAGCCGTGAAACAGCGTGTGGAGATGGGGTTTCTAACAAAGCAGGGCTGAGGAAAGGTAGAAGGATTGGAGCCAAGAGAGGGACAATGTGGATTAGACAACCGTGAGGCCGCAGAAGAAGAACAGACATCGTATTGGTCTGTTCTCACGCGGCTCACAGACATACCTGAGACTGGGTAATTTATAAAGGAAAAGAGATTTCACGGACTCACGGCTCACACACGGCTGCGGAGGCCTCACCCTCATGACCGAAAGCAAAGCAGAAGCAAAGTCTTGTCTTCTACCGCGACAGGCGAGAAGGCGTGTGCAGGGGAACTCCCGTTTATAAAACCGTCAGATCTCATGAGACTTAGTCACTCCCGGGAGAACAGTACGGGGAAACCACTGCCGTGATTCAATGATCTCCACCTGGCCCTGCCCTTCGCACGTGGGGTGATTACAATTCCAGGTGAGATTTGGGTGCGGACACAGTCAAACCATATCAGATGGTCCTTGAATAGAGAACCCAATGAAGACAGAGAGAGAAAAAAAAAAGTACTCAGCTCTGCAAATCAGCAATGGTCATCAAAGTATCCAGGGGCAGGTGATGTTTTCTGATTAACTGGTAAAGAAAGCGTAACACGAGCCAGGTGCGGTGGCTCACGCCTGTCATCCCAGCACTTTGGGAGGCCAAGGCAGGAGGATCACGAGGTCAGGAGTTCGAGACCAGCCTGGCCAACATGGCGAAACCCCGTCTCTACTAAAAATACAAAAATTAGCCAGGTGTCAGGGAACGCGTCTGTCATCCCAGCCACTCGGGAGGCTGAGGCAGGAGCATTGCTTGAAACCGGGAGGCAGAGGTTGCAGTGAGCCGAGATCGCACCACTGCACTCCAGCCTGGGCGACAGAGTAAGACTCTGTCTCAAAAAAAAAAAAAAAAAAAAGAATCAGTAACACCAAAACAAATCTTGCATAATTTACCAAACACCCACGGGGGAAAAGTCACAATTCTTCAGACATGTAGCCAAGACTACAGGCATACACCACCACGCCTGGCTAATTTTTGCAGTTTTAGTAGAGACGGGAGTTCACCATCTTGGCCAGGCTGGTCTCGAACTCCTGACCTCAGGTGATCCACCCGCCTCAGCCTCCCAAAGCACTGAGATGACAAGCATGAGCCACCACACCCGGCTGACTCTCCTCCTCTTAAACACAGATAATCTGTACGTTTACCCATCTCTCGTAACTACTCAACCCCAGAGAAAGCCAGTAAGAATAAAGAAGCACTGGACTCAACAAAATTCACCTCACCTAGTTGACTAAACTGATATAGACAGACGTTTCCTCTGAAAAGGAAAGAATATATTATTTTCAGACGAGATTGGGTGTCTTCAGGGATTGTATGGGCATAGGCAAAGGTGTTATTTTTCCAACGCAGAATCTGAACATGGATGAGAATGAAGTCACTTAATTATTACTGACAAAAATGCACTTTAAATGTTAACACACCCAACATGAAAGAAAGACAACTAGATGCAATATCCTTCACTTTCCAAAACTAGTGAAATGCCTTTTAAAATCAGTCAAAACAAGTTATTGCAGAAAAGGTAAATCTCCCATCTTGACCCATAAATGCACACAAACTCTTCTTCCAACGCACAAATATTGTCGCTACTGTATCCTCAATACATGACATACTGTCTGGGGAATGGGTGAACACATAAACACACATTAAACACCGTCTATGCCCCAGAGTTCCTGGTTTCTCCTATTCTTCCATCACCAGTCATAAAGCTGTGTGTTCATTTTAGCGTATCCCCACCTGGGCTGGTCTCACTTTTTCCAAGGAGCGGGATCCCTCTTGTCAAAGATTCTACAGGACAACGAACGTAATAGAAGGTGCAACACTTTGGCCGGGTGCGGTGGCTCACGCCTGTCATCCCAGCACTCTGGGAGGCCAAGGCGGGCGGATCATGAGGTCAGGAGATTGAGACCATCCTGGCCATCATGGTGAAACCCGCGTCTCTACTAAAACTACAAAAAAAATTAGCTGGGCGTGGTGGTGGGTACCTGTAGTCCCAGCTACTTGGGAGGCTGAGGCAGGAGAATGGCGTGAACCCAGGAGGTGGAGGTTGCAGTGAGCTGAGACCACGCCACTGTACTCCAGGCTGGGTGATAGAGCGAGACTCTGTCTCAAAAAAAAACAAAAAAAAAAACAAATGCAACACTGGTCTTCTGCTGCAGGCTGTCAGAGTTTGCTCAAGCCCATTGGACAGAGAAGATATTTCTGCATTTCTGCTACAGCCGGTTATTGTCCTGTTCTTGACGTGGGAGAACATGGCTGACCTAATCTCTTCACCAGGCAACTGTGTCTATTGCTTCTCTTCTTCTTCAAGAGACAGAACCAGCATCCCTGTGATTCTGACTACAACTGCTTAGACTCTTGGTGCTGTTGGGTGAATTGAAGACCTCTGCTCCTTCTTTCTATCTTTCCTCCTTTTCCTTTTTCCTCTTCTATTGCTTTTCTTTCTCCTCCTTCTCATTCTTATTTATTTACGTATTTATTTTTGAGATGGAGTCTTGCTGTGTCGCCCAGACTGGAGTGCAGTGGCGTGATCTCGGCTCACTGCAAGCTCCGCCTCCCGGGTTTATGTCATTCTCCTGCCTCAGCCTCCTGAGTAGCTGGGATGACAGGCACACACCAGCACACCTGGCTAATTTTTTTGTACTTTTAGTAGAGATGGGGTTTCGCCGTGTTAGCCAGGATGGTCTCGATCTCCTGACCTCGTGATCTGCCCGCCTCGGCCTCCCATCCTCCTTCTCATTCTTCATCTCAACATCGGGATTCTAAGCTGAGCAACTCTAAAGCAAAAGCAGCGAAAGGTCCCTGGTGTTGGGGACCACTAACTAGCAAATCTATCCTGTCTTCTTCCTGAGAGCACCTGCCAGCCTATATTTTCTCCCCTTCAGAAAGGCATGGCAACAGAACTGAGTTCCAGGCAACAAAATGTAAGAGGAACTGGCACAATATTTCCTGCCTCTATGCCATGGCGAGGCAGAAATTTAAATAATAATCACAATAATAAAAGCACTGCATTTATTCACTGCAAGAAAAGTAAAAGCTAAGGCCCAGAATGTCGCAAGGCAAGGGTTAAAAAGAAAAGAACAAGTTTTCCTCTGCTTGGCAGCTCACTTCAAGGACAGTTAGACGATAACGCAGTCCAAATTGCCAAGGCCAAAGGGATGGGTTCCAGACATCCCCCTCCCTTCCAGAGCAAGGTTGAAGGAAAAAAAAAGAGAAAGACAGGTTCTTGTACTGTTACTCTTTTCCCAGCCTTCTTAAGCACCATTAGCATGATTATGTTTTACAAATGTCTGTCTCTAGCCAGTTCTTGTTTTTCTTTTAATGCAGCTACAAGGCCACCAGCTGTGCAGTCACAAGTTCTGTGATGCTAGAGATTAAGTGACCAGTGACTGTATGATGAACTGCTTTTATTTTGATTCTGTAAGGCCACTTATACAAATCCCGCTCTGTCTTGCTTCAGGGCTCAGTTTTTGGATGTGAATCCTCTGAGCTGGTGCGTACCTAAAGTAAACAAATCCTCCTGTACTCCGTATTGATCTCTCCGGTCCTCAATGTACCGCAACAATGGAAATGTCCACACTTACTCCTCCAAGCTCTGCTTCCATTTTCGCTGGCTGGAATGGAGTCGATCCCCAAGGTAACTTGGAAACTCCACATCAGCCTGGATCCCTGAGTGGCTTCGTGGAGCAGAAGCACTTTGAGGGTCTGTTCACCAAGTCACTGTACTCAGGTGAGCCACAAACAAGTGTCCACTGGGTTTGAGCTGTCACAATGCGAGAATCTATTTGTAACAGCAATTATTCTACTCTAACCAGGACACCTGCCTACCCCTTTAGTATAGGCAAGACACAAAGACCCTTGACCCATAGATTCTCTGTCTGTTCCTACATCAAGCTGAACATGTTGACCTCGTCCTTTTTTTGGGTTGAGCCCTAAGACTGCCAGTTGAGATGAACATGTTGACGTCCTTTCTTTGGGTTGAGCCCTCAGACTGCCAGTTGAGATGAACATGTTGACCTCGTCCTTTCTTTGGGTTGAGCCCTCAGACTGCCAGTTGAGATGAACATGTTGACCTCGTCCTTTCTTTGGGTTGAGCCCTCAGACTGCCAGTTGAAAGTGGTACCTAAAGATACAGCCATGCTCGTAGAGTTTGGACATTTATCCTCTCCAAATCTTAGACTGAAATGGGATCCTCAATATCTGAGGTGGGGCCCGGTGGGAGGTGTTTGAATTATGGGGGAAGATTCTTCACGCATGGTGGGGTGTCATTCGGTGGTAATGTGTGAGTTCTCTCTTGCTCTGTTAGTTCCTGCGAGAGCTGTTTGTTTAAAACAGCCTGGTATGGCCAGGTGCGGTGTCATCCCAGCACTTTGGGAGGCTGGTCCTCAACACCAGGGAACTTTCACTGTTTTTGTTTTAGGGTTGCTCAGCTTAGAATCCTGATGTGGAGATGAAGAATGAGAAGGAGGATGGCAGGCCGAGGCAGGCGGATCACAAGGTCAGGAGATCCAGACCATCCTGGCTAACATGGTGAAATCCCATCTCTACTAAAAATACAAAAAAATTAGCTGGGCTTGGTGATGGGTGCCTGTAATCCCAGCTACTTGGAAGGCTGAGGCAGGAGAATGGCGTGAACCCAGGAGGCGGAGCTTGCAGTGAGCCGAGATCACACCAGTGCACTCCAGCCTGGGTGACAGAGTGAGACTCCATCTCAAATAATAATAATAATAATAAATAAAAGGAGCCTGGTACGTGTCTTGCTCCTCCTCTCGCGACGTTAACACAGTGGCTTCCCTTCTCTTCCAGCACGAGGAGACGCTTCCTGAGGTTCTCAACAGAAACCAAGCTGGTACCACGTGGGTACAGCCTGCAGAACTCTGAGCCAAATAAACTTATTTTCTTGGTCAATTACCCAGTCTCAGACATTCCTTCCTGGCATTGCAAAATAGATGAACACACATGAGCAACCATGAAGCCCTAAATCTGCAAGTTAGCCTGTGTGTGGACTCCTACAAGGGACTGAGAAAGGGGACATTTGGAAATCTCCATTAGTGATCTCATAGTGGGAGATCCAGAACAGTGATGATGGCTACATTTAAACGTCTACCTTGTCTGAACACCTCCCGTGTCTGCAGAATGAGGCCATGAGCAAAAATTTCCTGAGGCCTCACCAGAAGTCAAGCAGAGGCTGGAGCCAGGCTTGCACACCGTACAGAACTGTGAGCCAAATAAACTTCTTTTCTTGGCCTGGCGCGGTGGCTCACGCCTGTAATCCCAGCACTTTGGGAGGCCGTGGCGGGCGGGTCGCCTGAGGTCAGGAGATCGAGACCAGTCTGGCCAACATGGTGAAACCCCATCTCTACTAAAAATACAAAAAAAATTAGCTGGGCGTGGTGGTGTGCACCTGTAATCCCAGCTACTCGAGAAGCTCAGGCAGGGGAATCGATTGAACGAGGGAGGCGGAGCTTGCAGGGAGCTGAGATTGTGCACTCCAGTCTGGGCAACAGGGCGAGACTCTGTTTCAAAACAAACAGACAAACAGCCTCTTTTCGATGCAAAATAGACTCACACATGTGACCCATCATGGAGCCCTCGATCTACAAGTTACTCAGTGTCTGGACCTCTGAGAGGGACTACAAAAAGGGATCCTTGGGCTGGGCCCAGTGGCTCACGCCTGTCATCCCAGCACTTTGGGAGGCCGAGGCAGGTGGATCACCTGAGGTCAGGAGTTCGAGACCCACCTGACCAACGTGGTGAAACCCCGTCTATACTAAAAATGCAAAAATTAGCCAGGCTGTAGTGGCATGCACCTGTAATCCTGGCTACTTGGGGGGCTGAGGCAGGAGAATCACTTGAATCAGGGAGGCGGAGGTTGTAGTGAGCCGAGATCGAGTCACTGCACTCCAGCCTGGGCGACAGAGTGAGACTCTGTCTCCAAACAAACAAACAAAAAACCCACAAAGGGATATATGGAGACCAGCATTAGTGCACATCATCGTAGGAGACTCTCGACCGCAGTAATGACTGCATCTAGAAAGAGATACATGTACTAAACACCTGCTGTGTGTGCAAGAGGGTGCCAGACCCTTGAAAACAGGGTCGTTATGTCTCAGAATGTCCCTGAAACCTGGAGCTGATCCCATCACTACAGACGCAGGGACACCTCCCGATCACTTCATTAATAAGACAGAGAGTTGATTCAAAACCCAAGCTGACACTCTTTCTTTAGCAACTACGCCGAGGGGAAAGGCTGAGGTGAGTATCTCTGCTTTCAAATCCGGGGGGGAAGATGTGCGATGGGAAGAGAGAGCGGGGGATGAAAGTGGACGCACCTGCCAAGCAAAGACCACATGATTCGTCCTGAATTCTGGATTTCTGCAGGTGTCTTGCCACGTCTTGGAGGGGGTACTCAGGGCTGAAGCTGTCAGGGCTGGAGCTGAAGATCAACTCCTAGAGGGAATTACGGGATTTAGGCAGATAATACCACGTTGTCTTTTTTTTTTTTTGAGATGATATCTCCCTCTTATTGCCCAGGCTGGAGTCCAATGGTGCGATCTCAGCTCACTGCAACCTCTGCCTCCCGGGTTCAAGCGATTCTCCTGCCTCAGCCTCCTGAGTAGCTGGGATGACAGGTGCCCAACACCACCACACCCGGCTAATTTTGTATTTTTAGTAGAGACGAGGTTTCACTATGTTGGCCAGGCTGGTCTTGAACTCCTGACCTCAGGTGATCCACCTGCCTCAGCCTCCCAAAGTGCTGGGATGACAGGCGTGAGCCACCGCGCCCGGCCACCACATTGTCTTTCTGCCTGTTCCTCCTCACTCCAATGTTGAATTAGGAGAGTGATATAAAGACCACTTGAAGATGGTCACTTATGTCTGAAAAGTGCCTACACCTTCGGACTTCAATCACGAGCTTCCTCCTGCAAGGGGAGTCTTGCTCTGTCACCCAGTCTGGAGTGCACTGGCATGACCTCGGCTCACTGCAAACTCCACCTCCTGGGTTCAAGCGATTCTCCTGCCTCGGCCTCCCAAGTAGCAGGGACTACAGGCGCCCACCACCATACCCGGCTAATTTTTGTATTTTTAGTAGAGACCGGATTTCACCCTGTTGGCCCGGCTGGTCTGGAACTCCTGACCTGAAGTGATCCACCTGCCTCGGTCTCCCAAACTGCTGGGATAAGAGGCGTGAGCTTCTGCGCCTGGACCTGCTGTGTTTATTTTGATAGACTGCACTTGCCATCTGGCCTCTTGACAGGAAATAAAGGTGTCTGAACAACAAGTGCAGGTCACCTGAGACTGGGTCGCACAAGTGACTTTTCAAAAACGTGTTAAAAATATAGCCGCCCAAAGTGCACCTTCTTTTGGAATCTGCACGTATTGATTTTAGCCCGGTAATCCTTCTCCTCTTCAATCCTGTCCCAAAGTGGCCACAGGGACTCGACTCCAACTGACGGCACTATTCTCAGAGCACCTCATCCCACAGCCTGGCACGACTGACGTGGATGTCTTGTGTGCTGAGTTCAATCGTCTCCCACGATTTTGGGTGAAAATTGCATCAATGCGGATGCTGAAAGTAAAGAGAGCTGTGTTTTTCTTGTGTGTCCCTGTTGAAATAATTTTGGATAATCTGAGCGATTGTATTTCATCAGCAATGTCATTTGCCCCGGCAGCAGGTCGGAGGGTTTTTAGAAACACAGTGAGCCAGGCGGGGTGGCTCGCGCCCGGAATCCCAGCACTTTGGGAGGCTGAGGTGGGTGGACGGCTTGAGGTCAGGAGTTCGAGAACAGCCTGGGCGACACGGGGAAACCCCGTTCCTAGAAAACTTCCAAAAACCGTTTAGCCAGGCGGGCACGGGTGGCCCATGTCTGTCGTCCCAGCTACTTGGGAGGCTGAGGCAGGAGGATGGCTTGAGCCTAGAAGCTCAAGGCTGCAGTGAGTCATGATGGTAAGGGAGGAGACCACCCTTCATATCGTCTTACACCCAATTTCTGCCTCCAAAGAAAGAAGAAGTGAAAACGAAAAGGCAGAAATGAAATCCGCAGGCAGACAGCCCGGCGCCGCAGCCTCCCTGGGCCTGGTAGTCAAAGATCGACCCCTGATCTAACTGGTTCTGTTATCTATAGATTACAGACATCGTATAGGAATGCACTGTGAAAATCCCTGTCTTGTTTTGTCTTGTTATCTATAGAGCAGGACATGGACCTTCCAGGGCCAGAGAACAGGTTGGAGCAGGCAGCCCCACTGGGGTCAGGCCATCAGAGTAACCCTTAGCGGATTCTTCCTTGATTTCTTTTTTTTTTGTTTGTTTGTTTTTTTGTTTTTTTTTTTTTGAGGCGGAGTCTCGCCCTGTCGCCCGGACTGGAGTGCAGTGGCCAGATCTCAGCTCACTGCAAGCTCTGCCTCCCGAGTTTACGCCATTCTCCTGCCTCAGCCTCCCGAGTAGCTGGGACTACAGGCGCCCGCCACCTTGCCCGGCTAGTTTTGTATTTTAGTAGAGACGGGGTTTCACCGTGTTAGCCAGGATGGTCTCGATCTCCTGACCTCGTGATCCGCCCGTCTCGGCCTCCCAAAGTGCTGGGATTACAGGCTTGAGCCACCGCGCCCGGCTCTTCCTTGATTTCTTAAGGTGGTTCTGAAGACCAGAAAAGAGGAGAAGATACTGGTGCGCGGGCAGATTTCAGGGGCCGAGGGTAAAATTTTATGTTCCTTTTAAAACTGGAGGAATAGCAGCTACAGACAAAATGTTGATTAGCACTTTGCATATCACGTGTGATTGTATGTAGCCCTCAGTGATCACCTCTGTCCTGTTTTGTTGCAATCTGATTACGGTGCATGCAGCCCCCAGTCACGTACCCCCTGCTTGCTCCATCAGTCACGGCCCTCTCACACGCACCCCCTTAGAGTTGTGAGCCCTTCAAAGGGACAGGAATTGGTTATTCGGGGAGCTCGGCTCTTGAGACTGAAGTCTTGCCGATGCCCCCGGCCGAATAAACCCCTTTCTTCTTTAACTCGGTGTCTGAGGAGTTTTGTCTGCCGCTTTTCCTGCTACGATGGCACCACTGCACTCCAGCCTGGGCGAACAGGCAACACCCTGTCTCAGAAATAAACAAACATGAATACAATACAACGAAAACCGAATGAATGGAACAGAAACGCTGCGTCCTCTCTAGGACTGTGTTCATATAACAGATCGACAAGGAAGTCACTAAAGGCTTGATTGATTCATATTATTCTTGTGGTAAAAATCACAAAACATAAAACCTACCCTAACCATTTTTTTTAAGTGGTTTGACGAATACACCTGCCAGACAGTTCCCACCAGACAGGCTTTGTGTGAGCGACAAAGCTTTTTAATCACCCGGGTGCAGGCGGGCTGAGTTCGAAAAGAGAGTCAGCGAAGTGAGATGGGGTGGGGCTGTTTTATGGGATTTGGGTAGGTCGTGGAAAATTACAGTCAAAGGGGGTTGTTCTCTGGCGGGCAGGGGTGGGGGTCACAAGGTGCTCAGTGGGGAAGCTT
>NW_016815997.1:579978-583471 GCF_001698545.2 Rhinopithecus bieti
GGGGTCACAAGGTGCTCAGTGCGGGAGCTTCCGAGCCAGGGGAAGGAATTTCACAAGGTAACGTCATCAGTTCAGGCAGGATCCGGCCATTTTCACTTCTTTTCTGATTCTTCACTTGCTTCAGGCCATCTGGACGTCTACGGGCAGGCTTGGGCTCAGAGACCTGACAGCAAGATCCAGCCATTTGTCAGCAAGTCAGAATCAGAGTATTCTTACTTCTGGCCTGGAGAGACTGCACAGAATCTGATCCCTTTGTGAGGACCGTGAGAACTTTCTGGAACCCATGGGGAGCAAGGACAATGCTCGGAATAGAATAAGGAAGCCACCACGAATTCGGCCCCACAAATGTTTAAGAATTCCCTGCAGTATTGCGCAATGGACGTACCTAGGCCGGGCGCGGTGGCTCACGCCTGTCATCCCAGCACTTTGGGAGGCCGAGGTGGGCGGATCATGAGGTCAGGAGATCGAGACCAGCCTGGCCAACATGGTGAAACCCCGTCCCTACTAAAAATACAAAAATTAGCTGGAGCGGGTGGATTACCTGAGGTCAGGAGTCGGACACCAGCCTGGCCAACTTGGCAAAACCCCGTTTCTACTAAAAATACAAAAATTACCTAGGCGTGGTGGTGGGGGCCTGCAGTCCCAGCTACTCAGGAGGCTGAGGCAGGAGAATCGCTTGAACCCGGGACGCGGAGCTTGCCGTGAACCGAGATCGCGCCACTGCACTCCAGCCTGGGTGACAGGGCAAGACTCCGTCTCAAAAAAATAAAATAAAATAAAATAAAATAAACAGTGCCACTGATTTCCACTATCAATATGACATTATTCTGACCCGTGAGAAAACGTGGCAGGAAAGTTCATCCCGAAGCTTTTCCCAGGAACCGCAGCCCTGTGCCCTCTGAGAAGGACAGAGCACTGGGAGGCAGGTACCTGAGGGTCTTGTGCAAAGCAGCCCCGTTCGAAAGACCCGGCTCCTGGACACCAGGTAAGAACAGGTGTGTCGCAGAGCAGCCTCTGCCTGTGAGTGGCATCCACCTTGCCAGGAGTCAGGGCATCTGGGTGTCACTGCGGACTCCCGTAACATCAATGGCCTTCAAACCTCAAACGGGTTACAGCCCATCCCTGGCTGTTAGCTTCTCGGGCTATGATGAGGAGACCTGAGGAAGACCGTCTCAGGGGTCTCTGCATGCCTGCAGGACTGACTTGCTATAGACGGTAACGGGCAGTGGGTCCCTGACTGCTGGGCTGGGAGGAGAAGGGATTTAGAGGTATCAGGTGGGGCTGCGTGTCCTTGAAGCACCTAATAGGACATGAAGTGGTGGTGGGAAGAGCGGGTGTCTCTTTGGCTTCAACCCTTTTCCTTTTTGCCCCTAGAATACTCACGGGCCATCCTCGTGGCAGCCGCATTCGCCCCGAGATAACATTGCCACACACTATCTTTTTTTATGTTTTGAGATGGAGTTTCGCTCTCCGTCACCCAGGCTGTGGGGCAATGGCGCGATCTCGGCTCACTGCAACCTCCACCTCCCAGGTTCAGGCAGTTCTCTGTCTCAGCCTCCCGAGTCGCTGGGATGACAGGTGCCCACCACCACGCCCGGCTAATTTCTGTATTTTTAGTAGAGACGGAGTTTCACCATCTTGGCCAGGCTGCTTTCCAACTCCTGACCTCAGGTGATCTGTCCACCTCGGCTTCCAAAAGCGCTGGGATGAGCGGCGTGAGCCACCGTGCTCGGCCTCAGTATCTCATTTTTATGATTGCTTTCTCATCACTCTAATATGTCGACTTTGGAAACGGAGGACATCATCCTATTTATACCCTTCTGTTTTAGTAGTGACATTTCCAGTTGAAATATAATCACTCTTGATGGCTGACAATGTCGAATCCTAGGAAACGTAGCATGGCCGTGTGTGGTGTGAATATCGTGCTACAACAGTTGTTGGCTGAAGGTTCGGTGGATGAATCCAATTTTTCCAAACCAGACGGGTGTGATGATTCAGGCAATTCTGATGTGACGCCTGGTTAGAAACCATGGCAAGAGCAGGTTTTATATTTTACGTTCACATTGAAAATCAGTTCGATGTATGGGTCTACATAACATTCAATGGGTGCTGGCCCAGAGAGCTCACTTTAGTTTTCTGAATGAGAAACATCTCCCATGCACCTTGTCTCTCTGGGGAGCCTGTGTGATGCCAGTGACTGCCAAGGCCCTCTGGGTCTCTTCCCCAATTTCAAGCCTGCCTGCAGCCCAGAGGTGTTGATACCCTTTGCCATCATCGACCTTCGCAGCCTGTGCGTGCACTTGGCTCACTCTTGCTTCCTGAGGACCCCCCTGGTGCCTGACACACCGTAGGTGCCTCATCAGTGTTTTCTGGAACGCTTGCATGAGCTCACTGCAGGCAGAGCAGGGATCTGCCTTCCCCAGCTCTGCGCTGGGCTCCAGGGCAAAGCAAATGGGTAGACGAATTTGCATTCCCGCATCTCCACCTTTCCATCGCCCCCGGAGTCTGACTCCTATTCTCCTTCTCCAGTCATCTCCTGCCATATTCTCCTTCTCCAGTCATCTCCTTTATGCCTTTATGAGTCCACAGCAGTGTGCACCAGGCTGCTGGCTGCTGAAGAGATAAAGGATCTGGCACACACAAGGGGTGTGGGCTGAATTGTGATTTGCAAGAGAAGATGTGTTCAAATCCTGAACCCGAGTGAAACCCTGTTTCGAAACTATTTTTTTTGGCGGGGGGGGGGTTGTTTTTGCTTTTGCTTTTGTTTTTTTTTTTTTTGCAGATGCAAGTAAGTTAAGATGACATCATCCTGGATTAGGGTGGGTCCTAAATACAATAACAGACGTCCTAAAAGAAGAAGAGACACAGACACAGACAAGGCCATGTGGAGACGGAGGCAGGGACTGCAGTGATGAGGCCACAAGCCCAGGGATCCCTGGAGCCCCCAGGAGCTGAAAGACGCAGGAAGGATCCTCCCGTAGAGCCTCCAGAGGGAACTGGATGACAGACTGTAATAGGTTGAACAGCGGACCCTGGAAAGATCTTCCATATCCAAGAGCCCAGAACCTCGAATGAGACCTTATTTAAAAATAAAGAACTTGGCCGGGCGCGGTGGTTCACGCCTGTCATCCCAGCACTTTGGGAGGCCGAGGCGGGCAGATCACGAGGTCAGGAGATGGAGACCATCCTGGCTAACACGGCGAAACCCCGTCTCTGCTAAAAATACAAAAAATTAGCTGGGCGTGGTGGCGGGCGCCTGTAGTCCCAGCTATTCGGGAGGTTGAGGCAGGAGAATGGTGTGAACCCGGGAGGCGGAGCTTGCAGTGAGCCGAGATCGCACCACTGCACTCCAGCCTGGGCAAAGGAGCAAGACTTCGTATCAAAAATAAATAAATAAATAAATATAATAAGAAAGAAAGAAGGAAAGGAAGAAAAGAAGGAAGGAAGGAAGGAAGGAAGGAAGGAAGGAAGGAAGGAAGGAAGGAAGGAAGGA
>NW_016815997.1:586546-594327 GCF_001698545.2 Rhinopithecus bieti
GAAAGAAAGAAAGAAAGAAAGAAAGAAAGAAAGAAAGAAAGAAAGAAAGAAAGAAAGAAAAGAAAAGAAAGAAAGAAAACCCTGCAGATGTAGTGAGTTAGGGATCTCAGATCGTCCTGGATTAGGCTGGGCTCTAAATCCAAGGACAGGTGTCCTTGTAAGAGACAGAAGAGGAGACACAGACACAGAGGAGGAGGCCACGTGGAGATGGAGGCAGAGACTGGAGTGACGCAGCCACAAACCCAGCGATGCCTGGAGCCCCCAGGAGCTGGGAGAGGCAGGAAGGATCCTCCCCTAGAGCCTCCGGAGGGAGCTGCATATAGTTGAACTGGATTGAACTGTGGTTCCCCCAAAAAAGATCTGTCTATACCCTAATACCCAGAACATGAGAATGAGTCGTTATTTTGAAATAGGGTATTTTCAGATCTAATCAGCTAAGGATCTGAAGATGAGATCATTCTGGATTTGGGGGAGCCCTAAATGGAATGACAGGTGTCCTTGTAAGAGACAGAAGAGGAGACACAGACACACAGGAGGAGGCCACGTGGAGATGGAGACAGAGACTGGAGTGATGCGGCCAGGAGCCCAGGGACGCCTGGAGCCCCCAGGAGCTGGGAGAGGCAGGAAGGAGCCTCCCCTAGAGCCTCTGGAGGGAGTATGGTCTTGAGACACCTTGATCTGAGACTACCATTTAGCCACCGAACTTATAGCATTTTTGGGGGGGAATCCCAGGAAGGCCCTGAAGCAATCCGCCCTTCCATCTCTGTGTCTGGCAGCTGGAGAGCACCCACCACACTCTCCTTCACTGCTCAGGGGGAAGGAACCGTCAGTCAGCCATGAGTCAGCAGAAGCCCAGAGCTTTTCTTAATTTAGTTGAATCAACTCTTCCCGGTAGCGTATGGATTTCCTGCAAAAGTGGCCTCATGATTGAATGAGGGAAACAGCCCCAAGGATGGGAGATGGCTGTGTGGTCCACAGCTTCCCTCCTGCAGCTAGAGAGGAAGTCAGGAATGTTCTGTGGGGTAAGTGAGGTCAACAGCGTGCTTTCTTTTTGTTTGAGATGGAGTCTCCGTCGGTCGCCCAGGCTGGAGTGCAGTGGCTCGATCTCGGCTCACTGCAACCTTCGCCTCCCGGGTTCAAGCGATTCTCCTGCCTCAGCCTCCTGAGTAGCTGGGATTACAGGTGCTGATGATTAATAAAGAAAAATAGAATTAAATTGATGATGCAGAGAACATATTTTTTAAAAGACTGATTGTATTGTGTTTACATGATATGCATGTAAAACGAAATCACACAAAATAATTAAAAACAAAACAAGAGGCCAGGTGCGGTGGCTCACGCCTATAATCCCAGCACTTTGGGAGGCCAAGGCAGGCCGATCACCTGAGGTCAGCAGATCGAGACCATCCTGGCCAACATGGTGAAACCCCATCTCTACTAAAAATACAAAAAGTTAGCTGGGTGTGGTGGCACGTCCCTATAGTCTCAGCTCCGTGGGAGGGTGAGGCAGGAGAATCACTTGAACCTGGGAGGCGGAGGTTGCAGTGAGCTGAGATTGCACCAATGCACTGCAGCCTGGGTGAGAGAGCGAGACTCCATCTCAAAAAAAAAAAAAGAAACACAGAAATATCAGCCAAGTACTAGTCAACATCCTGCCAATGAAGTAAAACTCTTTGAGGATGATGTAAGAGGTTCCGTGTTCAATTCCATGTACCACCATTAAACAGAAATGTGTGAAGAACTACAGAATGAACCAGGACAACTTGTTCAACCGATTTAGACTGCAGATACATTATGGAGTAAAAATAATTCAAGTTGGGAAATACCCCGTATGATACAATTTATCTACAAAACTTACGAAAGCCATTTATGTTGTTATCAGCACTTATTAATAATTTTGTGTATATTATATATGTCTCCCATGTACAGAAAAATATATACAGCTGTATAGAGTCAGTAATATATTATGTATTTATAGACGCAAATATGTGCAGAGTTTGAGTGTATACACATCTACGTATACAAACAGTTTGTACACACACACACACAGACACACATACACACACATCTCAAAACAGCATTTCCTACTAAATGATGACGCTGCCTGGTGACAAAAAAGAGATGCTTAACTTTATATAATATTACACATTTTGAAGTTGGATATGTTCACAGATTACTTACATAAATAATAATATTACAGAACAAACAATTCCCTAATAATTATTATTTTTTTTGAGACCAAAAAAAAAAAAAATTAGCCAGCCGTGGTGGCGCGTGCCTGTAATTCCAGCTACTCGGGGGCTGAGGCAGGAGAATCGCTTGAACCCAGGAGGCAGAGGTTGCAGTGAGCGGAGATCGCACCTTGCACTCCAGCCTGGCCTACAAGAGTGAAACTCCACCTCAAAAAAAAAAAAAAAAAAAAAAAGTAAGGGCACAAAGAATGACCAACGGAATGTATTTGGACAAGCATACCTTCAAAAATCAATACCATGCTAACGTCACATTTTTGTGATTTGTATTTGAACTGGAAAGCAGTGACTACATCCTTTTAGGCCAAATAACGTTGAAACCAGTATTTACAACTTAGTGCACACACCGTTGCTAACCAAATACCATACACCAAACCCTAAATTGTTAGTCATGATGCTAAACTAACTGGAATCGATAACAAGTCGTCAGGATGCCATCACTGCATCTATCTCTTGAACTCCTGTCCTCAGGTGATCCACCCACTTCGGCCTCCCAAAGTGCTGGGATGACAGGTGTGCGCCACCACGCCCGGCCTTGGATATGTCTTTATCAACAGCATGAAAATGGACTAATACATACTCTTTTAGTTATCTTAAAATGTACAATTAAATTATTTTGACGATAGTCACCCTATTGTATTATTGAATACTAGCTGTGAATAATTACATCATGGAGAATGGAATTCTTTTTCTATTTTCTTTCGTCTTTTTCTTTATTTTCTTTCTGATGAAACAAGACATCAGATGAGTGTCCAACCGTATAAACTCTTCTGTGCCATTTTCAAACTCTCTTGGTCTATCTTTCATTCATTAGGCAACGTGTTCTCTTCTTCCTTTTCAAACGACACTCTTAATACTGTCATACCAGGAGAAAAAAAAAAACAAAACAGAAAAGGATCTTTTAGTGAACAATTGGGTGAATTTGGGTAATTTAGCGAGCCATACCAGGTGGCATTATTCATGTTCAGAACACTATTTTTTTTAAGATGGAGTCTCACTCTGTTGCTCAGGCTGGAGTGCAGTGGTGCCATCTTGGCTCACTGCAACCTCTGCCTCCCAGGTTCAAGCAAAACACATTTTTTTTTGTATAAAAGAAATGTTACACTCACATGGCATCTTTGAGCCAACCTGCATTTTCTCCTCTGCAAGACTGACCTCCAGAGAAACAGGGAACTAAGAATAGAAGTGGTGTTCACCTGAACAGAATTAGGGGCAGCTAATCCCGACCTCACGGCTATTGTCACTGTTACACAAATCAAAACAGAAGCCAGAGGAATCTGACAAGCAGAGCATGGAGGAGAACAACCCTGGTCGGAGGAGCAAAGGGCAGATCCAGTGAATGAAACTGCCAGAAAAAAAGCCGAGGATGAAACGAAAGACTCCAGGGTGACAGCTATGAAAACAAAACAAAACAAAACAAAACAAAAACAGATGTTCTGAGAAACAGAAACAAAGAAGAAAGGGAGAAAATTCGTTTATTTGTAAAAGTGTGATTCCTGGCCAGGTGCAGTGGCCCATGCCTGTAATCCCAGCACTTTGGGAGGCCGAGGTGGGCAGATCACGAGGTCAGGAGATGGAGCTCATCCTGGCTAACACAGTGAAACCCCGTCTCTACTAACAAATACAAAAAAGTTAGCCGGGCTTGGTGGCAGGCGCCTGTAGTCCCAGCTACTCAGGAGGCTGAGGCAGGAGAATGGTGTGAACCCAGAGGAGGTGGAGTTTGCGGTGAGCCGAGATCGCACCACTGCACTCCAGCCTGGGAGACAGAGCAAGACTCCATCTCAAAAAAAAAAAAAGTGAAAAAGTGTGTTTACTGGCCGGGTGCAGAGGTGCACGCCTGTAATCCCAGAACTTTGGTAGGCTGAGGTGGGTGGATCACAAGGTCAAGAGATCAAAACCAGCCTGGCCAACATGGTGAAACCCTGTCTCTACTGAAAACACAAAAACTAGCCGGGCGTGGTGGTGTGTAGTCCCAGTGACTCAGGAGGCTGAGGCGGGAGAATCACTTGAGCCCGGGAAGCGGAGGTTGCAGTGAGCCGAGATGGTGCCACTGCCCTCCAGCCTGGGCGACAGAGCAAGACTCCTTCTTAAAAATAAAAATAATACTAATAATGAAATAAAATATGTTTACTATTTCTTCCTGGGGCAAAGCATGGTTGGCGATGTGGAGGCTTCCTGAATATGAAGACAGGGACACACAGTTTGCAGACACCTGTAACTGTGACTATTAACGCGTCTAGTGAAATGGCTCAGGTTAGCACGGTGATTCCACGAGTTTCACCGTGAACCTGCAAGGTGCGATGCCGTACGGGGCCCAGGCCCTGCCTTTAGGGGATTGTATCTGTCAGTTCTCAGCCTGTTATAAAGAAATACCTGGCCAGGCGCCGTGGCTGACGCCTGTAATCCCAGCACTTTGGGAGGCTGATGACTGTGGATCACCTGAGGTCAGGAGTTCAAGAGCAGCCTGACCAACATGGTAAAACCTAGTGTCTACTAAAAAATACAAAAATGAGCCAGGCATGGTGATGCATGCCTGTAGCACCCTCCAGCTACTCAGGAGGCTAGGGTGGGAGAATCGCTTGAACCTGGGAGGCGGAGATTGCAGTGAGCCGAGATCATGCCATTGCACTCCAGCCTGGGCGACAGAGCAAGACTCCGTTTCAAAAAAGACGTAAGGACAGAGTTTGCATCTACTGTGAGAAGGGTAATTAGGCTAGTTAGTTAACAGGTATTCTGCTTTTTAATTAATTAATTAATTGACTAATAATCAATTGAATTAATTAATTGACTACTTTATTGAGACTGCAGCTCTGTCTCCCAGGCTGAAGTGCAACAGCGCGATCTCAGCTCACTGCAGTCTCTGCTTCCTGGGTTCAAGCAGTTCTCATGTCTCAGCCTCCCAAGTAGCTGGGACTACAGGAGCCCACACCACCATGCCCAGCTAATTTTTTTGTATTTTTAGTAGAGATGGGGTTTCACCATGTTGGCCAGGCTGGTCTCGAGCTCCTGACCTCAGGTGACCCACCTGCCACTGCTTCCCAAAGTGCCGGGATGACAGACATGGGCCATCATGCCAGGCCAGTAGCTGTCCTGCTTTAAAAAGGAGACTGGGGATTCTCTTGAGTTAATGAGAATTTTCTCTAGGGTTGACCTTAAAGGAAGCAGAAAAACAGAAACCCACGTGACAGAGATGTGCCCATGATGTGCCTGGAGATTTATGTCAGAGGGAGAGAAAATAAAAAAATAACTAAAGGCCAGACACGGTGGCTCACGCCTGTAATCCCAGCACTTTGGGAGGCCAAGGCGGGTGGATCACGAGGTCGGAAGTTCGAGACCAGCCTGACCAACATGGTGAAAGCCCGTCTTTACTAAAAATACAAAAAATTAGCCGAGTGTGGTGGTGGATGCCTTTAATCCCAGCTACTCTGGAGGCTGAGGCAGGAGAATTGCTTGAACCCAGGAGGTGGAGGTTGCAGTGAGCCGAGATCATGTCACTGCACTCCAGCCTGGGCGACAAGAGTGAAATGCCGTCTCAAAAAAACAAACAAGCAACAACAGCAACATAAACCGGGAAGTTTTTAATGGTGGCAAAACACACAACACACATAATTTACCAGTTTAGCCATTTTTATGGTGAACAATTCAGTTGCATTTAGTGCATTCATGATGTTGTGCGATCACCACCTGTATCCAGTTCCACAACATTTCCAGCACCCGCAGAGGAGACCCCATTCCCATTTGCACACACCCCCCTTCCCCTCACCCCTCAGCCCCTTGAAATGACCCAAATGTCCAACAGTGGACAACTGGATACCTGCAATGTGTTTTATCTGTACCGTGGAATATTAGGCAGCCATGAAAAGGAATCAAGTTCTGATATGTGATTCAACCCAGATAAGCATCATTCCATTTTACTCTGCAGGCCACAGGGCGGTTTAAAGAAACACCTTCTTGTGAGATGAAAATAAAAGGGATATTCGGCCGAGCGCGGTGGCTCACGCTTGTAATCCCAGCACTTTGGGAAGCCGAGGCGGGCAGATCGCAAGGTCAAGAGATAGAGACTATCCTGGCCAACGTGGTGAAACCCTGTGTCTACTAACAATACAAAAAAAAAAAAAAAAAAATAGCTGGGCATGGTGGCATGCACCTGTAGTCCCATCTACTCAGGAGGCTGAGGCAGGAGGATCGCCTGAACTCGGGAGGCAGAGGTGGCAGTGAGCCGAGATCGCGCCACTGCACTCCAGCTTGGTGACAGAGCAAGACTCCGTCTCAAATAAATAAATAAAAAGGGATACTCGTGATTACAAAGGATAACTACAGACAGTGTTCATAAGCGTTGAACTAAGCACCTAATGTATGCATTCTCTTAAGTATTATCTCATAATTCTTGCAGCAAACTTTGCAGGTGTACGCTACCATCATCCCGGCCAGCCCACAGCCACATCGTCACCAACAACTGTAAGCAAGCCCCTCCCAGAGGCATGAAAATCTCAACCGCGATTTCTTAAAAGCTGCACGACACTGTCTGTCCCTGTGTTCTCACTTTGAGGAGATAAGAAAGGGCTGTGCTGAGAAGTGAAGGGTGTTCGTGACGGACGGTTCTGGGTTTGATCTCATCTCGTTTCACGTGAAATACATCGTTCCCTTTGCCGTGGGTATCTCGGTATCTCACAGCCTGATCTGCTGAGTTTCCCTGATGTTGTTGGCTCAGAAAATAGAGAGAGATAAGAACAGAGATAAGAAAGTAAAAGGATATAGAGAGATGAACCTGATGGAATTCAGGACCTGCTCTGAAGAGGAGAATAAAGATTTGGGGATATGGATTGCCAGACACAGTGCATAGTGTGCTGGTTTCTGTTGAGGGCTGCGTATGAGAGAAAAGTGGAGAGAAGGAGAGGAAGAGAGAGAGGGAGAAGGGGCATGGAGAAGACAGAGGAGAGAGAGAGAAAGAGAGAGGAAGAGAAACAGAGAGATGGAGACTGGGGTAGAGAGGGAGGAAGAAAGAGAGAGAGGGTGAGAGAGGGGAAGAGGGAGATTCTGAGAGAGAGAAAGAGAGATGAAGGACAGAGAGAGAGAGAGAGAAGGGAAAAAGAGGGAGGGGAAACAGATACTGAGAAACACTGAGAAAGGAGAGGGAAAGAGAGAGAGAGGGAGTGGGGGAAAGAGGGAAGAGAGATACTGAGAAAGAGACTGAAAAAGGAGAGCGAAAGAGACAAAGAGGGAGAAAAGAGGGGCTGGGCGCGGTGGCTCGTGCCTGTAATCCCATCACTTTGGGAGGCCGAGGTGGGTGGATTGCTTGAGGTCAGGAGTTTGAGACCAGCCTGGCCAACATGGTGAAACCCCATCTCTACTAAAAATACAAAAATTAGCCGGGCGTGGTGGTTCGCACCTGTAATCCCAGGTACTTGGGAGGCTGAGATAGGAGAATTGCTTGAACCCAGGAGGCAGAGGTTTCAGTGAGCCGAGGTTGTACCACCACATTCCACCCTGGGCAGCAAGTGAGACTCCATCGAGAGAAAAAAAAAAAAAAAA
>NW_016815997.1:594677-627542 GCF_001698545.2 Rhinopithecus bieti
ATGACGACGTCTTCAAGAATACAGAGACATGTACCTTTGGCTGTGACGTTGTCTATAAGCACAAAAGTCTGAGAAGAGCAGGGCACCCATCCTCAAGGAATATGAGAAATATTACATAGTACATTTATGTAACGGAATAGTATGCAGTCAAGAAAAAGGAAAAGAACCAGATATTTCCGTATGCGAAACCATGAAGCCATCTTCAGTGCATTGGAAATGAAAAACAAGCTGTAGAATGATGGATGCAGGATCTCCATGTTTTCCTTTTAAATATATATATGCTTGTAAATGAACAGGGCATCACAGGAAAGATAAGACATTGAAAGATGAGGCGCTGGCTAGGCGCACTGGCTCAGGCCAGTCATCCCAGCACTTTGGGAGGCTGAGGTGGGCCAATCACGAGGTCAGGAGTTCGAGACCAGCCTGGCCAATATGGTGAAACCCTGTCTCTACTAAAAATACAAAAATTAGCTGGGCATGGTGGCAGGTGCCTGTACTCCCAGCTACGCGGGAGGCTGCGGCAGGAGAATCGTTTGAACCTGGGAGGCACAGGTTGCGGTGAGCCAAGATTGTGCCACTGCACTCCAGCCTGGGTGACAGAGCCAGACTCTGTCTCAAAAAAAAAAAAAAAAAAAAAAAGAAAGAAAGAAAGAAAAAGAACAATGGGGATCTGGGAAGGGAACCTGAGGGAATAATGGCACAGGGATGGAGAGAGTTCCTACTCTGAAAATGTTTTGCTTTTACTGTGTGCATTTTCCAAACCCATGAATAGATATGTGTGTTTTCACAGTTAGGGTGATCTCACGGAGGCAGAAAATACAAGGTTACACCCATGTAGACTGTTTCAACAGCTTCTGTGAACTGAGCTGGGACGAATCATCCGGTTGAGGTTAAAACAGTCTCATACTCACAATGTATAAAGAACTGAAACAGCAAGAACAACAAACAAATAACGCTATTAAGACACGGTCAGGCCGGGGGCGCGGTGGCTCACACCTGTAATCCCAGCACTTTGGGAGGCCGAGGAGGGCAGATCATGAGGTCAGGAGATAGAGACCATCCCGGTGAAACCCCATCTCTACTAAAACACAAAAATTATCCAGGTGTGATGGTGGGCACCTATAGTCCCAGCTACTCAGGAGGCTGAGGCAGGGGAATCACTTGAACCTGAGAGGCGGAGGTGGCAGTGAGCCGAGATGGTGCCACTGCACTCCAGCCTGCAGACAGAGCAAGGTCTATTGGTTTTTAATCTACCATCCGTTTTTGCAGGTCACAGAGACATGATTTGTGTGCAGCAGAGGGGCTCCCTTCTTTGTTTCTGCTCTTAGAGGAAAGATCTTGGTCACTTCTCCATCCTCTGAGTTACGGTGAGCTGTGGGTTTTCTGTGGATCCCACTATAGGGTTAAGGAGACTTGGCTCAGTGTTTTTATTTACAAGAAGATTTTGATTTTGTCAAGTACTTCTGCTGCATGCTTCGAAAAGATTGTACACATTTTCTCCTTAGTGGCTTGATTGAGCTAATTACATTGATTTTCGGTGTTAAAAACAGCCCTTCTTGTGTTCACAAAATAAACCTCACAGGGTCATGCTGCCATATATCCAATTTTTTCCTTGAGTTGTTGATACGTGGCTGAGCATTTCGGCTTCTGGGTGAATGATGAATATCTGTCTGTGATTTTTTTCCCTGACATTTTTCCTCTTTATTTTGGTATTGTGGTAATAACGTTGGCTTTCTACGATGCGTTGGGAAATGCTGTGTTCTTCTATTTTAGGAAGTGTTTAGGTCGAGTTAGGTATATTCCTCCCGTCACTGTTTAATAGGATTGGCCAGTGAAGACCTCTGCAGAGTTTTCGTTGTTGGAAGGTGTTAAGTAAGAATTCATTTATTTGGCCGGGCAAGATGGCTCACGCCTGCCATCCCAGCACTTTGGGAGGCTGAAGAGGGCAGATCATGAGGTCAGGAGATCGAGACCATCCTGGCCAACATGGTGAAACCCTGTCTCGCCAGGCGCGGTGGTTCACGCCTGTCATCCCAGCACTTTGGGAGGCCGAGACGGGTGGATCACGAGGTCAGGAGATCGAGACCATCATGGCTAACACGGTGAAACCCCATCTCTACTAAAAATACAAAAAATTAGCTGGGCGTGGTGGCAGTTGCCTGTCATCCCTACTAATCGGGAGGCTGAGGCAGGAAAATAACATAAAACCAGGAGGCGGAGGTTGCAGTGAGTTGAGATCGTGCCACTGCACTCCAGACTGGTGACAGGGCGAGACTCGGTCTCAAAAAAAAGTGTTTTTTTGGTAGATATAGAACTATTCAGGTTATTGGTTTCTAATTGATGTAGATTTGGTAGTGTGTGTCTTTTAAAGCATTTGCCTTTTGCATCAATGCTACCAATTTTATGTGCATAAAATCATTTGTAAGATCCTTTCATTATCCTTTTAGTATCAATATGAGCTGCAATGATGTCCTTTTATGTTTTTTTTTAATTTTTTTCTGGTGAAAGCTCCATCCATATTTTTGATCCCTTCCGTGAATCCAATTTTAGATGTATTCATTTTTCATATTGTTTTTTCTATTTCTAACTATAGCGTTATTATTTCTTTGCCTCTGCCTGACTTGGCTAAAGTTTCCTCTTCTTTTAATAATGTTTTTAAAGATAGGACATCAGATAATTGACTGCGGACATTTTTCTTAAACAAAAAGTAAGCATTATACTATCGAATAAGGATTAGAATATATTACAAAATATAAGTATTATAGTATGCATGTGCAATAAATTTTTTCCAAGTACACCTGTTCCTGTTTATCGATATATATATATATATTTTGAGACAGAGTCACTCTGTTGCCCAGGCTGGAGTGCAGTGGCACGATCTCGACTCACTGCAACCTCCGCCTCCCGGGTTCAAGCGATTCTCCTGCCTCAGCCTTACGAGGAGCTGGGATTCCAGGCACCCAGCACCCCGACCGGCTAATATTTGTATTTTTAGTAGAGACGGGGTTTCACCATGTTGGCCAGGCTGGTCTCGATCTCCTCACCTCAGATGATCCACCTGCGTCCTTGGCCTCCTAAACTGCTGGGATTACAGGTATGAGCCACCGCGCCAGGCCCCGTGTTTCCTGATTTTTGATACATTGGTAATTTCATTTTCATTCAATTAAAAGTATTTAAAAATTTCCCTTGTTGCTTCTCCTCTGACTCATGGATCGTTTGGCTAGTAACTTTTCAGTGTCCAAATATGTGGGCATTTTCCGGATATCTTCCTGCTGTCGACGAATGGTTTAATTATTTCTATGATGGTGGCAAGTATTATTTTAATTCTTTTAAATTTGTTAAGGTCTGTTTTACAGCTTAGAATATGTTTTATCTCTGTGGCATTCGCTGGACACTTAAGCATAGTGCACCTTCTGCTGTCAGTTGGCAGAATGTTCTAGAAATGTCAGTTGAGTCATTGAGTGATTGGTTGATTGATAGTATTATTATCATTAGTATTATTATTATTTTGAGACAGAGTCTCCCTCTGTCCCCCAGGCTGGAGTGCAATAGCACGATCTCATCCCACCACAACCTCCGCCTCCCAGGTTCAAGCGATTCTCGTGCCTCAGTCTCCCAAGTAGCTGGGATGACAGGTGCCCGCCACTACGACTGGCTAATTTTTGTATTTTTAGTAGAGAGGGGATTTCACCATATTGGCCAGGCTGGTCTCAAACTCCTAGCCTCAAGTGATCCACCCACCTCAGCCTCCCAAAGTGCTGGGATTACAGGCGTGAGCCATCACGCCCAGGCAATATTATTATTGTTATTACTATTACTATTATTATTTTGAGACAGGGTCTTGCTCTGTCGTCCAGGCTGGAGTGCAGTGGTGTGATCTCAGTTCACTGCAACCCCCACTTCTCAGGCTCAAAGATCCTCCCACCTCGGCCTCCCGAGTAGCTGGAATTATAGGCGTGCACCTCCATACCCACCTAATTCTTGTATTTTTTATAGAGATGGAATTTCACCATATTGCTCAAGCTGGTCTCAAACTCCTGAGCTCAAGCCATCCACTTACACAGTGCTGGGATTACAGGCATGAGCCACCGTGCCCAGCCTCATGATTGACTGTGTTATCAAAAAGTCTCCACTTGATGTATCAGTTATTGAAAGAGGAATGTTCATGTTCCCAACTCTGATTATGCATTCACCCATTTCTCCTCTCAATTCTATCTCTTCTTTTGCTTTCTGTATTTCAAGGATTTGTTTTGCGTTGAATACATCATCAAAATTATTTTGTCTTCTCGGTGAATTGTCCCCTTTGTCATTAGATAATGTCCCATTTTGTCAGTGGTAATTGTCATCATTCTGAAGTGTACTTTGTCTGACGTTAACAGGATCTCTCCACTGCATTTCCATCTTTTCTTTTCTTTTCTTTTCTTTTCTTTTTTTTTTTTTGAGATGGAGTCTTGCACTGTCACCCAGGCTGGAGGGCAGTGGCACGATCTTGGCTCAGTGCAACCTCCACCTCCCAGGTTCAAGTGATTCTCCTGCCTCAGCCTCCTGAGTAGCTGGGACTACAGGCACCCAACCACACCCAGCTAATTTTTGTATTTTTAGTAGAGACAGGGTTTCACCATGTTGGCCAGGATGGTCTCGATCTCCTGACCTCATGATCTGCCCACCTTGGCCTCCCAGAATGCTGGGATGACAGGCATGAGCCACCGTGCCCAGCCCCATATTTTCATACTGTGGCCGTAAACAGAGGACCGGAGAGACCAATACGGAGTACAGGAGGATTTGTTTATTTTAGGGATGCACCGGCTCAGAGGACTCACATCCAAAAGCTGAGCCCTGAACAAAGACAGAGTGGGGTTTTTATAAACGGCTTTACAGAAGCAAAATAAGCACAGTTCGTCATACAGTAACAGGTTAGGTAATCTCTAGCATCACATAACCTGTGGCTGCCTGGCTGGTGGTCTTGTAGCTGCATCGAAAGAAAAACAAGAACTGGCTAAATACAGGCATTTGTAAAACATAATCATGCTAATTATGCTTCAGAAGCCTCGGAAAAGAGGAAAAGAACCTGTGTTTCTCTGTTTTCCCTCAACCTTGCTCTGGAAAGGGGGTCTGGAGCCCATTCCTTTGGCCCATTCGGACAGCGTTATCTTCCAGCTGTCCTTGAAGTGAGCTGCTAGGCAAGGGGAAAACATCTTCTTTTATTTTTAACCCTTGCCTTGCCACATTCTGGGCCTCGGCTTTTACTTTTCTTGGAGTGAATAAAGGCAGTACTTACTATATTATTATTATTTTGAGACAGAGTCTCGCTCTGTCGCCCAGGCTGGAGTGCCGTGGCACGATCTCGGCTCACTGCAAGCTCCGCCTCCCGGGTTCATGCCATTCTCCTGCCTCAGTCTCCCCAGTAGCTGGGACTACAGGCACCCGCCACCACGTCCAGCTAGTTTTTTGTATTTTTAATAGATATGGGGTTTCACCGTGTTAGCCAGGATGGTCTCGATCTCCGGACCTCGTGATCCACCCGCTTGGGCCTCCCAAAGTGCTGGGATGACAGGCGTGAGCCACCGCGTTCAGCCCTTCTGATGATTATTTTAAGTTTCTGCCTCAGTGTGTATCTATTCTGGTATGTTTGCTTTTGCTACAAGGACACAATATGGAAAATAGGCACTAAGCCTCTCTGGCTGTTTTGCAAATAGAAAACCCACGGGTGCAATGGAAAAAACCCAATAGGCTGCCGAGGTAAATAGCATCTTGCAGGCTCCAGCTTGATACTGTCTAATAAAAGTAAAAAATGGAAGGATAAAAAAAAAAAGACCAGGGTTTTCTTTCTTTTCTTCTTTCTAAGCAACCCACTAACATGTTTAGTGAAAGGGCCACATAGATTACAGCATATGTACAAGAAAAATATTAATTCTAATTACTTTGCTGGGAAGATGCTTTCTAATTTTTTTTTTTTTTTTTTTTTTTTTTTTTTTTTTTGGATGGAGTTTCACTCGGTTGCCCAGGCTGGAGTGCAGTGGCATGATCTCGGTTCACTGCAACCTCTGCCTCCCGGATTCCAGGGATTTTCCTGCCTCAGCCTCCCGAGTAGCTGGGATTATAGGCGTGCACCACCACGCCCAGCTAACTTTTGTATTTTTTAGTACAGATAGAGTTTCACCATATTGGCTGGGCTGCTCTCGAAATCCTGACCTTGTGATCCGCTGGCCTCAGCCTCCCAAAGTGCTGAGATTATAGGCGTGAGCCACCGCACCCAGCCTATGCATTCATTTCTTAAAAATGAATGCATTTCCATAAAATCTCCACAGAAATTGCAAAGTAGCTGGGCCACGATGTCTTAATTTTCCCTGCAATTGAGATGTCTGAACCCATATGATGCCAGTAATTACAAAGTCTATTTTAATATCCACATGACAGGTAGCCTGAATTTTCCTCCTTGCTTGGAGGATTGTCCAAGCAATGGAGAGTCCACATTATTTCATCGAGGGCTTTACCACTGAGTCCATGAGGGGACGGCAGAGCTCGGGCTTGCACAAAAATATGGGGCAGGGTGGGTTGAGGGGCCTATGTGGCCTTCACATTCTCTCCTGTACCACACCATGCACAGTTCAGCCAGGAATCAAAGGAGATGGCCGTTGGAGTCTCAGCCACTGATTCTTGTTCCCAAGGTGATTTTACTGGGAAGAGGGAAGAGGTGCACCTTGTTTATCTCCAGGAGGCGGAATAGGATTAAATGCGGTTCTGCAGAAATGCAGGTGACGGTTTAGCCCCAGTGGGGATGGTGCTGTGGATCTTTGTCCTTCACCGACTCCTATGCAGCAAGAGACTCGGCTGGGCGCAGTGGCTCACGCCTGTAATCCCAGCACTTTGGGAGGCCGACGCGGGTGGAATACGAGGTTGGGAGTTTGAGACCAGCCTGGCCAACATGGTGAAACCCCGTCTCTATTAAAAATACAAAAATTAGCCGGGCGCCGTGGCAAGCACTTGTAATCCCAGCTACTCGGGAGGCTGAGGCAGGAGAATCGCTTGAACCCGGGAGGCAGAGGTTGCGGTGAACCGAGATCACACCACGGCACTCCAGCCTGAGCGACAGAGTAAAACTGTCTCAGAAAAAAAAGAGAGAGAGAGACCTGGAGGTCTGACGCTTGAAATCACTGCTGACGTCGGTGGCACAGGACCCACACACATAAACAATCCATAAGTACGCAGCAAACAGCCTGGTTATTTGACGTGGTGCAGACACAAAACGAAATATGATTCTCAAATATTTTCTTGAGTTGAAGAATGCGAGTCTGGCTGAGAGACTCCCACTAATCAGGTTAGACAATAGCAAAATGACAAAGAATCCCTGTGCGGAATTTGAGTGCCGTTTCCCCTGAATGCACCTCTGTGGCGCAAGTGTTAGAATCATGAAAGACATTGGTTGAAAGTACTGTGATACTGGGTGTGGTGGCTCGTGCCTGTAATCTCTGCACGTTGGGAGGCCAAGGTGGGAGGACTGCTTGAACCTAGGAGTTCAAAACCAGCCTGGGCTATATAAGAACAAGCCCCTCTCTGCAAAAATAAATAAATAAATAAACAAACAAATAAAGAAAGAAAGAAGCTGGTGTTCGTGGGCACACCTGTAGTCCCAGCTACTCAGGAGGCTCTGGTGGGAGGACTGCCTGAGCCCAGGAATTCAAGAACAGCCTGGATAACAGAGTGAGACCCCTGTCGCTACAAAAATGAAAATAAAAAAATCAGCTAGGTGTGGTGGTGCACACCTGTCGCTCCGGCTACTCAGGAGGCTGAGGTGGGGGGATCCCTTGAGCCCAGGCGTTGGATGCTGCAGTGAGCCATGATCACACCACTGGACTCCAGTCTGGGTGACAGTGCAAGAACTTGTTTCTAAAAAATTAAAAATTAATACATTGTTCGATGTGGCAAATGACCAGGCTGCCGGGGAGGACTCAGCGAGGGCATTTCTACTGGCACCAAGGTCAGGAGCCAAGTACAAGGGCAGCGTCTTTAGGGTCCACACGGCCTCACAACTCTCTCTTGCATGCTCATCCAGGGAGAAAATCCAGCCCCACAGAAAGAGGCTGGAGGCAGAGGGCAGAAGGAAGCAAACGGGAATGGTAGGACACCATTTGTGCAGCCTCTGCACAAGCAGAGATGCGCCCTTTGCTTAAGGGGCAGGATGTTCCATTTTGCACCCTGTTCTGCAAAGAGGATTTCAGGCATCATCGGGGGCAAGCTGCCGGCATCTCTGCTGGAAGGATGAGGTGCTGAGACAATGCCAAGGGCACGCTTTGACATCTGCAGTCCAACGACAGAGACACGAAGGCGAGCAAATGGAAGCAAGGGAGACTCGAGACAGAGGAGAATGAGGACTTGAGTCAGCCATGAGCATGACAGCCTTTGTGGGGCGTGGAAGGGGCAGTTTCCAAAAAGACAGGTCCATGTTCCAAGCCCTGGTACCTGCAAATAGGACCTTATTTGGAAATGAGGACTTTGCAGATGTCATTAGTTAAGCGCACCAGATGAAATCGTCTTAGATTCAGGTGGACCCTAAATCCGATGAGCGGCGTCCTTCTAAGACACAGAAAAGGGCTAGGGCGTGGTGGGCAAATAGGACCTTATTTGGAAATGAGAACTTTGCAGATGTCATTAGTTAAAGTGCTAGAGATGAAATCGTCTTAGATTCAGGTGAACCCTACGTCTGATGAGCAGCGTCCTTCTAAGAGGCAGAAAAGGGGCCGGGCGCTGTGGCTCACGCCTGTAATCCCAGCACTTTGGGAGGCCGAGATGGATGGATCACGAGGTCAGGAGCTCCAGACCAGCCTGGCCAACACGGTGACACCCCGTCTGTACTACAAATACAAAAATGAGCTGGGCGTGGTGGCGTGCACCTGTAGTCACAGCTACTCGGGAGGCTGAGGCAGGAGAATTGCTCGAAGCCGGGAGGCAGAGGTTGCAGTGAACCGAGATGGTGCCACTGCCCTCCAGCCTGGTGACTGAGAGAGACTCTGTCTCAAAGGAAAAAACAAACCAACCAAAGAGACAGAAAAGGAGGCAGAGACACAGAGAAAGCCAGGTGGAAACGGAGGCAGAGACGGGAGTGATGCGGCCGCAGCCCCAGGGACATCTGTGCAGCCTCCAGGAGCTGGGAAAGGCAGGGAGAATCCTCCTCTCCAGCCTCGGGGGAGAACTGGATATAATTATACTGCATTGAACAGTGGCCCTCAGACAGGTCTGTCCACGTCCTAAAGCCCAGAACCTGACAATGAGACCTTATTTGGAAACAGGGTCTTTGCAGAGGTGATTAAGAGAAGCATCTTGACATGAGATCATCCTGGAGTAAGGTAGGCCCTAAGCCCAATAACAGGTGTCCTTCTAAAAGACAGAAGAGGAGACAGTCACAGAAGAAGTCCACGTGGAGACGGAGGCAGAGACTGGAGTGATGCGGCCACAAGCCCAGGGACACCTGGAGTCCCCAGGAGCTGGGAGAGGCAAGAAGGAGCCTCCGGAGCTTAGAGACCCCCGGAGGGAGCACAGCCCTGCAGACACCTTGATCTCAGACCTCTGGTCTCCAGAAGTGAAAGAGAATAAACTTGTGTTCAGCCCTGCAGTTTGTGGTGCGGTTTTATAGCAGCGGTAGAAAACTAGCACATAGTGTTACAGACTTAGGAGAAAACGTATTACATCATCCATGGGTCTCATGCAAATGCACACTTTTATTGAACAGACACCTGTCTGTTCAATCTTCCACTCCACAGGTTTTATTTATTTATTTATTTATTTATTTATTTATTTATTTATTTATTTTGAGACGGAGTCTCACTCTGTTGCCTCACTCGAGTGCAGTGGTGTGATCTCAGCTCACTGCAGCCTCCGCCTCCAAGGTTCAAACGACTCCTCTGCCTCAGCCTCCCGAGTAGCTGGGATTACAGGTGCCTCCCACCATGCCCAGCTAATTTTTATTTATTTATTGTTTTTGAGACAGAGTCTTGCTCTGTCGCTCAGGTTGGAGTGCAGTGGTGCGATCTCGGCTCACTGCAACCTCCGCCTCCCGGGTTCACACCATTCTCCTGCCTCAGCCTCGCGAGTAGCTGGGACTAGAGGTGCCTGCCACCACACCCAGCTAATTTGTTGTACTTTTAGTAGCAATGGGGTTTCACCATGTTAGCCCGGATAGTCTCGATCTCCTGACCTTATGATCCACCTGCCCGCCACCAAGGCCGGCTAAGTTTTTGGTATTTTTAGTAGAGACAGGGTTTCACCACGTCGGCCAGGATGGCCTCGATTTCCTGACCTTGTGATCCGCCCACCTCGGCCTCCCAAAGTGCTGGGATGACAGGCGTGAGCCACCACGCCCGGCCTCAGAAGTTTTAAATTAGGGTGTTAGCAGGGGATTTGGTTTCTTCTGCAGTCTGCAGTAGAATTGGTGCCATGCCTCTCTGCTAGCTTCTGGGAGCTCCAGTCATTCCTTGACTTGGAGGTGGTCTTTTCTCCGTCTTCAAATCGTCTTTCCAGAGTGCATGGGTATGTGTGTCTCTTCTCCTCTTCACATAAAATTGCTGATCCACAACTGAGCACGGTGGCTCACGCCTGTCATCCCAGCCGTTTGGGAGGCCAAGGAGGGCGGGTCACGAGGTCAGGAGATGGAGACCATCCTGGCTAACACGGTGAAACCCCATCTCTACTAAAAATACAAAAATTAGCTGGGCGTGGTGGTGGGCGCCTGTAGTCCCAGCTACTTGGGAGGCTGAGGCAGGAGAATCGCTTGAACCCAGGAGACGGAGGTTGCAGTGAGCTGAGATCATGCCACTGCACTCCAGCCTGGTTAACACAGCAAGACTCTGTCTCAAAAAAAAAAGAGCTGATCTTCTCACATTAAGGTCCAGGAAATATACAGTTGGCAAAGTTGACCATCTTCAGTGAAATATTATGGTATAGATATCATCAAACCATTATTCTTTCTCTTATGTTGCCTCTTGAATCAATCAATTTGCCTTCTAAGCCTTTTCAAAAGTCCTAATGAAGCTGCTGACAGCATTGGTTACTTTATGTGATGTTCACAAAATAAATTAACTCTATTCCTGGGCTAATAATCAAAGAGAGAGAATCATGTCCTTGATCAATAGTTTCAATGATAATATAGGAAGAGGCTTGGTCTGCTGTTAATACAAGGAGCACATAACTTCCTGTATCTGGCAGAAAGCACAGGACCCAACCAAATACAAGATCAAAACTCATCATTTTCAAAGCATTTGCTTGGGGCAAGGACTGTGCCTGACAAGTTGATTACTCAGCTTGTTGCCAATGGGAGGTTCCTGGTTTTCATCTTGCATTTTCCAGCTGATCTTCACAGTCACACCGTTATGTATTCAGACAAGTGGATGGATTCTCAGGTATTCTTGAAAAATGAAGTTGAGTGAACCAAAGATGACCTGGGCACTTGTACCCTAAGACCTCTTTCTTTCTTTCCTTCCTTCCTTCCTTCCTCCCTCCCTCGCTTCCTTCCTTCCTTTCTTTCTCTCTTTCTTTCCTTCCTTCCCTTCTTTCTCCTTTTCTTTCTCTTTTTTCTTTTCGTTTTTTCTTTCTCTTTCTGTCTTTCTTTCCTTCTTTCCTTCCCTTCTTTCTCCTTTTCTTTCTTTCTTTTTCTTTCTTTCTTTCTTTCTCTCTCTCTTTCTTTCTTTCTTTTCTTTTCTTTCCCTTTTCTTTCTTTCTCTCCCTCCTTCCTTCCCTTCCTTCTCTTTCATCCTTCCTTCCCTTTGCTTCTCCTTCCTTCCTTCCTTCCTTCCTTCCTTCCTTCCTTCCTTCCTCCCTCCCTCTCTCTCTCTCTCTCCTTCTCTCTCTCTCTTCTTTCTTTCCTTTTCTTTTCTTTCTCAGAGTCTTGCTCTGTCACCCAGGCTGGAGTACACTGGTGCAACCTGGCTCACTGCAATCTCTGCCTCCCAGGTTCAAGTGATTCTCCTGCCTCAGCCTCCTGAGTAGCTGGGATGACAGGCATGTGCCACCACACCTGGCTAATTTTTGGATTTTTAGTAGAGACGGGGTTTCACCATGTTGGCCAGGTTGGTCTCGAACTCCTGACCTCAGGTAATCCACCTGCCTCGGCCTCCCAAAGTGCTGGGATGACAGGCATGAGCCACTGCGCCTGGTCTCCCTAAGACATTTCTAAGGAGCGCTCACCTTTCAAGACTCATTGGAAAATCCCACCATCCAGACACCATTCATATTGACCTGCTTGATGAAGTACCAACCTATGTTGGTTGATATTTCCAACTAACAGATCAACTCTGTGTCAGGCTGAAAGGAATCCAGAGCTGTAGGGATGTCATGGAGTGGCTGGCATATGCCTTATAACTGGCTTAAATAAATGGACAATGGAATCCATCAAGGACTTTAGGGCTACTTACCTATTCTAGTTCCAATTCCAGTTCAGATTCCACCCTGTTTCAGCATGGTGCCTCATCTTAACTAGTCTCCATGAACTTCAAAACAATCTTTGCCGCATTTCAATTCTACTTCCAGGGACTTTATGAAAAAGAGTGTGGCTCATATGTAGTATGATAATGACAGAACATCCTTACTGTAAGAGTTAAAGAGGGCATGGTGGCTCACACCTGTCATCTCAGGACTTTGGGAGGCCAAGGTGGGCAGATCACGAGGTCAGGAGATTAAGGCCATCCTGACTAACACGGTGAAACCCCGTCTCTACTAAAGAAAATACAAAAAATTAGCCAGGAGTGGTGGCAGGCACCTGTAGTCCCAGCTACTCGGGAGGCTGAGGCAGGAGAATGGTGTGAACCTGGGAGGCGGAGCTTGCAGTGAGCTGAGATCATGCCACTGCACTCCAGCCTGGGTGACAGAGCAAGACTCTGTCTAAAAAATAAATAAATAAATAAATAAATAAATAAATAAGAGTTAAAGAAAGAGAAAAGAAACACGGAAAGCAACTCAACAGTCAAAGACAGGTTTATTTTGGAGGATAAATCTGAGACGGGCTTCTGGCTGATTTCGGTCAGGAGTGTTCTTTCTTAATAGACCAAGGGTATTTAAGGGTTTCGGAAGGGGGGTGGTTATCGTGGGTTTAGAATGTTTGTACGTGAGGGAAAGTTTATTTGGGGATGGAAATGTCCCTGGTCAGAGGGGAGGCTATCTCAGGGTTGGCCTGTTTCTGCTTGGAGTGGGGTTTATCTTAGGACTGGAATGTTTCTGGTTATGCTGACATTAGCCATTAGGCTGATGTTTGGGGGCTGGATTTAGNTAAAAAATAAATAAATAAATAAATAAATAAATAAATAAGAGTTAAAGAAAGAGAAAAGAAACACGGAAAGCAACTCAACAGTCAAAGACAGGTTTATTTTGGAGGATAAATCTGAGACGGGCTTCTGGCTGATTTCGGTCAGGAGTGTTCTTTCTTAATAGACCAAGGGTATTTAAGGGTTTCGGAAGGGGGGTGGTTATCGTGGGTTTAGAATGTTTGTACGTGAGGGAAAGTTTATTTGGGGATGGAAATGTCCCTGGTCAGAGGGGAGGCTATCTCAGGGTTGGCCTGTTTCTGCTTGGAGTGGGGTTTATCTTAGGACTGGAATGTTTCTGGTTATGCTGACATTAGCCATTAGGCTGATGTTTGGGGCTGGATTTAGGCGACTTTTAATCAAGGGAAACTTAAAACGGTGGTGCTTGTCCAAGAGGGTGAGGCTCCTGCTTTGCCACTTTGGAAGCTCTGAAAGATCTCAGGGGGTGGCCTGGTGAATTTCCCTGGCATCTGAGAAGTGGTTCTTATTCAGGCTCCCCTAAAATAGACGAGGTCACCTTTTTTCATTTTTTATTTATTTATTTATTTATTTATTTATTTATTTATTTAATGTATGTATGTATTTATTTATTTATTTGTCATTTCTCAGGTTGTGAAACACTGGTAGATAGTCAACCATCCGTCCAAGCTCCATTCCACCTCTTGGCTTGAACTCAGCTTCAGGGACCCCTCCACCATGCCATTTTACAGTCTTTCTGGTGGAATCGCGGAACATTCCACCTTGCATTTTTTTCCTCCTGCTGAGTCCCATGACTCACCAAGTCCTGGGCCAACCAAAATGGCCGAGGTCATAGGGAGCATGGACCGGGCCACCCATGAGACTACGATGGGCAGATATTCTTTCTGAAGCATCTAATTTCTTTCTTTTTTTTTTTTTTTCTGCCTCCTTTTGACCTAACCATGTTTCTCGCTGCCGTTTACTCATCTCTGCTTTGGACACCTTCTGCCACATTGCTCAGACAATAATATGGCTCTTTCTCCTTTCCCACGGAGATCCCCTCCCAGCTTGGACCCACCGTTTGTGCCCCAGGTAGAGGCCTCTAGGTCTGTAGCTGGGGGTTTAGAGTAACGAAGCTTGCCCTGCATATAGAGAAAGCTCCCAGCACCATCCTGAGACACACTGATGTTCTCCTGACTCTCTGGAGCCTCTGTCATGGTTTGCTGCAGCTGAGCGAACTCTCCATACCTCTCTGGCCACCCCACAGCGACCCTCAGTGCCCCCAGACGCTCCCTACTCAAAGTGAGGTCTGTGGACCACCAGAATTGGCTTCACTGGGTACATGACCAGAAATTCAGCATCTCAGGTTTCCCGAGACCCACTGAGTCAGAATTCCAGTTTCACAGGCTACATGCACGAGGAACGTCTGAGAGCCTCCATGCTGGCCACCCTGCCCGTAGGGGGAGACAGCTGTTTAATCCTATCAAGGAATCCTAGATGGTGGTTAGTTGTGTAACCCGTTCCTTACTCTCCTAACAGAATTTCCTCACTCTATTAAATGCACGTGCTGGCCGGGCATGGTGGCTCACGCCTGTCACCCCAGCACTTTGGGAGGCCGAGACGAGCAGCTCCCTTGAGGTCAGGAGTTTGAGACCAGCCTGGCCAACTTGGTGAAACTCCATCACTACTAAAAAATACACAAATGAGCCGGGCGTGGAGGCTGAGGCAGGAGAATCGCTTGAACCTGGGAGTCGGAGGTTGTGGTGAGCCGAAATCATGCCACTGCACTCCAAGTTGGGCAAGAGAGTAAGACTCTCTCTCTCAATAATAATAATAATAATTAATAATAAATAAATCAATGCACACACTGCCCTTACAAAACCCTCTCGTGTACAAGTCAAGCCACAGACAGAAAGGCCAAGGAGGTATTTTTGGTTAGGAGAGTTTTTTTTTTGCTTTTCTTTTATTCTTTTTATTTTTTTATTTTTTTTTGAGATGGACTCTAGCTCTGTTACCCAGGCTGGAGTGCAGTGGTGTAATCTCGGCTCACTGCAAGCTCCACCTCCTGGGTTCACACCATTCTCCTGCCTCAGCCTCCTGAGTAGCTGGGACTACAGGCCCCTGCCACCACGCCTGGCTAATTTTTTGTACTTTTTTCTTTTTTTGTATTTATTTATTTTGTTGAGATGGAGTCTTGCTCTTTTGCCCAGGCTGGAGTGCAGTGGCACGATCTCGGCTCACTGCAACCTCCACCTCCCGGGTTCAAGTGATTCTCCTGCCTCAGTCTCCTGAGTAGCTGGGACTACAGGCATCTGCCACCACACCTGGCTAATTGTATTTTTAGTAGAGATGGGGTTTCACCATGTTGGTCAGGCTGGTCTCGAACTCCTGACCTCGTGATCCATCCGCCTCGGCCGCCCAAAGGGCTGGGATGACAGGCGTGAGCCACCGCGCCCGGCCTATTTTGTGCTTTTCAATGTGTATCGTACAAGCGTTGAATTTCCACCAGGTGCCGGAGTTAACATGGTAGTTATTTATACTATTGGTCACGTCCTCTGGGTATTCAAAAAGTTCTTCAAGTGAGTGAACGAAGCTACGCAAGAATTTAAGGCAGGGAAGAGCATCGTGCTGTCTCACTCCAATCTATAGCTTTCCGCATTGCCACCTGTCCGCTAGCCTCCAGCAAAGAAACCTTCCATCGATGCAAAACAACCGCCCACACATATCCCATTTCTGCTTTGAAACTGTCCCTGGTAGACCGGGTGCGGTGGCTCACGCCTGTCATCCCAGCCCTCTGGGAGGCCGAGGTGGGTGGATCACGAGGTCAGGCGTTCGAGACCAGCCTGATCAGGAGTTTGAGACCAGCCTGACCAACATGGTGAAACCCCGTCTCTACTAAAAATACAAAAATTAACCGGGCACGGTGGTGGCAGAGGCCTGTAGTCCCAGCTATTCAGGAGGCTGAGGCAGGAGAATCGCTTGAACCTGGGAGGTGGAGCTTACAGTGAACCGAGATTGCACCACTGCACTCCAGCCTGGGCGAGAGAGCGAGAGTCCGTCTCAAAAAACAAAAACAAAAACAAAAGAAACTGTCCCTGGTACCATTTTCTGACGTTGAGGAAATTGCCCTTAAAAATAATGTTGCAGGGGCTGAGCATGTTGCCTCAGGCCTGTAATCCCAGCACGTGGGGAGGCCGAGATGCGTGGATTACTTGAGGTCAGGAGTCCCAGACCAGCCTGACCAGTATGGCGAAATCTCGTCTCTACTGAAAATACAAAAAATTAGCCAGGAGTGTGTCTGTCATCCCAGCTACTTGGGAGATTGCGGTAGGAGAATCGCTTGAACCTGGGAGGCACAGGTTGCAGTGAGCCAAGATCGCACCACTGCACTGCAGCCTGGCCAACAGAAGAAGACCCCGTTTCAAAGAAGAAAAAGGTATGTTATGGTCTGCGCCTTAACTACAAATGGATAAACAGCCAGAAATGGTGTTGAAAGGGATCCCGTACAGTGAGTAGAGAAAGAATTTTCTACTAAAGAAAACAAAGAAAATAGGTCTCTGGGCGCGGTAGCTCACGCCTGTCATCCCAGCACTTCGGGAGGCTGAGGCGGGTGGATCACCTGAGGTTGGGAGTTTAAGACCAGCCTGGCCAACATGGTGAAACCCCGTCCCTACTGAAAAAAAAAAATAAAAAATACAAAAATTGGCTGGACATGGTGGCGGGCACCTGTAATTCCAGCTGCTCAGGAGGCTGAGGCAGGAGAATCCCTTGGAACCCGGGAGGCGGAGGTTGCAGTGAGCCGAGATCGCACCACTGCACTGCAGCCTGGGTGACAGAGAGAGACTCCCTCTCAAAAAAAAAAAAAAGAAAAGAAAATAAATAAATAAATAATAATCTAGGTCATCGACAGAGTCTATTTTGTATTAATCAAGTTGTCACGAAAAGAAAAAAACTCCAGGAGAAAACTGCAGGCAGTGAACTCGTTATGTATAGGTGGCATTGGCTATGGCAGTAGATTTTTGGATCAACGTATTGTATTGCCCTCGCACGCTGGATTTCGTCTTCTGAGAAAACCCAAAAAACAGACAGAAGAAGGCATAACAATTCAAACAGCAAATGGAAGATGAATTTTTTTTTTTTTTGCCAAAATTTCATGCACTGTTATTGACCTGAATGTACTTGCATTTCTACAATCATCAACCACTCCTTAAAGAAAAACATAAACCCGGTTATTTTTCTGTATTTGTAAGACTCTAAGGATATGCTTCTGGCTGGCACAAAAGCCAGAGAACAGAGTGTGATTGATGGGAGCTGTCACAGGGTTGATGGCTGCTTAAAGTTGACAAAGGCGGGACAGGATGTGGAGAAACAGGAACGCTTTTACACTGTTGGTGGGAGTGTAAACTAGTTCAACCACTGTGGAAGACAGTGTGGCGATGCCTCAAGGATCTAGAACTAGAAATACCATTTGACCCAGCCATCCCATTACTGGGGATATACCCAAAGGATTATAAGTCATGCTGCTATAAAGACACATGCACACGTATGTTTATTGCGGCACTGTTCACACTAGCAAAGACTTGGAACGAACCCAAATGTCCATCAGTGACAGACTGGATTATGAAAATGTGGCACATAGACACCATGCAATACTATGCAGCCATAAAAAAGGATGACTTCATGGCCTTTGTAGGGACGTGGAAGAAGCTGGAAACCATCATTCTGAGCAAACTATCACAAGGACAGAAAACCAAACACCTCCTGTTCTCACTCATAGGTGGGAACTGAACAAGGAGATCACTTGGACACAGGGTGGGGAACATCACACACTGGGGCCTGTCGTGGGGTGGGGGCAGGCGGAGGGATAGCATTAGAAGAAATACCTAATGTAAATGACGAGTTAATGGGTGCAGCACACCAACATGCATTCACCTCCATCTTCAACCAAGAATCTGATTGTCTGGGCACAGTGGCTCATGCCTATAACAGCAGCAACTTTGGGAGGCTGAGGTGTAAGGATCACTTGAGCCTAGGAGTTCAAGACCAACCTAGGCAACATAGTGAGACCTCAGCTCTACAAAAAAAAAAAATGATAAAATTAACCAGGCATGGTGGCACATACCTATAGTCCCAGTTACTGGGGAGGCTGAGGCAGGAGGACTGCTTGAGCCAGGGAGTTTGAGGCTGCAGTGAGCTATGACTGTGCCACTACACTCCAGCCAGGGCAACAGAGCAAGACCCTGCCTCAAAAAAGAAAGAAAGAAAGAGAGAGAGAGAGAGAGAGAGAGAGAGGAAGGAAGGAAGGGAAAAAAAAGGAAGGAAGGAAGGAAGGAAGGAAGGAAGGAAGGAAGGAAGGAAGGAAGGAAGGAAGGAAGGAATCTTAGCCGGGTGCGGTGGCTCACACCTATAATCCCAGCACTTTCGGAGGCAGAGGGGGGCAGATCACCTGAGGTCGGGAGTTCGAAACCAGCCTGGCCAATATGGTGAAATTCCGTCTGTACTAAAAATAAAAATAAATTAGCTGGGTGTGGTGGTGCGCGTTTGCAATCCCAGCAACTTGGGAGGGTGAGGTGGGAGAATTGCTTGAACCCGGGAGGTGGAGCTTGCAGTGAGCCGAGATCGCACCACTGCACTCCAGCCTGGGCGACAGAGCGAGACTCTGTCTCAAAAAACAAACAAAGACGCAAACAAAACCAATAACAACAGCACAAACAAAGGAATCTGACTTCTTTCTTAGGTCGAGTGTGTACACTTGATATCAAAGATTTGTTCCATGGTGGTCCCCGCTGCTCCGATGTTCGTGAGACAGCGTCTTGAAGTACAAATATCTGTGTTTTTATTTTTAGTTTTATTTTTCCGTATGTCCTTGTGACAGTCGGTGACGTTGGGCTAGGCAGTGTAGGAAGGAGGAGATGAGGACAACCCCATGAATTAATGTATCACGGCTCTTCTGCCCCACTTCCAAAACCCACTCCCTGTTCACGGAGCCGGGGGACCCTGTCTCTTGGAGAGCTTCAGGAAGAGGACCTTTGCTGTGGCACCTCGTCTAATCCCTACCCCCCTCTGTGCCATCAGCCCTCCACGACTGGGGTGCACTCTGATTCTGGGGTTCAGCCCCTTGTATAATACCTGCCTCTCTAAGCCACATGCTCTCATGTGGCCTGGGCAGGCCATTACCGCCTGGCTAATTTCTCTGCATCTCCCTGCGTTTCTCTTTCTCATTTGTTCTGAAGGGTTCAGGAAGGACTGTCCCAGCGCACCTTCAAATTCTAGCAATTCCGATTGTCAGCACAGAACAAAACAGCCTAGACCCAGTCGCTTCAAGGATGTTTAATAATACGGTCCCAAGAAAACGTGTGTGTGTGTGTTTTTTTTTTTTTTTTTTTTTTGAGACAGAGTCTCACTCTGTCTCTCTGTCTGGAGTGCAGTGGCACAATCTCCGCTCACTACAACCTCTGCCTCCCAGGTTCAAGCGATTCTCCTGCCTCAGCCTCCTGAGCAGCTGCGATGACAGGCACCCGCCACCACGCCCGGCTAATTTTTGTATTTTTAGTAGAGACGGGGTTTCACCGTGTTGGCCAGGCTGGTCTGGAACTCCTGACCTCAGGTGATCCGCCCACCTCGGTCTCCGTAAGTGCTGGGATTACAGGCGTGAGCCAGCGTGCCCGGCCAGAGTTTTTTTTTTTTTAAAGAAATCCTTAGTATTGCCCTTACTGACTTTCCCCCTCTATCATGCCTGGGACCGGTAGCTCATCTTGCTTCCGGAATCCATTCACGGCGACTTTGTCAAAAGCTGCCTTGTTTTTTGGCAGGCATGCGGGAAAGCCAGGCGGATTGCTGATCTGGGAACGGTACCAGCAATTTGTTCTCTTTGGGAAGGAAAATCACTATGTTGGTTTTCCAACATGATTGTTCTTTTGGAGTCTGTCTCATCCAGAAAGCCACCCCTTAAATTTGTCTATTAAGATGAGTGCTATCAAATGGTGTTGATATCACATGGCAACATTGCTGCAGACTTTCCAAAACAGTTTATTCTTCCTAGTTAGCAAACCAACAGCAGATCCAAGACCAGCTCCCTGCCTATAGGGGTTTGATGTCCAGTTGAATTTTTGGAATCATCTCAGAAGTTTCCTTTCTTTGTTTTAATTTACTTTATTTTATTTTATTTTAATTTACTTTTAAATTAAATTTAATTTAATTTAATTTTTTATCTTTTTTTTTTGAGAGGGACTCTCGCTCTGTCGCCCAGGCTGGAGTGCAGTGGCGTGATCTCTGCTCAATGTAACCTCCGCCTCCCAGGTTCAAGCGATTCTCCTGCCTCAGCCTCCCGATTCTCCTGCCTCAGCCTCCCAGTCCGAGTAGGTGGGACTACAGGCGCCTGCCACCATGCCCGGCTAACTTTTTTTTTTGTATTTTTACTACAGATGGGGTTTCACCGCCTCGTGATCTGCCCACCTTGGCCTCCCAAAGTCCTTTCCTTTCTTATGACTGACATTTGAAACCACATATTAAGACCGGATGCAGTGGCTCACACCTGTCATCCCAGCACTGTGGGAGGCCAAGGCGAGTGGATTACCTGAGGTCAGCAGTTCGAGACCAGACTGGCCAACATGGCGAAACCCCATCTCCACTAAAAATACAAAAATTAGCCAGGCGTGCTGGTGTGTGCCTGTGATCCCAGTTACTCGGGAGGCTGAGGCAGGAGGATCGCTTGAACCCGGGAGATGGAGGTTGCAAGGAGCCGACATCGTGCCATTGCACTCCAGCCTGGGCAACGAGAGCGAAACTTCATCTCAATAAACGAATAAATGAATGAATGAATGAATGAATAAAATAAAGGTGTATTTGGCTCCCAGTTCTACGGGGTGCACAGGAGGCATGGCGCCCACATCTGCTTCTGATGAAAACCTCAGGATACTTCCACTCCTGGTGGAAGGGGACAGACAGCTGGCATGTACAGAGAACACACAGCACAAGAGACACCGCTGAGGTGCCAGGCTGTTTTCAAAAGCCAGCCCTTCTGGGAACTAAAGGTAAGAAATGCCCATCAATGAGAGACTGGATAAAGAAAATGTGGCACAGAGACACCGTGGAATACTATGCAGCCATGAAAAAGGATGAGGTCATGTCCTTTGCAGAGACATAGATGAAGCTGGAAACCCTCATTCTCAGCAAACTCACACAGGAACAGAAAACCAAACACTGTATGTTCTCACTCATCAGTGGGAATTGAACAATGAGAACACACGGACATAGGGAGGAGAACATCACACACCAGGGCCTGTCACGGGTGTTGAGGGTGATGGGAGGGAGAGCATTAGGAGAAATACCTAATGTAGATGACGGGTTGATGGGTGCAGCCAACCACAATGGCACGTGTATACCTGTGGAACAAACCTGCACATTCTTCACAGGTACCCCAGAAGTTACAGCATAATAAAAAATAAAAATAAAATAAGAACCCAGTGACTACCTGGAGAATGGCACCATGCCATTCCTGAAGGACGTACCCCCATGGCCCAAACACCTCCCGCCAGGCCCTGCCTTCAACACCGGAGATCAGATGTCCACATGAGACTTCGTGGGGCCAGACAAACTATATCCAAACCAGAGAATGTCCAAAGTTGATCGTCTCCAGGATTCCCTGTGTTAGGAAGTCAGACTGGGTAAGCCAGAACCTCAGAGTCAACTTATCCACATGCCACGACATGGAGAGAAAAAACAGAATCCGTCTTTTAGTCTTCTTAGCAGGGAGAAAACTTCCCCCCAAAGCCGTACCCACAGGAGCAGTTCTCTCCTATATTGTCGGACAGGGTTGGCTTGCGTGTGCCTTTCTAAATCAATCACTGCGGAACGGTCAGCCCTGGAGGGCAGGTAGAAGCTGTCTCCTTGTGGCACAGACTAAGAAAGGAGGAGGCCGGGCGCGGTGGCTCATGCCTGTAATCCCAGCAGTTTGGGAGGCTGAGACAGGTGGAGCTCCTGAGGTCAGCAGATCGAGACCAGCCTGGCTAACACGGTGAAACCCGTGTCTACTAAAAACACAAAAGCAGCCAGGCAGGGTGGCGCATGCCTGTCATCCCAGCTACTCGGGCAGCTGAGGCAGGAGAATCGCTTGAACCCGGGAGGCGGAGGCTACAGAGAGCTGAGATCGCGCCACTGCACTGCGGCTTGGGCAACAAGGATGAAACTCCATCTCAAACAACGACAGCAACAACAACAACCAAAGGAGGGACAGAGAAAAGATGAACAAATCAGAGATCTGTTCAGAAGAGGAGGATCCATTTCACGGGCAATGCCCGCTCTGCCCACTTTGTTATCTTTAATGCGCACCTGCTCAGCAGCAATATTGCTGCAGTTGTGAAGTTTCTCCTCTCTCGTCAAGGAACCTCAGAAACAGAGACCTCGGCATTGACAACACGAATGGTTCCAAATGTGGATCGAATTGGATTTTTTACAGGCATGGAGATTTAAATCCGATTTACAAAAGCGTTTCTTCAGAGCTTAATTACAAATTTACTCTGCAGGCTTTATTTCGGAAACATTTCATTTCTTCATTCAAATATCCAGAAAGTGAAAAACAAACAGAAAGCTGTGTGCATAGCTTTGATTATGTCAGCAGCTAAATCAAGCCCCTTGTTTGGTTTTAAATTAGTGAAAGCTTGGCTTTTGTAGGGGGAAAAAAACATCATGTGGGAAAAGAACTTCATCTGGAGTCAGAAAATCGTCATCAGTTCAGGAGAGATAACTGCCTCAAATTTGCCGCGTGAAAATGGATGTTATGGTAAATTTAGTCTATTTTTTCTTTCAGCAGATAAAAACACAATTTATCAAAGAGGCATTTGGAAAGTGTTGCAATCACAGCGACCGTTTCAGGAGAGGCAAAAGGATTTTGAATTACTACTTGTGACACCAAGTCAATATATAAAAGAATGGTTTGCCATCTCTGTAGATTCCTTGTGAAATATATTTTAGATTATAGTGTTACAGATAAGTACAAATATAAAGATAAAAAAAAAAAAACCCCAAGGATGAATGTGAAGAATATACTTCCCCTTCAGGGTAGTAATTACCTCTGAAGAGAGCAGCGGTATGGGATGATTTGGGGTCTTGAAATATCTTGCACATATACACACACCCTTTTCTCCCCCATGCAAATACCTTTTGAAACAGAATGTTAAAATGTAGTCGCCTACAGACACCAAGATAAAATACATTTGCAGTTTCAAGGTGAGATACACATCATCATACATACATTTACAAACAAGAAGAAAAAAATACGAAACAATTCCCTAACTCTTTACCCTTGCTGCACACTTAAAAGCTATGAAAACATCCAAACAATTTGTTGGGAAATATTTTCTTAGAGAAGTTTTGTGCCAAGGGCCTTTTCCCACCTGTATCAGTCAGCTACACCTGAAATTATGCTGGGTAACAAATAATCCTAAATCTCAGTTCTCTACCATAATAAATATTTATTTATTTTTTGAATGTGTGAGTCTATCAGTCAGGTAGGTTGGTGCAGATATAGGCTGGGCTACTCCAGGCTCACCTGAAATACATGCTTCAGGTTGCATTGATGTCTATGCCACATGCTGTCATCATTTTGGGACTAGTGGTTATCCTGGGCACATTTTTCTAATGTTGGAATACAGACATGCAGAGGAAAAATCCAACCATGTGGTAGGGTTTGGCAGTGTCCCCACCCAAATCTCATCTTGAACTGTAGCTCCCATAACCCCCACATGCCATGGGAGGAACCTGGTGGGACGTAATTGAATCGTGGGGGCTGGTTTTCTCCAAGCTATTCTCGTGATAGTGGATACGTTTCATGAGATCTGGTGGTTTTCCGCTAAAAGCCAGACTGATGCAATCAATGCCTCCTTAACTGGGAGACGTCACGGAGAGTTCCCCTGCGTAAGCTCTCTTGCTCGCCACCACGTAAGACGTGCCTCTGCTCCTCCTTTACCTTCAGCCATGATTGTAAGGTCTCCCCAACCACGTGGAACTGTGAGTCCATTAAACCTCTTTTTATTTTTGAAATAAATTACCCAGTCTCAGATATATCTTTATTAGTAGCATGAGAGTGGACAGAACACACTATGTCAACCCCTGCTGTGCCTCCACCGAGGCAGAACTTTAAAAAATAATAATAAGTACTGCATTTATTCACTCCAACAGAAGTCAAAGCTAAGGCCCAGAATGTGGCAAGGCAAAGGTTTAAAAAATAAAAAGAAAGAAAACGAGTTTTCCTGTGCCTAGCAGCTCACTTCAAGGACAGTTATAAGGGAACATTGTCCGAATAGCCAAGGAGAAAGGAATGGGCTCCAGACACCACCCCCACCCCCAGCTCCTCACAGAGCAAGGCTGAAGGAAAAAAGAGAAAGGCAGATTCTTTTACTGTTACTCTTTTCCCAGGCCGCTTCAGCATGATTATGTTTGACAAATGTCTGTATTTAGCCAGTTCTTGTTTTTCTTGCTACAAGGCCATCAGCTATGCCAGGCCACGAGTTATGTGATGCTATAGATATGTAATCTGTCGCTGTATGATTAACTGCTTTTCTGCGTCTATAAGGCCACTTATGAAACACCTGCTCTGTCTCTGTTCAATGCTCAGCTTTTTCAAATGCAAATCTGCTGAGCCGGTGTGTCCCTAAAAATGAACAAATCCTCCTGTTCTCCAAATTGCTCTCTCTGTTCCTCAGTTTACCGCAACACCACTGGCTGAGGTTCTGTAAGCAAAAACAAATCAGAGGGCAGCCCAAAGTTCGTGGGGACAGGAGGCGTGCTTCTCCCATGGGGCATGAGCCAGAGACCAGGTAGACAGCAAGAAGAATCGTGAAGAACTAATAGATTCTCCCACACCTGACTTTTAGCCTGGTAAGAGCGGACTTCAGATGACCGAGCTTCAGCACTTGATAGGTACACCAGATACACCACATTTCCCTCTGTTTCACCAAATTTACATCTCCAAGAGGCTGATGAATTTGAATTTCATCACCCAAGCTTTCCGGAGCTTTTCTATGTGGATTCAGGGAAGGAGAGACACTGACAAGGCCAGGCACAGTGGCTCACACCTGTCATCCCAGCACTTTGGGAAGCCGAGGCGGGTGGATCCTTTGAGGTCAGGAGTTCGAGACCAGCCTGGCCAACATGGTGAAACTCCGTCTCTACTAAAAAATACAAAAAAATTAACTGGGGGTGGTGGCGGGCTACTTGGGAGGCTGAGGCAAGAGAATCACTTGAATCTGGGAAGTGGAGGTTGCAGTGAGGTGAGATGGTACCACTGCACTCCAGCCTGGGTGACAGGGGGAGACTCCATCTCCCAAAAATAAAAAGACACTGACAAGTAATGGAAGGCAGGGGAGGAAAAAGAGTGTTGCATGTTTCTTCTTTGAGTCATCCAAGTTTGATCACATATGGATGTATTTGTGTCCTTCATCAACTATGTCTTTGGTGGGGCAGCCTCTCTGCCCCAAGCAGCCCTTGCTCTTTTAACTGAGCCTTAAGAGTATCTTGACCTCATTGTCTTTTGACCTGGAAGCTGAGAGGTGATAACAACTTCTCTGCTATGTTAGTAGGCTCCGGGAGGATCCACAGCCACTGGGAATTTTCTTAACCCTTTCTGTTTCTCTGTTTATCTGCTTTCAAAAATTCTAAATGAGCAGGCTATCCATTTTCTGCTAAAAACCAGACTCTCCTATTGGAGACATTCTTCCCTCCTTCCCTCCCTCCCTCCTTCCTTCCTTCCTTCCTTCTTTCCTTCCTTCCTTCCTTCCTTCTCTCTCTCCCTTCCCTTCCCTTCCTTTCCCTTCCCTTCCCTTCTTCTCTCTCTCTCTCTTTCCTTCCTTTCTTTCATGATTATTTGTCTTCTCCGTTTGTAATTTTTAATCACATTTTACATCCTCCTTTCCATATTCATGCCAATGCCTGTTTGCATTTACTACTGTAATCTTCATAAATCTGTAAACACAGTACAGTTAAATTATGAATGCATTTCTGCTTCACGGCCTTCATGTCGGATTAACAAGGTAAGTCTCCCCTGAGCAGGCAATGCACATATTGATTTCTCCCATTATGATTTCCACACGCGACGTCTCCTTTTCGTGGCTTTATCTGTGCCGTGCAGGCTCCCATAGAAATGGCTGTAATTAAAAAAGAACAATGATAATTCTGTAGGTGAAGACATTTCACGCCTGAATTTGAAAGCATAAGAAGAAGATGTAAAACTGGGTCTTTCGATGGATTTCTTTTTCTTGCCTTCCATGTGTACATGATGAGGAACGACACGTATATCATCTTGGTTTGGAAGCTGGAAGACGCGTTGCATTGCGTTATCGGCACCCAAGTGAGGCAGGCAGACAGATGGCTTCTCTCCCGTGGCTCACAGCCTCTGGGGAAGGAGATTGCCACCACCTCCCTGAGGACAATTTAAAATGAAATGGGAGGACACAGAAGCCAGTTCCTCGGAGAGCTGTCGCTTTTGGAGAACCCGTACGTGACAATGCATAAGTTTCCATCAGGGTTTGACACAGCTCTGCAACATTCGTGAAGGCGACTTGTAAAATTCATTCCAACCCGTTACAGCCCCAAACCTTCTCCAACAGATGACATGGCCAAGATGGTCCGTGTGGCCTTGGGTTTCTCTGACTTCCCTGGCTCTGGGAACGCATTTTGAGCTTTTTGCTGTCCATGTCACAGCCTGGATTCTATTCACGGAGACCATGGCAAAGGTCAAGTGTAAGAAAATTATACTGGAGGCCGGGCGCAGTGGCTCACGCCTGGCATCCCAGCACTTTGGGAGGCCGAGGCGGGTGGATCGCTAGAGTTCAGGAGTTCGAGACCAGCCTGGCCATCATGGTGAAACCCCATCTCCACTAAACTACAAAAATGAGCTGGGCATGGTGGCAGACACCTGCAGTCCCAGCTACTCAGGAGGCTGAGGCAGGAGAATCGCTGGAACTCGGGAGGCAGAGGTTGCAGTGAGCCAAGATGGTGCCACTGCACTCCAGCCTGGGCGACAGAGCAAGAACTCTGTCTCAAAAAGAAAAAAAAGAAAGAAAATTATGTTGGAGATGAGAGCTGCCACCATGCCACTGTCTTCCTCATAGTCCTTGGGTACGACCAGATATCAACTCACCTAATCCCTCGCTCCCTGTCTCCCAGTCAACAATGTGAGTCCCAGAGCTGTCTCTTACCAATTTGAACTGCAAGGGGTTACAACAAGGTGGTTCCTGTTACGTGTCCTTACTCCATGTCCATCTAACTACCATGCATGACTTTCTATTTTGTTGCTTTTTTTTTCTTTTTTTTTGAGATGGAGTCTCGCTCTGTCGCCCAGGCTGCAGTGCAGTGGCGTGATCTCGGCTCACTGTCACCTGTGCCTCTTGGGTTCAAGCGATTCTCCTGTCTCAGCCTCCTGAGTAGCTGGGACTACAGGTACCCACCATGATGGCCGGCGAATTTTTGTATTTTTAGCAGAGACAGGGTTTCACCATGTTGGCCAGGCTGGTCTCGAACCCCTGACCTCAGGTGATCTGCCCACTTCAGCCTTCCAAAGTGCTGGGATTGTGAGCCACCGCGCCTGGCCTTTTTGTATTTTTAGTAGAGACGGGGTTTCTCCATGTTGCCCAGGCTGGTCTCGAACTCCTGACCTCAGGTGATCCACTTGGCTTCCCAAAGTGCTCGGATGACAGGCGTGAGCCACCATGCCCGGCCCCTGCATTTCAACGTGGTGACCCCATCCGATAAGATGGATACCGTGGTTTCAGCCTGGTTGAAGCAAATTAGTTGATCATTACAAGCTGGGAAGTATGAATGAACTAACAACAGGCTCTACTCTGAAGACCTTTCAAAGCGGTCCCGTGTTGTTCTGCCCGCCCTACACCTGGCAGGTACAACACACCCACTCCCATCTGGAAATCTGAAAGGGACCCAAGTCCACCGCTAGCCAATAAAGTGAGCCTTTTCTGCTACTGTCTTGGCTGCGTGGTCGAACCCAAGTAAGTTCACTAATGAGTAAAGATGGCATAAAGATTCTGTATGTTTACACGTGTAAATAATCTTTATTCCAAGCTGGGCATGGTGGCTCATGCCTGTAAACCCAGCACTTGAGGAGGCTGAGACGGGCAGATCATCTGAGGTCGGGAGTTCAAGACCAGCCTGGCCAACATGGCAAAACCCTGTCTCTACTAAAAACACAAAGTTAGCTGGGCATGGTGGCAGGTGCCTGTAGTGCCAGCTACCCGGGAGACTGAGGCAGGAGAATCGCTGGAACCCAGGAGGAGGAGGTTGCAGTGAGCTGAGATCATGCCACTGCACTCCAGCCTGGGCAACAAGAGAGAAACTCTGTCTCAAAAAAAAAACAACACAAACAATAATCATAATCTTTATTCCAAAGAAATCATTTTTCCAGTTTCATATTTCCATGTATACCGTTCTTATTTCCCATGTTTCGGAGATGAAGTTTGTTTTCTGGTTTGTTTTTTTTTTTTTTTTGAGACGAGTCTCGGTCTGCTTTACCAGGTTGGAGTGATGGCCTGACCTCGGCTCACTGTAAGCTCCACCAATCCTGGGGTTCACCCCATTTCTCCTGGCTCGCCCTCCGAGTAAGCTGGACTGGACGGTCGCCGCCACATGCCTGGCTAATTATTTTGAGTGTTTTTAGTAGAGATTGGTTTTACTGTGTTAGCCAGGATGGTCTTCGACTCCTCCTGACCTGGTGATCCACAGCACCGCCTTGGCCTCCCAAAGTGCTGGGATGACAGGCGTGAGCCACGGTGCCCAGCTGTTTGGATATGAGTTTATTTTTATTTTATTTTATTTTTTGAGACGGAGTCTCGCTCTGTCCCCTAGGCTGGAGTGCAGTGGCCGGATCTCAGCTCACTGCAAGCTCTGCCTCCCGGGTTCAAGCGATTCTCCTGCCTCAGCCTCCCGAGTAGCTGGGACTACAGGCGCCCGCCACCTCGCCCAGCTAGTTTTTTTGTACTTTTTTTTTTTAGTAGAGACGGGGTTTCACCATGTTAGCCAGGATGGTCTCGATCTCCTGACCTCGTGATCCGCCAACCTCAGCCTCCCAAAGTGCTGGGATTACAGGCTTGAGCCACCGCGCCTGGCCTGGATATGAGTGTAAACAAGAGCAGATGCATCCAACTGATGGAGAAAGACTGGGTCTCATCCGCTGTCTTGAGTGAGTGGAAAAATAGTAGACCCTATTTTCAATATTGATCCAGTATTTGCTAAATATTGAAATCATTCTCCCTGGGTTTTCCATAAAGCTGAAAGCGTCCAGTTTCAAGATGTGGGTGGGAATTTAAGATATGAATGTTATTGATAGTCCATTGTTTTTTAACTTCTTTTTTTTTGGAAATAGACTCTTACTCTGTCACCCACGCTGGAGTGCAGTGGCATGATCTCAGCTCACTGCAACCTCTGCCTCCTGGGTTCAAGCGATTCTCCTGTCTCCGCCTCCTGAGTAGCTGGGATTACAGGTGCCCACCACCACGCCCAGGTAATTTTTGTATTTTAGTGGAGATGAGGTGTCACCATGTTGGCCTGGCTGGTCTTGAACTCCTAACCTCAGGTGATTCACCGGCCTCGGCCTCCCGAAGTGCTGGGATGACAGGCGTGAGCCACCGCACCCGGCCTGGTTTTTTTTTTTCTTTCTTTCTTTTTTCACATTTTTATTGCATGCAGTGGTGAACTCCAAGTATCTGAGACAACTCTTAGTCGATTTAGAAAGGTTATTTTGCAAAGGTTGAGGATGCACCCACGACACAGACTCTGCCCGAGGTGGTTGGGGCACAGCGTGGTTTTATACATTTTAGAGAGACATGAGACATCAATCAATACATGGAGAAGCGACATTAATTTGGGTCGTAGAGGTGGCACAACTTGAACCAAAGAGGGGACTCTTCCGGGTCATAGGTAGATAAGGAACAAATGGTTGTATTATTATTATTATTATTATTATTATTATTATTATTATTACTGAGTTTCTGATTAGTGTTTCCAAGGCACACAATCACACACACACACACATTTATCACAGTGAGCTACTGGTGCGATCTCGGCTTACGGCAACCTCCACCTCCCAGGTTTTTGTTTTTCTGTTTGTTGTTTTTGAGACGGAGTCTCGCTTTGTCACCAGATTGGAGTGCAGTGGTGCAATCTCAGCTCAGTGCAACCTTCACCTTCTGGGTTCAAGCCATTCTCCTGCCTCAGCCTCCCAAGTAACTGGGATTACAGGTGCACGCCACCACACCCAGCTAATTTTTGTATTTTTAGTAGAGATGGGGCTTCAGCATGTTGGTCAAACTGGTGTCAAACTCCTGACCTCAGGCGATCTGCCGGCCTCGGCCTCTCCGAGTGCTGAGATTACAGGCTTGAGCCACCACGCCCGGCCAATCCGATGGATTTGTAAAGGGGAGTTTCCCTGTACACTCTCTCTCGTCTGCGGCCATGTAAGGCCGCCATGTAAGGTGTAGCTCTGCTGCTCCGTCACTTTCAGCCGTGATTGTGAGGTCTCCCCAGCCATGTGGAACTGTGGGTCCATTCAATCTCTTTCCTTCATAAATTACCCAGTCTCAGGTATTTCTTCATAGCCATATGAAAATGGACTAGTAGCAGTCTCAGGTATTTCTTCATAGCCATATGAAAACGGACTAGTAGCAGACGTTATTCCTAGAAAGTTTGATGAATTCACACCATTTCAGTGTTCGTTATTTATTTATTTATTTATTTAGAGACGGGGTCTCACTCTGTCCCCAAGAACGTGCAATGGCACGATCTTGGCTCATGGCAAACTCCACCTGCCAGGTGCAAACGGTTCTCTTGCGTCAGCCTCCCGAGTAGCTGGAATTACAGGCACGTGCCAGCACGCCCAGCTAACTTTTTTGTTTTGTTTTTGCTGTTTTTTTGTTTTTGTTTTTTAGTAGAAATGGGGTTTCACCGTGTTGCCCAGGCTGGTCTCAAACTCCTGACCTCAAGTGATCCACCCGACTCAGCCTCCCAAAGTGCTGGGATGAGCTTTGTTTTTGATCCATGCGTATTAGTTTGCTAGGGCAACTCTAACAAAATACGACAAAATGAGTGGCTTACAGAACGCAAGTTTAGACTCTCACCGTTCTAGAGTCCAGACATCTGACATTAAGGTGTCCACAGAACTGCATTCCTAATGAAGGACCAAGGGTCTCCTTTTATTCCCCCTCTCAAGGACATTATTGCAATTTGCAGTTGGTTGGTTTGTTGCAGTTGATACGTTTCCCACGCTCCCTTCGGCAGCACATAGACTAAAATTGGAACAATAAATTTGCCGTTACTTTAAACGTTTTTACTTGGAACATTAATACATTTAAATTGCATTGATTTCTCACGCACACCGTGTGCTTTTGTAACACGTACACACATCGTGGAAAAGCTCAATGAAGCTCATGTACAGATGCTTTTGGACAGCAGGGTTGTAAAATTGTGCTGAGCCACCCAGGTGGACTGAAGGCAGAGAGACGCCTTTGAGTCTATGAGGATGGCATTAGAAAAGCACTGTTCATTGCAGGCCGGGCGCGGTGGCTCATGCCTGTAATCCCAACACTTTGGGAGGCCAAGGCAGGCGGATCATGAGGTCGAGAGATGGAGACCAGCCTGGCCAATATAGCGCAACCCCATCTCTGCTAAAAAAAAATACACACACACACACACACAAAATTAGCCGGGCGTGGTGGCAGGTGCCTGTAGTCTCAGCTACTCAGGAGGCTGAGGTTGGAGAATCTCTTGAACCCGGGAGGCGGAGGTTGCAGTGATCTGAGATCGCGCCACTGCACTCCAGCCTGGGTGACAGAGTGAGACTCTGCCTCAGAAAAAAAAAAAGAAAAAAGAAGAAAAAAAAAGAAAATCACTGTCCACCAGGAACCGACTCATTCATGGTTGAGTTTCAGTTTTCAGAGGCAGGAATAAAATACACAAATACTTTGGATTCATGCATGTGCGTTTGCTGAGACAAATCTAACAAAAAACAAGCAAACAAACAAACAGCAAACTGAATGGCTGAAATAACCGAGGTATAGACTCTCAGTTCTGGAGTCCGGACGTTGAAGTTTAGTGTCTGAAGAACTGTGCTTGCTCTGAAGCTCCCAGCCTCTTCTTACTCTCTCAAGGACCCTATTGCAGCGTGCAGTGAACCAATCCTCAGGGTTAGTTTGTTTACTGCAGTCAGCAAATTTGCCTTTTATATGTAAAGTTTCATCGTTTTGAAATTGACAAATTTTACATGGCATTTATTTATCATGGCCCACTGTGTTCTTTTGCAATATATAGATACACATTGTGGAACGGTAAAATCAAGCTAATTACATATACTTTTGCACAGGAGAGTTGTAAAATCGTGCTGGTGGAATGAACGCAGGTGGAATTCTACCCAGGTGGGACGGCAGGGTAATAAAATTGTGATGAGTCACCCAGGTGGACTGAAGGCAGAGAGATGCCCAGTCCCACCTCCAACATTGGGGACCAGATTTCAGCACGAGATCCAAACACCTCCACCCGGTTTCACCTCCAACACTGGAGACCAGATTTCAGCATGAGACCCAAACACCCCCATCCAGTCCCACCTCCAACACTGGGACCA
>NW_016815997.1:631984-635979 GCF_001698545.2 Rhinopithecus bieti
TTACGCCATTCTCCTGCCTCAGACGCCCGTGTAGCTAGCACTACAGGTGCCCGCCACCTCGCCCGGCTAGTTTTCTTCGTATTTTAGTAGAGACGGGGTTTCACCGTGTTAGCCAGGATGGTCTCGATCTCCTGACCTCGTGATCCGCCCGTCTCGGCATCCCAAAGTGCTGGGATTACAGGCTTGAGCTACCGCGCCCGGCCCTGTGCATGAGTCTTTAAAGTAGAATGATTTATAATCCTTTGGGTATATACCCAGCAATGGGATGGCTGGGTCAAAAGGTATTTCTGGTTCTAGATCCTTGAGGAATTGCCACACTGTCTTCCTCAAGGTATTCACATTTTTTACATTCTCTTGTCTTCCCTGCCTTGCTGTGGGCAAGGCGGTCACACTTCATTTACCAGAGCTCCCAGTTCTCCGCAGCAATAACCTTTTGCTGATGGAAGACCTGTCTGTACCTCTAAAGTGTCATAAGTGAAAATGTCAAATCGGAAATTGTCCTTTTAAAAGCTTCTCTTCCTGGAGGCTGACAGAATACTGCCATGATGTTCCAACACTCTTTCTTTCCCAAGAACACTTGGCAGGGTGACCATTCCCTTTGTCTCAAACTCAGAATGTCAACATGAACAAGCGAAGAGTCACGTCGTCCTACAAAACCTGTGTGCCGCACCGCAGCACACACACAAAAAGCTGTAACTGTGTTGAGTCAACAGAGAGCGTTTACCTTCAAGCTTTTGATAATTTTATCATCTCAGTAGAGGAGAACGTGCCGGGCAGCTCCAGAAACACAGTCTGAATCTGTAAGTCAAATGCAGGCACGGGCAGAGGCTGCAGACGGCATCTGTAGAAATTGGCTGACGTGACTTTGCCTCCCAAATCTGGAGTCATTTCAGAAATCAGAGAGGCTGTTTGTTTTGGCGGCACGTCAAGGAGAAAGCAATCATCCTTAAATTCAACACAATCTAAATCGTCGTGTTTTGCCGGAGAAGAGGCAGAAAGCTAACCCAAATATTGGCACGTTTACTTCATCCGGGAATAAAATCTTCAAGAGTGACACATACATGACCCCCCTCTCCATGGTCCTCCTCTGTCTTTTTCGGTTTGGGTGTTTTCAGAGTCACCCCACATAGCTACCTCTCCCAGCTGGGGATATCTCTGCAGCCCTGGAACATGAGTGCGGTGATGTGGACAGTGGTTCCAGGTCTGACTTTTGTCTGCCGTAAATTCTTATGTTGAAGTCCCTCATCCCCAGGACCTCAAAATGTGAGTCTGTTTGGAGACGGGGCCTCTAAAGAGGGGGTTAAGGTAATATGAGGTCACTAGGGTGGACCCTCATCCGATAGGGCTGGTGTCCTTATAAGAAGAGGAGATGAGGTCACAGACACACAGAGGGATGACTCTCTGAGGACACAGGGAGAAGACGGTGTCTCCAAGCCCAGGAGAGAGGCCTCAGGAGGAACCAGCCCTGCCCACACCTGGATCTCAGACGTCCAGCCTCCAGGACTGTGGGAGAATCAATGTCTGTTGTTTATAAGCCACTCAGTCTATCGTATTCTGTGATAGCAGCCTGAGATGGACTAAGACATCCCATAAGAGGAGGAGATGAGGACACAGACACACACAGAGGGACGAGCCTGTGAGGACACAGGGAGAAGACGGCGTCTCCAAGCCCAGGAGAGAGGCCGCAGGAGGGACCAGCCCTGCCCACACCTGGATCTCAGACCTCCAGCCTCCAGGACTGTGGGAGAATCATGTCTATTGGTTAAGCCACCTAGTCTTTGACACTTTGCTCTGGCAGCCTGAGTGAAACCCCATAATATCCACATCTTGACTTAAGTCAATACATTTGCAGATAACCAATTAATCTATTAACCCATTAATTAATTAATCTGTGTATGGATTAATCCATTCATGAGGGCAAAGGTCTCATGACCCTGTCACCTCTTAACATAACCATAGTGCTACATTGGGGATTAAATTTCTTTCTTTTTTTTTTTTTTTGAGACAGAATTTCACTCTGTCACCCAGGCTGGAGGGCAGTAGCATGTTCTCAACTCACTGCAATCTCCGCCTCCTGGGTTCACGTGATTCTCCTGCCTCAGCCTCCCTGAGTAGCTGGGATTACAAGTATCTGCCACCACACCCGGCTAATTGTGTCTTTTTAGTAGAGACGGGGTTTCACGGTGTTAGCCAGGATGGTCTCGATCTCCTGACCTCATGATCCGTCCACCTCGGACTCCCAAAGTGCTGGGATGACAGGCATGAGCCTGTGTGCCCGGCCTTGTTTCTGTTTTTTGAGACAGCGTCTCAGTCTATCGCCCAGGCTGGAGTGCAGTGGCGTGATCTTGGCTCAAGGCAACCTCCGCCTCCCAGGTGCAAGCGATTCTCCTGCCTCAGCCTCCTGAGTGGCTGGGATGACAGGTGCCCGCCACTACGCCTGGCTAATTTTTGTATATTTAGTAAAGACGGGGTTTCATCATGTTGGCCAGGCTGGTCTCGAACTCCTGACCTCGTGATCTGCCCGCCTCGGACTCCCAAAGTGCTGGGATGACAGGCGTGAGCCACCGTGCCTGGCTGCTGCTGTTACTTTTATTATTACTCTCACCACTGCTGTCATGCGGTGATAGTATAATACTATTACTCTTGTTTTTATTATTATTGTTATTTTTGAGACGGAGTCTCGCTCTGTCTCCCAGGCTGGAGTGCAGTGCCACGATCTCAGCTCACTGCAACCTCTGCCTCTCGGGTTCATGTGATTCTCCTGCCTCAGCCTCCCCGAGTTGCTGGGATTACAGGTATCCGCCACCACACCCGGCTAATTGTTTGTATTTTTAGTAGAGATGGGGTTTCACCATGTTGGCCACACTGGTCTCGAACCCCTGACCTCGTGATCTGCCCAGCTCGGCCTCCCAATGTGCTGGGATGACAGGCGTGAGCCGCCACGCCCAGCTGCTGCTGTTACTTGTATTATTACTCCCACTACTGCTGTCATGCGGCGGTAGTATGATATTATCACTGTTGTTTTTATTGCGACCACCAACTCTGTGCCCACTCACAGTTTCTTCCTTACAATCAAGTGTCCCAAAGTGTCCCCAGGATAGGACACGCAAGCTGCTCTGCGACCGTCACCGCTGTGGATCGCCTCGAAGGACGTCCTTTGTAGACATCCAACTCCATTAACCTTTCTCCCATTTGCTCCTTTTCAGCCAGCCTCACACAACTCCGTGCCACCACCTTTGCTCTAAAATTGCTTTCGCAAAGTGCCCACGAGAGGATTTTCACCAAAACGGAAGAGCCGTCTGTCATCACAAGGTCGATCCAAACTCCACTCTTTGAGTTTAAAAAAAAAAAAGAACTTTCTACAGGTTTCTTTGAGGCAACGAGGTTTTCAAAGTTATGAAAGTCCATTGTTTTTTCAGCCTGTGCAGTGGTTGACAGTCAGCTTGCAGCTGGATGGACAGGTGGACCTCAGATGGATGTGTCTGGTGACAGCTGGCTTAAAATATTTGCACCAGGCGGGGTGGCTCACACCTGTCATCCCAGCACTTTCGGAGGCTGAGGCGGGAGGATCACCTGATGTCTGGAGCTCGAGACCAGCCTGGCCAATAGGGTGAAACCCGATCTCTACTAAAAATATAAAAATTTAGCCAGGAGTGGTGGCATGCACCTGTAATCCCAGCTACTTGGGAGGCTGAGGCACGAGAATAATTTGAACCAGAGGAACAGGACAGAGTCTCCCTCTTGCCGCCCAGGCTGGAGGGCAGTGGCCCGATCTCGGCTTATTGCAACCTCCGTATCCCGGGTTCAAGCAATTCTCCTGCCTCAGCCTCCTGAGTAGCTGGGATTACAGGCACCCGCCACCACACCCAGCTAATTTTTGTATTTTTAGTAGAGAGGGGGTTTCACCATGTTGGCCAGGCTGGTTTTGAACCTCCAACCTCAGAAGATCCACCCGCCTCAGCCTCCCAAAGTGCTGGGATGACAGGCACGAGCCA
>NW_016815997.1:636827-640309 GCF_001698545.2 Rhinopithecus bieti
TTTATTTATTTATTATTTTATTTTATTATTTTTTGAAGAGATGGGGTTTCACCATATTGGCCAGGCTGGTCTCGAACCCCTGACCTCAGGTGATCCACCTGCCTCAGCCTCCCAAAGTGCTGGGATGACAGGCATGAGCCACCGTACCCAGCCTATTTTATTTATTTATCATTTTATTTTATTATTTTTTGAAGAGATGGGGTTTCACCATATTGGCCAGGCTGGTCTCAAAACCCCAAACTCAGGTGCTCCACCCGCCTCGGCCTCCCAAAGTGCTGGGATGACAGGCATGAGCCATGATGCCCAGCCTATTTTATGTATTTATTTATCATTTCATTTTATTATTTTTTGAAGAGATGGGGTTTCACCATATTGGCCAGGCTAGTCTCGAACCCCCGACCTCAGGTGATTCACCCGCCTCGGCCTCCCAAAATGCTGGGATGACAGGCATGAGCCGCCGCGCCTGGCCTGAAATTCCTTTACATATTCCACCCGCAACAGCTTCCTGTGACACCACGTTGACTCCCCCCACCCCCATGCCGACAAATTATGACGCGGCCAGAACAAAAGAATGGAAATCAGGTATCCCTCAGGCTTAGCGCAAGGACAGCACCGCCTAGCACCCCAGCCCTGCTCACCTGGACTCTGAGCCATCCTCTGAGACGAGACGAACTCCCACCTCCTCTCAGAATACAAAAGACCTTATGATGTTCGCTGATTATGAAGAAAAAGACGTTGTTTCATGTCGGTTGGGTTGAAACGTGTACCCCTCCATGTTCACGTCTGCTCAGAAGCTCGACCGGGACCTCATGTGGAAACAGAGCCTTGGCAGGTGTGATGTGTAAACATTTTGCAAAGATTTCATTAGAATGAAGCAGAGTTGGCCCGTGATCCAACATGATACTGTCACTATAAGAGGGGGAAAATGTGGCCGGGCGCGGTGGTTCACACCTGTAATCCCAGCACTTTGGGAGGCCGAGGTGGGCGGATCACCTGAGGTCAAGAGTTCGAGGCCAGCCTGGCCAATATAGAAAAACCCCCGTCTCTACTAAAAACACAAATATTAGCTGGCCATGGTGGCTCACGCCTGAAATCTCAGCACTCTGGGAGGCCGAGGTGGGTGGATCACCTGAGGTCGCGAGTTCGAGACCAGTCTGGCCAACATGGTGAAACCCCATCTCTACTAAAAGTTCAAAAATTAGCCAGGCGTAGTGGCAGGTGCCTGTAATCCCAGCTACTCGGGAGGCTGAGGCAGGAGAATCGCTTGAACCCCAGAGGCGGAGGCTGCAGTGAGCCGAGATCACGCCACTGCACTCCAGCCTGGGCAACAAGAGCAAAATTCCATCTCAAAAATAATAAAGAAATTAATTAATTCATTAAAAACATTGCAAATATTTATGAAATGTGAACCGGACACACGTGCCACCTTCCTTTTCTGCTGCATCCAGATAACCTCTGTGCGTAGACTGATGTGCTGCTTTCCAGCTGCTTTTCACACCGGTGCAAGCCCTTTCCCAGACAGCACCATCCTTGCTGTCATGGTCCCTCATCAGTCCCGTTTTCTCCACTGGAAAATGTGCTGGGTTTCCGTCTGGGTGGGGACCATCCACACTATTTTTTCACTGTCACTTGGATGGACGCTTTGCTGTTACCTGGCCGGGTCCTGGTCCTCGAACGTGAGACTCCTCTCGAATTTTCTCCATTTATAAATGGCACAGCAACACAGTCTCATCCTTAATGCTTCATTTGACTTTTTTTTCTTTTCTTTTTTTTTGAGATGGAGCCTCGCTCTGCCACCCAGGCTGGAGTGCAGTGGCTCGATCTTGGCTCACCGCAACCTCTGCCTCCCGGGTTCAAGCGATTCTCCTGCCTCAGCCTTCTGAGTAGCTGAGACTACAGGTGCGTACCAAGACGCCCAGTTAATTTTTGTGTTTTTAGTAGAGACGGGGTTTCACCATATTGGCCAGGCTGGTGTTGAACTCCTGACCTCGTGACCCTCCCACCTAGGCTGAGTGCTGAGATTACAGGTGTGAGGCACCGTGCCCGGCCCATTTTCCACTTTTATCCCTTGGGGAAAAAAAAAACAAAAAACACATGGGAAAGGAATTACTGTCCAACGACTTGAAAGGGTCTCACCATTTTCATGGCATGAGCTTGCCTAATCTGCTGCTGTTCTAAAGCCTGGAGAACAAGACTAGAATTATTTTTTTCATCTTTGTGTGTTTGTCCATTTCAGGCTGCTATAAAAAAATACCTCATCCTAGCACTTTGAGAGGCCAAGGTGGGCGGATCACGAGGTCAGGAGATCGAGACCAGCCCGGCCAACATGATGAAACGCTGTCTCTACTAAAAATACAAAAAATTAGCCGGGTGTGGTGGCAAGTGCCTGTAATCCCAGCTACTTGGGAGGCTGAGGCAGGAGAATCACTTGAACCCGGGAGGCAGAGGTTGCAGTGATCCAAGATCATGCCACTGCACTCCAGCCTGGCGACAGAGCAAGACTCCATCTAAAAACAAAACAAAACAAAAAGTACAGTACCATAGACTGGGTGGCTTATGAACAACTGACATCTTTTGCTCACAGGTCAGGAGGCTGGGAGTCCAAGATCAAGGCGTGGCTTGGACCCACTTCCTGGCTCATAGGCAGTGCCTTCTGGCTGTGTCCTCACCTGGTGGAAGGGGTGAAGGAGCTCTCTGGGATCCCTTTTCTAAGGGCACTAATCACATTCATGGGGTCCCACCCTCACCACCTCATCACCTTCCAGTGGCCCCATCTCCCAACACCATCCTCTTGGGGTTGAGGATTTCAACACAGGAATCATGGTAGGACATGATTCTTCTGTCCACAAACATTTTCCCCCCTTTTGCTGGGGCTGGAAACTTCATGTTTCAGGATGGGGTCTTGGGCAGCTTATAAGCAGCCGACCTTTACGTCTCACAGTTCTGGAGGTTGAGTGTTCAGGATCAAGACGTGAGATTCAGTGTCTGGTGGAAACACTACTTCCTGGTTCATAGACAGCACCTTCTGTCTGTATCCTCGCATGGTGGAAGGGATACTGGAGCTCTCTGGGGTCCCTTTTATAGGGATATAGGATAGGAATCCCCTTAATGAGGCTCCAACCTCACGACCTTATCATCTCCCAAAAGCACCACCTCTGAACATCATCACTCAAGAGTGAGGATTCAACATGAATACCTCATCATCTCCCAAAAGCACCACCTCCGAAGGCCATCTCTCAAGACAGGATTCAACATGAATACGTCCTCCTCTCCCAAAAGCACCCCCTCCGAAGGCCATCGCTCAAGACAGGATTCAACATGAATACCTCATCATCTCCCAAAAGCACCACCTCCGAAGGCCATCACTCAAGACAGGATTCAACATGAATACCTCATCATCTCCCAAAAGCACCACCTCCGAAGGCCATCACTCAAGACAGGATTCAACATGAATACCTCATCATCTCCCAAAAGCACCACCT
>NW_016815997.1:643624-655619 GCF_001698545.2 Rhinopithecus bieti
TATATATTTATATATCTTATACATGTCTTATATATAAGATATATTTATATATCTTATACATGTCATATATATTTATATATCTTATACATGTCTTATATATAAGATATATTTATATATCTTATACATGTCTTATATATGAGATATTTATACATCTTATGCATGTCTTACATATAAGATATATTTATACATCTTATACATGTCTTATATATAAGATATATTTGTATATCTTACACGTGTCATATATAAGATATATTTGTATATCTTATATATGTCTTATGTATATATTTTTTAACAATGGCACGATTACATATTGTGCCTCTTATAGGTGTCATAAAGTACATATAACACAAAGCATGACAAGAGGCTGCATTTTGTATAACAGCACGCTGCAGCATGCCATGTCTGAAACAGTCTGCCCCCCATCCGGCTAACCCTCCTTCTAGCCCGTGTTTTCTTTCTCACTGAGTCTCAGGGGATGGCGGCCCCCCGAGACGCAGAGCTGAGCAGCTTGGCGCAACCACCGGGCAACCCTATAGAAACAGCCCTTCTGTCTCCACAGGCTTCAGGGCGTCCCAGCGAGATTTGAAAGCTGCGCTGGACAGGGACGGGATCAGATTACAAATGGGCTTTGCAGGGCAGCAGGCCACAGGCCACTGAAAATCGATTCTTCTTGGCTGGCCTGTATTGATCTATTTACAAAGTGGACCTGGGCGGTCTCGCTTGCAGCCAAGCTGCTGAAGCCGCGTCCAAACTGGAGGCTCCTCACTGACTCCTGAGGGCAACCCCAACCCACGGGGAGGGGGAGTTAAGGTGCACGACACCTGCCTAGCTCAGCAGTTCTCAAACTCTCTGTATTTCACTACCCCTTGCTGATACCTTAGGACTCCTGTTACCCAGCCAACACCTGCCATCAAATAAACATGGGTCTCTGGGGGTGGGTTCTAGCCTCAGTATTTTCTAAAAGCTCCCATAAAATGCCTTTCTACAGCCAGCATTCAGAGCCACTGCTTAGGAGTAACTCACCACAGGTCACAGATGCTTGCTAACAGCAGCCATCGACAGCAAACAACTCCAAATAAAACACAATAAAATGGCACCAACCCGTGAAAACGTTTGCATCCTACCAGAAGAGAAAGCCAAAAGTTAGTGCTGCTGTGAATATTCGTGTGCGTGTGTCTCTATGCTAGAGCAATTTATTTATTTATTTATCATTATTATTATTGAGACCAAGTCTCACTATGTCACCCAGGCTGGAACGCAATGGCAGGATTTCAGCTCACGGCAACCTCTGCCTCCTGGGTTCAAGTGATTCTCCTGCCTCAGCCTCCCAAGTAGCTGGGACTACAGGCATGAGCCACCACGCCTGGCTAAGTTTTGTATTTGTAGTAGAGATGGGGTTTCACCATGTTGGCCAGGCTGCTCTCAAACTCCTGACCTCAGGTGATCCGCCCGCTTCGGCCTCCCAAAGTGTTGGGATTAGAGGTGTGAGCCACCATGCCTGATTAATTTTTGTATTTTTAGTAGAGATGGGGTTTCACCATGTTGGCCGGGATGGTCTCGAACTCCTGACCTCAGGTGATCCACCTGCCTCAGCCTCCCAAAGTGTTGGGATTACTGGCATGAGCCACCATGCCCAGCTAATTTTTGTATTTTTAGTACAGACAGCATTTCACCATATTGGTCAGGCCAGTCTCGATCTCCTGACTTTGTGATCCACCTGCCTCAGCCTCCCAAAGTGCTGAGATGACAGGCGTGAGCCACCGTGGCCAGCCATTTATGCTAGAACAATTGATATTCCTTCGGGTATATATCCAATCATGGGATGGCTGGGTCAAATGGTAATTCTGTTTTTAGTGCTTTGAGGAGTTGCCATAATGCTTTCCACAATGGTTGAACTAATTTATATTCCCACCAGCAGCGTATATGCGTTCCCTTTTCTCTGCAACCTCATCAGCATCTGCTGTTTTTTGGTTTTGCAGTAATAGCCATTCTGACTGGCGTGAGATCGTATCTCATTGTGGTTTTGATTTGCATTTCTCTAATGATTAGTGATGTTGAGCACTTTTCTCATATGACTCTTGACCATATGTATGTCTTCTTTTCAAAACTGCCTGTTCACGTCACCGTTCACAACAGCAAAAAGATGAAATCAACATCAATGCTCACTAGTGATAAACCAGATAAAGAAAATGTGGTAGTTATACACCGTGGAATACTATGCAGCCATAAAAAAGAATGAGATGACCATGCACAGTGGCTCACGCCTGTCATCCCAGCACTTTGGGAGGCCGAGGGGGGTGGATCACCTGAGGTCTGGAGTTCAAGACCAGCCTGTCCAACATGGAGAAACCCTGTCTCTACTAAAAATACAAAAGTAGCCAGGCATGGTGGTGCAAGCCTGTAATCCCAGCTACTCCGGAGGCTGAGGCAGGAGAATCGCTTGAACCCGGGAGGCAGAGGTTGCGGTGAGCTGAGATCGTGCCATTGCACTCCAGCCTGGGCAACAAGAGTGAAACTCTGTCTCAAAAAAAAAAAAAAAGAAAAGAAAAAGAAAAAAAAGAACGAGATCATGTCCTCTGCAAGGATGTGGCTGGAGCTGGAGGCTATTTCCTCAGCAAACGAACACAGGAGCAGAAAATGAAATATGACCTGTTCTCACTGACAAGTGGGAGCTAAACATTCAGAAGACATGAAAACAAAGAGAGAAAAAAAAGACAGTGGGGTCTACTTGAGGGTAAAAGGTGATCTTCTTCTTTTTTTTTTTTTTTTTAGATGGTGTCTCGGTCTGTCACCCAGGCTGGAAGGCAGTGACTTGATCTCAGCTCACTGTAACCTCCTTCTCCCAGGTTCAAGGGATTCTCCTGCCTCAGCCTCCTGAGTAGCTTGGATTACAGGCACCCACCACCACACTCAGCTAACTTATTTTTTGTATTTTTAGTAGAGATGGGGTTTCACCACGTTGGTCAGGCTGGTCTTGAATTCCTGACCTCAAGCAATCCACACACCTCGGCCTCCCAAAGTGCTAAGATTACAAGCATAAGCCAACACGCCCGGCCAATACTCTTCTTGTAAAGACACAATTCTATTAGGTTACAACCGCACCCTTATGATCACATTTGACCTCAGTTACCTCCTCACAGACCCTGTCTCCAAATACAGTCATAATGGCGGAGTCAGGGTTTCAACCTGTGTATCTGAGTGGTGGTGGTGGTGGGCTGAATCCAGTCCATAAAAAGAGATGGAAAGGGGCCCAGCTTATAGAGAAAGCACCTGGTGTTTGCAAACGCCAAGCCAGATCCATGGTTCCTGAGCTGTTCTACACACTAACTCATCAGAATCGACTCTGGGGTCGGGCACGGTGGCTCACGCCTGTCATCCCAGCACTTTGGGAGGCTGAAGGGGTGGATCACCTGAGGTCAGGAGTTTAAGACCAGCCTGGCCAACATGGTGAAACCCCATCTCTACTAAGAATACAAAAAATTAGTTGGGTGTGGTGGCAGGCACCTGTCATCCCAGCTACTCGGGAGGGTGAGACAGGAGAATCACTTGAACCCGGGAGGTGGAAGTTGCAGTGAGCCAAGATTGTGTCACTGCACTCCAACCTGGGTGACAGAGTGAGACTCCGTCTCAAAAAAAAAAAAAAAAAAAAAAAAAAAAAAAAAAATCAAATAAATAAAAAATTGAACAGCAAGGCGTGCATGGAAAGACAACTCACTATCTAATTTTCTGCTGAGTTCCTAAGACCTGAAATCAGCTCTGACATTCCTGCCCGTAGATTCTGAGCAGTCTCTGAAAACACACGCCTGAGAAATCCAGTCTTTGACCAGTAAGAAACATCTGCCAAGGTCTGCGTATGGAGCGCGACCCTGGTAAGTTGAGACTAAATTGTGGTCACTGAAGAGCAAGTGTCATTAACAAATCACAGAGCAATCAGCGAGCAGAAATGACAAAATCACGACTGGAACCTGAAGGATAGAAGTTTCTTCCTGCAGGTTCACAAAGTGGACATTCCAGCGGAAATGTTTATCTTGGGCTGTGGCGGTTTGAGTTAGGAAAGAGGGGGGTGTCCAGAGATGGTGTCCAGAGACCCTGAGTGAAAGGACATCCATTGGGATTCATTCATTCTCATTGCTGATGAGAGCTCAGGGGGGTGATCCTGGGGACACTATAGTAAATGATAGATGATAGACAGATGGAAAGGATGGATGGATGGATGGAGAGATAGATAGATAGATAGATAGACAGATACATAGATAGATACATAGATACATAGACAGATACATAGACAGATAATAGATGATACATACATGATAAATCTACAGATAATAGCTAGATGCAGATGAGAGATACATAGATGATAGATGATAGACAGATAATAGATGATAGACGATGGATCAATAGATAATAGATAATACACAGATGGAGATGAGAGATACATAGATAATAGATAGATCTATGTACCATAATAAATGATAGATCAATAGATAGATAATAGATAGATGGAGATAAGAGATACATAGACAGTTGATTGATAGACAGATGATAGATGATAGCTCGATAGATAATAGATGGAGATGAGAGATACATAGATAGATAATAGATAGATAGATAGACAGAGATAGAATAAATAGAGATGATAGATGGAAAAGATAGATAGATAGATAATAGATGATAGACCGATGATAGATTGATAGATATAGATAGATGGAGATGAGAGATAGATAGATAGGTAGATAATAGATGATAGATCAATAGATAATAGATGGAGATAAGAGATACATAGACAGATGATTGACAGATAACAGATGATAGATCGATAGATAATAGATGGAGAGGACAGATAAATAGATAATAGGTAGATAGAATAAATAGAGATGATAGATGGAAAGGATAGATAGTAGATGACAGATCAATGACAGATCAATAGGTAATAGATAGATGGAGATGAGAGATAGATAGATAGATAGATAGATAATGATAGATAGAGATGATAGATAAATAGAGATGACAGATACATGATAGTCAGATAGGCAGAACAGAAATTTATCCTCTCCCAGTCCTGCAGACCACAAGTCTGAACTGAATGCGTCTCAGGGCTGAGCTCCCTCTGGAAGTTCTAGGGGAGGATCCTTCCTGCCTCTCTCAGCTCCTGGGGGTGGCAGGCATCCATGGGCTTGTGGTCACATCACTCCAGTCTCTGCCTCCGTGTCCATGTGGCCTCCTCGTCTGTGCCATCTGTGTCTCCTCTTCTGTCTTTTGTGAGGACACCTCTCACTGGACTTAAGGTCCATGCGACTCCAATACAATCTCATGTTAACTCATCACTTCTGCAAAAATCTTATTTCCGAGTAAGTTCACATTCTGAGATTCCCGTCAGATGGATTTGGGACACATTCTTCAAAGCAGCCCACTCAGGTAACAGCATGATTATTCCCCAGGATTATCTAGAGTTGATAGACCAAGCGGCAGGTAAGAGGCAGAAAGACCAGGAAAAAATGGCTTCAGAAGTCAAGCAGAGGGTGTGTGGTGGAGGGCTGAGACCTCACTGGGCACCCTGGAGGTCATAATGTACTCACCTCTGGGATACACGCTGAGGGCAGAACCATGAGGATTTCCTGATAAAAGGCTATCCAAACAGCCTTGAGACACCAAGAATATGTTCAGACATTGCCAAATGTGCCCTAGGGCAAAACATCATACCTGGTTGCTAGCAACTGCCATAGATAGATATATAATAGATAGGTAATAGGGAGCGAGCAAGGGAGAGAGAGAGAGAGCAAGAGTGAGAGCTGAAGATAGAGAGAGAGAGAATACTTAGGTAAATAGAAGATAGATAGATAGATAGATAGATAGATAGATAGATAGATAGATAGATGCTAAGGAGGTAGGTATACAGATATGTAGATAGATCAATAGATGATAGACAGATAGATAGATAGATGATAGATGCTAAGGAGGTAGGTATATAGACATGTAGATAGATCAATAGATGATAGATGCTAAGTAGATAGGTAGATAGATATGAAGATAGATCAATAGATGATAGATAGATAGATAGATAGATAGATAGATAGATGCTAAGGAGGTAGCTATATAAATATGTAGACAGATCAACCAATGATAGACGCTAAGTAGATAGATAGATATGTAGATCAATAGATGATAGATGCATAGATAGATAGATGTTAAGTAGGTAGGTAGATATATAGATAGATCAATAGATGATTGATAGATGCTAAGTAGATAGGTAGATATGTAGATAGATAACACACAATAGTTGCTAACTAGGTAGGTAGATAGATGTATAGATAGATCAGTAGATGATAGATAGAGATGATAGATAGATAGATAGACAGATAGATAGATAGATAGATAGATAGATGCTGAGTAGGTAGGTAGATATATAGATAGGTCAATAGATGACAGATAGATGCTAAATAGATAGATATGTAAATCAATAGATGATAGATAGATAGATAGATAAATATGTAGACAGATAACAGATGATAGATAGTTGCTAACTAGGTAGGTAGATAGATGTATAGATACATCAATAGATGATAGATAGAGATGATAGATAGATAGATAGATAGATAGATAGATAGATAGATAGATAGATGCTGAGTAGGTAGGTAGATATATAGATAGGTCAATAGATGACAGATAGATGCTAAATAGATAGATATGTAAATCAATAGATGATAGATAGATAGATAGATAAATATGTAGACAGATAACAGATGATAGATAGTTGCTAACTAGGTAGGTAGATAGATGTATAGATACATCAATAGATGATAGATAGAGATGATAGATAGATAGATAGATAGATAGATAGATAGATAGATAGATGCTGAGTAGGTAGGTAGATATATAGGTAGGTCAATAGATGACAGATAGATGCTAAATGGATAGATATGTAAATCAATAGATGATAGATAGATAGATAGATATGTAGACAGATAACAGATGATAGATAGTTGCTAACTAGGTAGGTAGATAGATGTATAGATCGATCAATAGATGATAGATAGAGATGATAGATAGATACATAGATACATAGATGCTGAGTAGGTAGGTAGATAGATATACAGATAGGTCAATAGATGACAGATAGACGCTAAATAGGTAGATAGATATGTAGATCAATAGATGATTGATAGATAGATAGATGCTAAGTAGATAAGAAGATAGATATGTAGACAGATAACAGATGATAGATAGTTGCTAACTAGGTAGGTAGATAGATGTGTAGATAGATCAATAGATGATAGATACATAGATACACAGATGGCGAGTACGTAGGTAGGTAGATATGTAGAGAGATAAATAGATGATAGATAGATGCTAAGTAGGTAGATAGATAGATGTGTAGATAGATCAATAGATGATGGAGAGGGATAATAGATGTTGGATAGATCAATGCACAGATGATAGAAAAATAAATAGACACGACAGACAGATGATAGATGAGATACACAGATGATAGAAAAAAAGATCGATACACAGAATGATATAGATGATGGATAGATACGTGATAATAAATGGTATATAGATATAGGTAAATGTTAGATAATAGATGATACATAGAAGATACATAGATATTAATAGATAGATGAACAGATAGAATAATAAAAATGACAGATGAAAGAGAGAGAGAATATGTAGACAGACTGAGTCTCTCATGCTAAAGAAGGTTTTCTCAGCCTCAGCAGTATTGATGTTTAAAACCAGATTGTTCTCGCCGGGCCTGGTGGCTCGCACCTGTAATCCCAGCACTTTGGGAGGCCGAGGCAAGTGGATCACCTGAGGTCAGGAGTTCAAGACCAGCCTGGCCGACATGGTGAAACCCCGTCTCTATGAAAAATACAAAAATTAGCCAGGCGTGGTGGTGGGTGCCTGTCATCCCAGCTACTTGGGAGATTGAGTCAGGAGAATTGCTTGAACCCGGGAGGCGGAGGTTACAGTGAGCCGAGATTGCGCCACTACACTCCAGACTGGGTGACAGAGCAAGACTCTATTTCAAAAAAACACAAACAAACAAACAAAACAAACAGAAAAAAACAAATAAACAAAAAACCCAGGAGATGATGATGATGATGATGATGATGATGATGATGATGATGATGATGATTTTGAGAGGGAGTTTCACTCTTGTCACCCAGGCTGGAGTACAGTGACGTGTTCTCGGCTCGCTGCAACCTCCGCCTCTCAGGTTCAAGCGATTCCGCCATCTCAGCCTCCTGAGTAGCTGGGATGACAGGCACCCACTACCACGTCTGGCTGATTTTTTTTGTATTTCCAGTAGAGACGGGGTTTCACCATGTTGGCCACGCTGGTCTCGAACTCCTGACCTCAGGTGATCCACCCGCCTTGGCCTCCCAAAGTGTGGAATGACAGGCGTGAGCCACCGTACCCGGCCTGTGATAACTGATCTTAAAGACAGAACATCCAAGACCAGTTTCTCCTTGTAATCTCTTCAGTGGCACCTCGCCAAGACAAATAGCCTGAGACTCGTCTTTCTGAGAAAGATGAAGTGCGAGCAGCAGAAATTGATTTTATTAGCTCAGGGAAGCAGAATGTGTGATACTCTGGGACTGGTAAGAGATGAGAACTAGCAGTGTCTGTAAACGCAAAGGAACATTTCAAAGATGTCTCAGACTCACAGAGTGATGATTACTTTCTTCTTCCTGGAACATCTGAGCCCTGCTCAAAGGTTCTGGCAGGAGGCTAAATCAACAGGGGTACTCAGAGAACATTAAGTAGATTTCAGACACTGGAGCATGGGTGTCAGTCATGAGCCCACACCAAAAATAAAATTAAAAAGCATTTGATGCAGTGTGCCAAGGGGAAGATACGTCGGAATGGAACCGTGGAAAACGCGTTTATTTTTTTTCCTGGGAGGATGGCAGACACTCAAAGCCTTTCTCTCCGGGCTGAGACGTCATGGTCCTTTGTTTGGCCTGGAACTGCAAGTTATCCCTCGAGATTATATTTATAAACACACCAAATGGCGTCAGAGAGAAACATGGAAATCTCCCAGTTTTTATCTGACCTGAAAGGGGGTTGTTCTCCCTTTTTAAGCCTGTTCTCTGGGTTCCGTGGGGTCCTGGCTCATTGGAAGGTCTTGGGATCCCTTGGGGGTTCTGGGTTTGAAATAGGCCCAGCTCAACTCACTGCTCCATTATATATCGAATAAGGGAACTGAATGTGTCATTAAATACTCCCAAAGAAAACTCTAAGCCCAAACAGCTGTACAGGTAAATTCTACCAATTATCCAAGAAGAAAACCTTCAGTTCTCTACAAATGCTTCCAGAAAATAAGAGGCATATACTTCTCAGCACATTCTATTAAAGACTTTCTGCATATTTGCTCATGAGGGATCTTTGCCATTCATTTTAGAGTCTAACAATGTCTTTGTCTGGTGTTAGTATCCGGGTAATGCTGGGTTCACAAGACGTTAGCAGATCAAAACCACCAGTACAAAAAGAATAGTATGGGCCGGGTGCGGTGGCTCACGTCTGTCATCCCAGCACTGTGGGAGGCCGAGACGGGTGGATCACGAGGTCAAGAGATGGACACCATCCTGGCCAACATGGTGAAACCCCGTCTCTACTAAAAATACAAACATTACCAGGTGTGGTGGTGCCTGTCATCCCAGCTACTCGGGAGGCTGAGGCAGGAAAATGGCTTGAACCCGGGAGGCGGAGGTTGCAGTGAGCTGAGATCACGCCACTGCACTCCAGCCTGGCGACAGAGGGAGACCCTGCCTCAAAAATACAAAAGAAGGGAAAGGGAGGGGATGTGAGGGGAGGGGAGGAATGTTTCATGACCAAGGGTTGGGGCAGGAAAGAATCTATCCCAGACATGTGGGTTGGTTCAACCTTTGAAACAGATCAAGGTAACTCACCATGACAACAGAATAAAGAATTAAAAGCATATGATTATGGTACATGCCAAAAGACACTTGACAAATGTACACATTCATTTATGTTAAAAAAATAACATATATATATATTTCTTAAAGTAGGAATAGAGACAATTTCTTCCACCTTATAAAGCGCATGACAAACTGATAGCTATCGATTGTACTTAGCAGGAAAAGGCTAAACACCTTCCTGCTGAGATCAGGAGCACGGCAAAATGTCCTCTCCCCCACAAAATCAAATTGTAGGACCTCCTCGTGCAATTTAAAGAGAAAAGCAAAGAAAATGCCTACATATCGGCAGGGAGGAACTAAAACTCTTTTTTATTTAAGAAAGTGCTTATGCAATAGAAACTACATGAAAAATAGTTCAACCATTGTAGAAGACAGTGTGGCAATTCCTCAAGGATTTAGAACCAGAAATACCATTTGACCCAGCAATCCTGTTACTGGGTATATACCCAAAGGATTATAAATCATTCTACTATAAACACACATGCACACGTATGTTTATTGCAGAAGTATTTACAACAGCAACGACTTGGAACCAACCCAAATGCCCAGCAGTGATAGACTGGATAAAGAACATGTGGCACACAGACACCATGGAATACTATGCAGCCGTAAAAAAGAATGAGTTCATGTCCTTTGCAGGGACACGGATGATGCTGGAAGTCATCCTCCTCAGCAAACTAACACAGGAGCAGAAAACCAAACACCACATGTTCTCACTCATCAGTGGGATTTGAACAATGAGAACACATGGACACAGGGAGGGGAACATCACACACCGGGGCCTGTCAAGGGTGGGGGTAAGGGGAGGGAGAGCATTAGGACAAATACCTAATGCACGCAGGGCTTAAAACCTAGATGACAGGTTGACAGGTGCAGCAAACCACCATGGTACACGTATAGCTATGTAACAAACCTGCACATTCTGCACATGTATCGTAGAACTTAAAGTAAAATAAAAACAAAGAGAAAGAGACTTTCTAACTAGGCTACTGGTTAAAAAAAAAAAAAAAAAAAAAAAAAAAAAAAGATAAAGCAAAGGTCCAGATATTGAGCTGGACGTTTTAGACAAGCAAGCATTCTTTGGATTTTAGAGCCTCCAGGGCTGAAAGAATAACTTAGCTTGCATACGGGCAGCCTCCACTGGACATATGCGTTCACAGAATGGGATTTGGATAGAAAGCAATGATCTCATAGTGTCACAGAAGAGGAACTTTCAATACACCTGCAAATCAATGAACCCGGTGACGTGACCATTCGCCGCAAAACTGTGATTAAGAACATTAAAATGTCTCCACTGCTCTTTCAACAACCTTGGAAAGTATTAAGGCAGAGAGGCAATAAGAATCTGTTTAATCCGTCCATGAAAAGCTTTGGAAAGCCGGTTTTGAAGGATAATAGGGAAGAGACAGCAGGTGCTCCAAGCAAGAACCTTCTTAAATGGAAAATAACTGGCATTATGCACCACGGTGAATCAGTCAGGTGTTTGAGATCCTTTAAAGGTTCACATAAAACGGTTATTTCTTTTTCGCTTCCGAGGAGATACTCTAACTGCAATGTCAGGTTGCTGGGCTACTTATAGTGACAGATGCGTGAGTCTGTTTATTAGGTGCCTGATGGAGTGTGTGAAATCCTTGCTCTTTTCACATTTTTTAAACAGAAATTGGCCACTGGAGGACTTCAGTCAAAAATTTCCACATGGCTTCAGATTTGTTTCATTTTAAAATCTGAAACCGTATATTTCTTAGATAGAGAGAAAATGTAGGTAGGTGACAGGCAGCAATTAACTTCAATCTGACACGTTTTATACACAATTATGAGATAAATAGAATAAATGTAGTATATACATACACAGATACACATATACATATATACACATACACACATACATCTATACATGTACATATATACACACATACATATATACACGTATATACATATACATATATACACATATATATACACACAGAGATATGCATATACACACATATACACACATGCATATACATATATACATACATACATATACACACATAAATATACAAAATCGGAAGAGC
>NW_016815997.1:657888-662120 GCF_001698545.2 Rhinopithecus bieti
GCCACCTGCAATGGCCGTCATTGAGCCCCCGAGGTCAACAGACCACCTGCAGTGGTCATTAGTGAGCCCCTGGGGTCAACAGGTCACCTCCAAGGTCACCAGCAACGGTGGTCAGTGGGTCCCCCAACTCAGCAGGCCACCTGTGATGACGGTCAGTGAATCCCTGGGGCCAACAGAATACCTCCCAGGCCACTTGTGATAACCGTTAGTGGGCCACACCAGGTCCTTAGCAGACCATGGCCCAGGCCTCACTGTCCTGGCTTTTCACGGGACTAGTGTGTCCATGGTGTCTCTCTCATACACACACAAAACACACAACATAAAACATGTACATGCACACACACACACACACACACACCCCATCCCTTATTCAATGCTCATGTTCATTATACAACTTACGTGAGAAGAAAATTTGTATTTGTTCCTGAAAAGAGAAGACAGTGTGAGACTGTGTTTTAGAGGTATGCCTGCAGAACTCGCTGTTGACATAAATCCAGCAGCATCTGCCCAGCTGGTGGGGAATACTGGACACAGGACCCCGAGCCTCAGGGCATGGAAGATCAGCACGCCATCAATAAAGATCTCTGGGACCAGGGAGTGGAGGACTATGCACTCTGCCAATCAATTCAATTAAGCTACTGAGGCTTCCCTGGTCAGTAATTAATCAGATCGCTGCCCAGGCCCGAGGATCCCATCATCACTGCTGTTTGATTTCATTCTCTGTAGACGTGCTTGGAATGAAAGTCAGTTGAGCTACAAAACAGCTCTGTAAATCCTCAATGCTGAGAAGTCCTGGCCCAAGCAGCCACCCTGTGGAGGAAATTCTTTCCGCTCCATGCACAAAACATTCCCAATGTCCCAACAGTTGGGCTGGCTCAATAATTTTACAGCTCTGTAGTCTGTGCTTTCTCCCTCCCTCCCTGAGCTTGTAATGATGGTTCACACTTTATTTCTCCCTGTGCTATACCGAGAGTCCCAGCTGGAAATTATGTGCTCGATCAAAAGATTAAAACATAGATCAGAATGCTCAGTCCCTTGGTTGAGAGCCTGATGACCTCAGATCTTGCCTCCTTTGTGGGTGAAGGGGGCTCCCTGTGATGAGGGGAGATTTCAGGGGCCACTGTCTTTTTGTGTGTTGCTGTAACAAAATACTATAGACGGGGTGACTTTTAACACCAGATGTTTATTGCTCACATTTCTGGAAGCTGGATGTCCAACATCAAGACACAGAAGATTCAGTGTCTGCTAAGAACCCAGTTCCTGGTTCATAGATGGCGCCTTCTTGCTGTGTCCTTGCACGGTAGAAGGAACAAAAGGAGCTCTCTGGGGTCCCTCTGATAAGAGCACTCATCCCGTCCATGGAGCCTCCGTTCTCTTGACCTCATCACTTTACAAAGCTTCCACCTCTTATTACTATCACCTTGAGTATTAGGTTTCCTCATATGAACTTTGGGGACACAGACACGTTCAGAACATAGCACCAAGGTTCAAACAAACATATGTACCTGATTATTCATAGCAGCATTCTTCCCAATCACCAACAGGTAAATACAACCCAAATGTTCATCCAGAGGTGAACGGAGAAACAAAGTGCCGTCTACCCATATGGTGGAATATGATACAGCCATCAAATACAATGAAATCCAGACACACACTACCACATAAGTATATCTTGAGAACATTATGTTCAGTAAATGAAGCCAGATATAAATAAGCCACACCTTGTGTTCTTCCATTTATGTGAAATGTCCCCAGAAGGAATGAATCCCTAGAGACAGAGAGTAAATTAGGGGTTTCCATGGGCTGGGAAAAGGAGGAATGAGGAGTGAGTGCTTAATAGGTCTCCATTTACGGTGATAAGAATGTTCTGGAAGGAGATGGAGGTAATGGCTATACAGCATGGGGAATGTTCTGAATGTCACTAGCGGTAAATGATATGTTATATGTATTTTGCCATAATTAAAATGTAAAGAAGCCTGGGTGCGGTGGCTCACACCTGTAATCCCAGCGCTTTGGGAGATGGAGGTCAGTGGATCAACTGAGGTCAGGAGTTTGAGACCAGCCAGGGCAACATGGTGAAATCCCATCTCTGCTGAAATACAAAATGAGCCTGGTGTGGTTGTGGGTGCCTGTAATCCCAGGTACTTGGGAGGCTGAGGCAGGAGAATCACATGAACCCAGGAGGCAGAGGTTGCAGTGAGCCGAGATTGAATCATTGGACTCCAGCCTGGACAACAGAGCAAGACTCTATCTCAAAAAAACAAAGGGAAAGACAATTTTAATTCCCAGCTCACAGTGCCTGAGATAAGGTATAGGACAGGACAGGGTCACCATAAGCAAGGCTTGCTCTTTGTGAGGGAAGCCTGAGAGAAATTTCACTTGCTATGTATTATTTAAGAGGCTGTTTTAGTATCAAACGCTGTGCATTACAGCGCATAAGGTATCTTTTGCAGCTTTCCTGAAGCTTTCATTAGGAAAATCATGCTTAACTCTACGCCTGGTCTTCTTGGCAAGTCAACTCAAAGGGACATCCCGGTACACATCACCTCCTAGTGGCAATGGAGACTAATTGCAGGAATACACCTACATTCAGATCCTCATTCAAGACTGCCCTGCCAACCCAGAACCCAGCCCTGAAAAATCAGAACGAGCATCTTTGAAGTGGGAGTGGGATGGGAGGTGATTAGAAGAGGAGAGGTGTTTTTTTTTTTTTTTTTTTTTGAGACAGAGTTTTTTCCTTTTTGTTGTCCAGGCTGGAGTGCAATGGCACAATCTCAGCTCACTGCAACCTCCACCTCCCAGGTTCAAGTGATTCTCCTGCCTCAGCCTCTCAAGTAGCTGGGATTACAGGCATGAGCCACCACGCCCGGTTAATTTTTTATATTTAGTAAAGATGGGGATTCACCATGTTGGCCGGGTTGGTCTCGAACTCCTGACCTCAGGTGATCCACCTGCCTCAGCTTCCCAAAGTGCTGGGATGACAGGCGTGAGCCACCGCACCCGGTCGAGGAGAGGCATTTCTAAACTTGAGGCATTGCTTTACATCTGAAAACAAACATTTAAAAATAATTGCCCAGTGGATGAATTATTAGTGGATCAATTATTATTACATCTATCCATTTGAAACATGCCTGATGTCTAAAGAAGACCCAAGTTCCTTTACCAGGTAGGATCCAAAGTTTGCTTCCATTGCAAGAAAAAGAAAGTAACTACATCCAGTCAAATGGAAGGGGTTTCGCCCCAAGTAGTAACACAGTCTCATTCGGTATGCATGCCACGAATCCAGGCTCGTAACCTTGTGCTGTACTTTGGGGAAAGAATGAGATAAACTTATTCTTTTTTCAGCCAAATACCAAGAAAGAATGAAGATCTCAGGAATTTCAATGAGACTAAGTTGCCTATCTCACTTATATAAAGAATCTACAAAAATGAAAGGAGAATGAAAGGAAGGCAGAAAGAAGGAAATAAAAAAGAAAGGGAGGCAGTCAGGGAGCGAGGCAGGCAGGAAGGAAGGAAGGACGGGAGGTAGGGAGGGAGGGAGGAAAGAAGGTAGGAAGGAAGACGGGAGGGAGCAAGGGAGGGAGGAAAGGAGGGAAAGAGAAGGAAAGAAAAAATGAAGAAAGAGAATGAAGGAAAGAAGGAAAGAAAAAGAAAGAAAAGAGAGAAAGACAGAAAGAAAATATATAGAAATAGAAAAAATGGTGGTTGTTAAAGATGATGTAGAATAAGTCTAGAAATCAAATGCAAAATATAAGAACTACAATATATTTTATATTTAGGATTTTCATTATGGTGGTTGTTAAAGATGATGTAGAATAAGTCTAGAAATCAAATGCAAAATATAAGAACTATAATATATTTTATATTTAGGATTTTCATTATGGTGGTTGTTAAAGATGATGTAGAATAAGTCTAGAAATCAAATGCAAAATATAAGAACTACAATATATTTTATATTTAGGATTTTCATTATGGTGGTTGTTAAAGATGATGTAGAATAAGTCTAGAAATCAAATGCAAAATATAAGAACTATAATATATTTTATATTTAGGATTTTCATTATGGTGGTTGTTAAAGATGATGTAGAATAAGTCTAGAAATCAAATGCAAAATATAAGAACTACAATATATTTTATATTTAGGATTTTCATTATGGTGGTTGTTAAAGATGATGTAGAATAAGTCTAGAAATCAAATGCAAAATATAAGAACTATAATATATTTTATATTT
>NW_016815997.1:664561-674557 GCF_001698545.2 Rhinopithecus bieti
ATGGTGGTTGTTAAAGATGATGTAGAATAAGTCTAGAAATCAAATGCAAAATATAAGAACTATAATATATTTTATATTTAGGATTTTCATTAGGAGAGTAGATTTAAGGTGCTGTTATTGCAAAGAAAAGGTAAATATGTGAGATGATAGATGCGTTCATTTTCTTAACAATTATAATCATTTCACTACGTCACTATATCAAAAAATCATGTTGCACATCTTAAATACATACAAAAGAAATTCATTTTAAAGAAACCAAGTCAAACAATGAATTCAGGGATGCTATAATTTATGTCAGAAGAGTGCTTTGGAATGGACAAAGTATGCTGCATGCTTTACCTTGTCGGAACCCGTCAATAAATACGGAGAAACCATCATTCGTTCTCATTTTACGGAGGAGAAATGTAGGCGTAAAAGAGCCAAGTCTCTATCCAAGGTCGCATAACCTGTTCAAGACAATATGTTACTCAGGAAAAGCAGAGAGTGCTGCGGTTGACATGAATTATTCGTGTGGGCATGTTTATGTGTTCAGTGAACCCAGAGAGGCAATAACCATTATGCCTCTTGGCCCAAGTTGCCAGCATTAAACAAGCCGTCTCCACTCCACCTCATATGGTTTGATTGTGTCTCCCAAGTTTCACGTGTTGGAAACTTCTCTCTCAAATTAATACGTTGTAGTATTTGGAGTGGCATCATTAGGAAAGAACTAGAATTAGGTAAGATCAACATGGAGAGAGCTGGTGGCATTATAAGGCCTCCGCTATGTTATAATGTAGCAAGAGGGTCCTCATCAGATGCAGGCACCGCGGCTTTTGGACTTGCCAGCATCCAGGACACTACAAAATAAACTTCTTTTGTGAATGACCCAGACAGTGCTATTCTGTTGTAGCTAGAGCAAACGGATTAAGACATCTCCCGGGCTGGGCGCGGTGGCTCACGTCTGTCATCCCAGCACTTTGGGTGGCCGAGGTCAGGAGTTCGAGACCAGCCTGGCCAACATCATGAAACCCCATCTCTACTAAAAATACAAAAACCAGCCAGGCGTGGTGGCGGTGCCTGTAATTCCAGCTACTCGGGAGGCGGAGACAGGAGCATCACTTGAACCTGGGAAGCAGAGGTTGCTGTGAGCTGAGATTGTGCCACTGCACTCCAGCCTGGGTGACAGAGCGAGACTCTGTCTCAAAAAAAAAAAAAAGAAAAGAAAAAAAAAGACACCTCCTGAACTCAGCCTGGCCACGGGTCTTCTGCAAAGCAATCCCAGAGAACATACGCAAAGACCCTGTTTCTTTCTGGGAAAACTCTCCGCTCTAAAGCGTATTCTGCCTCTGGCAGTTAGTTAGACTTCACAGGCGTGTATGCAGTGACCTTTTGCCAGTGTGGACAATCTTTCCCATGTCCAGTGGGTCTGGAGAGAAGTGGCATTTCACACCCACCGTGTAACGATGCCAATACATAAACACAGCTGCATGGAAGAACTCCAGAGCTTGAGTTCAAATTCTCAGTGCCTCCCTCCGTTTCCTGATGGATAATGAATAGCCACTCACTCAACATCCACTGAGCGCATCAGCATCGTTGTGAAATGAATACTAGAAGCCTGTGGGGACGTGATGCGGAAGGCACTCAGATCTTTTGAGATTTTGACTCGCTGCCATACTGGAGGATTACAGTGTAAGGTGCCCTGCAGTAGAGGATCTCTTCTGTTGTAACTTTGCTTCTTTAGGGCTTATTCCATGATGGGAGCAGGTACAGCCCTGCTCACGCCCAGCAAGGGCAGGATATCAGCAGTCCAGGCTTCCTCTGTCTCACAGAACACGAGTCAACGGACATGGATTGTCGTAGGTCCAAAAATGTGCCAAATTGGTCCAATGGACTGAAACTCTAGTCACTCAACTTCGCTTTCCTCTTTCCTTCCTGCCTCCCTTTCTCTTTTTCTCTTTTCTTTTCTCTTCCTTTTCTTTTCTTTTTTCTTCTTTTCTTCCCCTTCCTTCCTTTTCTTTCTTTCTTTTCTTTCTTTCTCTTTTTCCCTCCCTCCCTTCCTTCCTTCCTCTCTTTCTCTTTCTTTCCCTCCTTCCTTCCTTTTTTCTTTTCCTTTCTTTCTCTTTCTTTTCTTTCTTTCTTTCTCTTTCTCTTTTTCCCTCTCTCCCTCCCTTCCTTCCTCTCTTTCTCTTTCTTTCCCTCCTTCTTTCCTTTTCTTTCTTTTCCTTTCTTTCTTTTTCTGTTTCTCTTTCTTTCTTCCTCCCTCCCTCCCTCCCTCCCTCCCTTCCTTCCTTCTTCCTTTCTCTTTCATTTTTTTGAGACAGGATTTCACTCTGTCACCCAGGCTTTGGTGCAGTGGTCCAAGGATGGCTCACTGTAGCCTCAGATTCCTGGGTTTAAGCGATCCTACTGCCTCAGCGTCCCAAGTAGTGGAGAACAAGACACATGCCACCACACCTGGCTAACGTTTTAAATTTTTGGTAGAGGCAGGGTCTCACCGTGTTTCCCAGGCTGGTAGTCACTCCACTTTTAATGATGGATTTATATGTTTCTAGTCAACAAACTGCCTTGTATTGGTTTTCTAGAGCTGGTGTAATAAATTTCTACAAACTTGTGACTTACAACAACAGAAAATTTATTGTCTCAAAGTTCTGGGGACCAGAAGTCCAAGATGAAAGTTTCATCAGGGTCTGACTCCTTTTGAAACCCATAGGGAAGAATTCTCCTTTGCCACTTGCTGTTTTCTGATGGTCTCCAGTGTAGCTGGCATTCCTTGGCTAGTGGATCTATCACTCCTATCTCAGCCCTTCCTGTCCTCACACGGTTGTTTTCCCTTGTGTCTCTGTGACTAGATTTCTTTCCTTCTTTCTTCTTCTTCTCCTTCTTCTCCTCCTCCTCCCCACCCTCCTTCCCTTCCTCCTCCCCCTTCTCCTCCTCCCCCTCCTCCTCTCCCTCCTCTTCCTCTCCCATTCCTATCCCTCCTCCTCCTTCTTCTTCCTCCCCTCCTCCCCCTTGTATTTCTCTCCCTCCTCCTCCCCCTCGTCTTCCTCCATCCTCCTCCTCCCCTTCCTCTTCCTCCCCTTTCTCTCTTCCTTAATCTTCTTCTTCCTCCTCCTCCTCCCCCTCCTCTTCCCCCTCCTCCTCCCATTCTTCCTCCTCCCTCCTCCTCCTCCTTCTCTTCTTCTTCTTCCTCTTCCTCTTCCTCTTCTTCTTCTTCTTCTCCCCCCCCCTCCTCCTCCTTCTTCTTCTTCATTCTTTCCTCTTCTTCTTCCTTTCTTCTATTTTTTTTTTTAGCAGCATACACATTTTTCTTAATAAACATCTCTCTTCTTATAGGGACATAGGTCTTTGGACTTAGGTCCTGTCCCACTCTAGTATGACCTCATCTTAACTAACTATATCTCCAAAAATCCTATTTCCAAACAAGGCCACTTTTGGAGATATTGGGGGTTTAGGACTTTAACATATATTTTGGCAAGATGTAATTCAACCCATAACACACCCCAAAACCAGGCACCCTGCTTTAATGGGGTCAGCTATGACCACCTCATCTTTTTAATTAGGAAGGCCTGCCTTGGATGATGTCATTCTGAGCCTCCTCTCCAGGAGGAAGGATCACCTGCCATGTTGGACCCAGAAGAGTTGCTGAAAGGTGGTTGAGCAGTAAGGGATTCATCTTGGTCAAAAGAAGGTCTTGACTTTGTTCTGGTTCCTGCGAACTGACCTCTGAGTTCTTGGAATATCCGGCCTGATAAGAGTGAAATAATTCACCAGTATTTGTCTTTGTTGTCCTGGGTCTCCAGAGAGTCTATGCTAATAATGTGACTTAGATCGGGGCCTTGGGCCACCTTGACCTCTGGAGGGAATGGAGGCTGAGATCAGCCTTGCGGGTGGTCAGCTGTGTCTATATGACCGACCCCCAATGAAAACCCTGGACACAGCTCAGATCACCTCTCCTGCTTGACAATGCTCCGTGTGTGTTGCCACATATCATTGCCGGAAAAAATTGAGGACTGTGTGATTCTACAGAAAAAGAACACTTGGAAACTCACACCTGATTCCCCCAGGACTTAACCCACGCACCTGGAAACTCACACCTGGCTTCCACAACACTTACCGTATGCACCTGGACGCTCACACCTGGCTTCCACCAGACTTACCCTACGCACCTGGACGCTCACACCTGGCTTCCACCAGACTTACCCTATGCACCTGGATGCTCACACCTGGCTTCCACAAGACTTACCCTATGCACCTGGACACTCACACCTGGCTTCCACCAGACTTACCCTATGCATCTGGAAGGTCACACCTGGTCTCCCCAGAACTCGCCCTATGCTCCTAGAAGCACACACCTGGCTTCCACAAGACTTACCCTATGCACCTGGACGCTCACACCTGGCTTCCACAAGACTTACTCTACGCACCTGGACGCTCACACCTGGCTTCCACAAGATTCATCCTATACACCTGGACACTCACACCTGGCTTCCACAAGACTTACCCTATGCACCTGGACGCTCACAGCTGGTCTCTTCAGAACTTGCACCATGTACCTGGAATCTCACAGCTGGTCCCCCCAGGACTTGCCCCATGCACCTGAAAGTTCACACCTGGCCCCCCAAGACTTGCCCTATGTACCTGGAAGGTCATCACACCCAGTCCCCGGGACTTCCCCCACAAACCCGGAAGCTCACACCTGACCTCTTCAGAACTTGCACCGTGCACCTGCAAGCACTCACCTGGTCTCCCTGGCACTCACCCCATGCGCTAAAGCAACACACCTGGTCTCCCAGGACTTGCCTCATGCACCCGGAAGCTCACACCTGTTCCCCCCAGGACCTGCGTTATGGACCTTTTACTTTTGCAAATTTTTATCTGTATCCTTTCACTGTAATATCCTGTAACTGTGAATGTAACACTTTTTCTGGGTTCTACTGGTCCTTCTAGTGAGTTGTGAAGGTGAAGAGGATCTTAAAGGTCCCTGAAACCTATACCACAGCTTTCAATATGAACGGAAGTTCCACAGACTTAGACTTCTTTCATTTTTTTTTTTTTTTCTGTGCTGTTTCCTTCATTTTTGGAAGCCTGCCTTTCAGAGGTACACCTTCTACTCTGAAGACGGGGGACACCTCAAGTCCCATTGGACTGAGTAACTTGTGCTACGATCTTTTCTCCTGACTGAAGAGACCAGTGATCGCAAGGCAGAGGAAGCAGCAGGAAAATTAGGCAGGAAGATGTCCAAGGAAAGAGAAGGGGGCCGGGCGCGGTGACTCATGCCTGTAATCCCAGCACTTTAGGAGGCTGAGGTGGGCGGATCACGAGATCAGGAGTTTGAGACCAGCGTGGCCAACACGGGGAAACCCTAACTCTACTAAAAATACAAAAACTAGCCGGGCACGGTGGTGCACGCCTGTAATCCCAGCTACTCAGGAGGCTGAGGCAGGAGAATCGCTTGAACCCGGGAGGCAGAGGTTGCAGTGAGCTGAGATCGCGCCACTGCACTCCAGCCTGGGGGACAGAGTGAGACTCCATCAAAGAAAAAGAAAGAAAAGAAAGAGGAGGGACCCAGGAATGACTTGCTGGAGAATTTGGCTTAGGGGTGGTCCCTGTTCCGCTCATTTCTGTCTCAACAAAGGAGATGAAAGCTACACTTAGAAGCTTCCTTAGGTCACAAAAGCATCCATGTTGTTAGTTAGCGATGCGGACTACGCTCATGGCGTTTGAAGACAGGGATAAAGTCCTTCTATGGCGAAAGTCACGAGGGAGATAACTATAGAATCAAGAAAAAGTAAAAGGAAGATGGTGAATTATTACAAATCAGAAAACTCTGATGAGAAAAATCAGCCATCCAAAGTGTGTGGAGTTTCTTTCCATTTTTATTTAGAGAAATCAACCACAGAAAGTCATTTCTAAGACTGAGGAAAACGTGAACACATACTGATGGTAGATAGTATCAAAAGTATTATTGGGCTGGGTACAGTGGCTCACACCTGTCATCCCAGCACTTTGGGAGGCCAAGGTGGGAGAATCACAAGGTCAAGAGTTCGAGACCAGCCTGGCCAACATGGTGAAACTCAGTGTCTACTAAAAATACAAAAATCAGCCAGGCATAGTGGTAGGCACCTGTAATCCCAAATACTTGGGAGGCTGAGGCAGGAGAATCGCTTGAACCCAGGAGGCGGAGGTTGCAGTGAGCCGAGATAGCGCCACTGCACTCCAGCCTGGGCGACAGAGGGAGACTCTGGTGAGGAACAAAAAGGCCTTATCTGACAAAAAAAAAAAAAAATTTGTAGAATTGAAAGGTAGAATGATAATGGTGATAATGATATCTAAGATTTTCTTTCAAATACCCTGGCCAAAAAGGTGATGATGGAAAAATAAAACACATTGACAACTGATTGTAATCGTTAAAACCTGAGTGATAGATGCCTTAGGGTTCATTAAACTATTTTTTAAGGAAACAGAATTCGAGATCTCAGTACACAATCTGCAACTGAAAGTAAAAAAATGCTTCTCCATTTTTAGAAACCAGTTTGTAGATAAGTATGCGTCCACTGGAAGAATTGTATTTCATCACTTAGAAAATATCTACTCTAATCTGTAAAAGCAGAATAAATAGTTTCACCAGAGACACACACACAGAGAGAACCCTCAATGAATCAGACAGCCCAATCATCTATGTAAATATGAGCTGAGTGATGGAGGCATCGGGCTTCATTCAATTATTCTACAAAACGTGTCATGCATTTCCCATTCCATATACTTTATCATCTTCTGTGGAACAGCTGCAGCCCACTTTGCCATACTTGGAAATTGTTTCCATCAATAACACAGGCACCATTGTGGGCTTAGACATTACATTATAAAACATGATGTTTTTCACCAGGCTTATCGCTACACCAGCTTACATTTCAGAATAACTTCTATTGATTCTCAAGGATTTCCAGTGGATACATACTTGGTAGTTACCCAATGTGTTCCATGACTATTTTTTTTTTTTTTTTTTTGGAGATGGAGTTTCACTCTTGTTGCCCAGGCTAGAGTGCAGTGGTACAATCTCAGCTCACTGCAACCTCCACCTCCCGGATTCAAGCGATTCTCCTGCCTCAGCCTCCCAAGTAGCTGGCATTACAGGCATGAGCCACCACGCCCGGCTAATTTTTTGTGTTTGGTAGAGATAGGTTTTCACCATGTTAGTCACGCTGTTCTCGAACTCCTGACCTCAGGTGATCGACCCTCTTCAGCCTCCCAAAGTGCTAGGATTACAGGCACGAGTCACCACGTCCGGCGGCATGACTGAAATCTTTACATGAGTTTACAGAATGAGTGTTACATACAGTGGCAGGTTATAGTTGTTAATACACAGTCATGGATGCATTTCACTGAGCTTTCCACCTGAGCTCACATTTCAATCAAAGGTGGCTTTTAACATTTTTCTACTTGTGAAAAAACTCCACTGCCTGCCTCACTCTCTGTCACCAATGATGTGATTTTTTTTTTTTTTTTTGAGACAGAGTCTCACTCTGTCGCCCTGGCTGGAGTGCAGTGGCCAGATCTCAGCTCACTGCAAGCTCCGCCTCCCGGGTTTACGCCATTCTCCTGCCTCAGCCTCCCGAGTAACTGGGACTACAGGCGCCCGCCACCTCGCCCGGCTAGTTTTTTGTGTACTTTTTTTTTTTTTAGTAGAGGCAGGGTTTCACCGTGTTAGCCAGGATGGTCTCGATCTCCTGACCTCGTGATCCGCCTGTCTCAGCCTCCCAAAGTGCTGGGATTACAGGCTTGAGCCACCACGTCCGGCCCAATGACGTGATTATTAAGAATCTTTGTTGAGTAGACAATGAGTCACTATGCTGGGCAGACAGAAAGGTATGCTGCCAACCCTGTTCACTAAATGACAACCTCCTGTGCCAAGGTCTTTTTAATATACAAAATCATTGACAGTGTCAGAGAGCTGGTAAAGACCTCAAGATAGTATTTGAGGGCTCAGCCTTGGCAAGTCTGTGTATATTCATTAAAAGCAATTGTTTGAGCATAGTATTCATGATTCATTGATGATTTCAAGCTCGTGTGCCGTTGAATAAAGGTAGACTTCCTTGTTATCTAGTTTGACTTCCCTGTTATCTAGTTTCTGGCCAAATTGCCTCTGTGGCCAGAACATTCTCTTCATCCAAGGTGGATCACGTCCTTTCTCTCCTTCAAAGAATGCTTCAAGGTCCTACTCACTCTCTTTACCAAGCTACATAAGTTGCCACACATCTTCTTCTTTAAAATGGTAACTTATTCTGCACAGCAAAATAGAGAATCAGCAGAGTAAACACACAACCCACAGAATGGGAGAGAAAATTTCCAAACTATGAATCCGGCAAAGGACTAACATCCAGAATCTACAGGGAACTCAAGCGAATCAGCAAGAAAAAAAACAAACAATCCCATCAAAACATGGGCAAAGGGCATGAATAGACAATTCTCGAAAGAAGATATATGAATGTTCAATGAGCATGTGAAAAAATGTTCAACATCACCAATGATCAGGGAAATGAAAATTAAAACCACAGTGAGATACCATCTTACTCCGGCAAGAATGGCCATAATTCAAACATGAAAGAATAACAGATGTTGGTTTGGATGTGGTGAAAAGGGAACACTTTTATACTGCTGGTGGGAATGTAAACTAGTTCAACCACTGTGGAAACCACTGTGGTGATTCCTTAAAGAACTAATACTAGAACTACCATTTGATCCAGGTATGGAGACTCCTTGAAGAACTAATACTAGAACGACCATTTGATCCAGGTATGGAGACTCCTTAAAGAATAATAGAACTACCATTTGATCCAGGTATGGAGACTCCTTAAAGAACTAATAATAGAATGACCATTTGATCCAGGTATGGAGATTCCTTGAAGAACTAATACTAGAACGACCATTTGATCCAGGTATGGAGACTCCTTGAAGAACTAAAACTAGAACTACCATTTGATCCAGGTGTGGAGATTTCTTAACGAACTAATACTAGAACTACCATTTGATCCAGGTATGGAGACTCCTTGAAGAACTAAAACTAGAACTACCATTTGATCCAGGCATGGAGATTCCTTGAAGAACTAAAAGTAGATTGACTATTTGATCCAGCAATCTCAGAACTGGGTATCCACACAGTGCAAAAGAAGTCATTATATGAAAAAAGACACTTGCCTTTTATTATTATTGATTGATTGATTGACTTTTGTTTCAGTAGTTTTTGGAGGACAGGTGGTTTTAGATTACATGGATGAGTTCTTTAGTGGTGATTGATAGCAGCACAATTCGCAATTGCAAAAATATGGCACCATCCTAAATCCCCATCAACCAACGAGTGGATAAAGAAAATGTGGTCTATACACCATGGAATACTACTCACCCATAAAACCGAATAAAATAATGTATTTTGCAGCAAACTGGTAAAATAATGTATTTTACAGTAACCTGGATGGAACTGGAGGCCATTATTCCAAGTGAAGTAACTTGGGTATAAAAAACCAAATACCACACGTTCTCACTCATAAGTGGGAGCTAAGCTACCAGGATGCAAAGGCATAAAAATGATACAAAGGACTTTGGGGACTCGGAGGAAAGGGTGGGAGGGGAGTGAGAGACAAAAGACTACACACTGGGTACAGTGTACACTCCTTGAATGATGGGTGCACCAAAATCTCAGAAATCACCACTAAAGAAGTTATCCATGTAACCTAAAACCACCTGTTCTCCAAAAATGACTGAAATAAAAGTAAATAAGTAATAAAAAAATTGTAGCTTAAGCAGCTCAGCTTTCATTGTAATGGTATTCCTTAGCTAGGGCAGCCAGAAAAAAAAAAAAAATCCCTGCAAAAGAAACAGGTGTGAGCGGTGGCTCACACCTGTTATCCCAGCACTTTGGGCGGCCAAGTTGGGCGGATGACTTGAGGTCAAGAGTTTGAAACCAGATTGGCCAACATGGTGAAACCTTGTCTGTACCAAAAATATAAAAAATTAGCCAGG
>NW_016815997.1:679098-705960 GCF_001698545.2 Rhinopithecus bieti
TTTTTTTGAGACGAAGTCTCACTCTGTCGCCCAGGCTGGAATGCGGTGGCGAGATCTCAGTTCACTGCAACTTCTGCCTCCTGGGTTCGAGCCATCCTCCCACCTCAGCCTCCCAAGTAGCTGGGATTACAAGTGCCTGCCACCACGCCCAGCTAATTTTTGTATTTTTGGTAGAGACGGGGTTTCACCATCTTGGCCAGGCTGGTCTTGAACTGCTGACCTCATGATCCACCTGTCTCGGCCTCCCAAAGTGCTGGGATGACAGGCATGAGCCACCGCGCCCAGCCGAAAAATTATCTCTGGAGTACAATATTTCCTCTTCAGGTAATGGCTATCGTAAAAGTCCAGACTTCACCATCACGCAACTTATCCATGAAACAACACTATACTTGTACCCCTTACATTTATTTTTTTAAAGTAAAAAATAAAGTGTGTTTTCTGTTCTTGTGTTAGTTTCCTGAGAATGATGACTTCCAGCTTCATCCATGTCCCTCCAAAGGGAATTGAACAGTGAGAACACATGGACACAGGGAGGGGAATATCACACACTGGGGCCTGTTGCGGGGTGCGGGGACAGGGGACAGAGAGCATTAGGAGAAATGTCTAGTGTAGACGGCGGGTTAATAGGTGCAGCAAACCTCCGTGGCATGTGTATACCTATGTAACAAACCTGCACGTCATGACATATACCCCAGAACTTAAAGTATAATAAAAAAGAAAAATAAAAAAATAAATAGAGTAAGTGTTACCAAACCAAGTCCCTCATCCTGACTCTGCTGCTCACTTGGAAGGTGTAAGAACCTGATCCTAGGCGTCGGCTGGGCTTAAAACCCACGTCTGCCTTATCCTGGCTCCGTGCCGTTTCTGGGTGTCTCTGTTCTCAGCCGTGGAACGGGCTTAATAGTGCCTACTGGCCGGGTGCGGTGGCTCACGCTTGCAATCCCAGCACTTTGGGAGGCCAAGGCAGGGGGATCACCTGAGGTTGGGAGTTCGAGACCAGCCTGACCAACATGGAGAAACGCCATCGCGATTAAAAATACAAAGTTAGCCGGCCGTGGTGGCGGGTGCCTGTAATCCCAGATACTCCGGAGAGGCTGAGGCAGGAGAATCGCTTGAACCCGGGAGGCGGAGGTTGCGGTGAGCCGAGATCACGCCACTGCACTCTAGCCTGGGCAACAGGAGTGAAACTCCGTCTCAAAAAAAAAAAAACATAGTGTCTACTGCCTAAGGTTGATACGATAGTAGCACTCGCTGAGAAGACATCAGAGTATACGGAACACGCTCTTTTTTATTGTCTTGCAGTCTACCCACTTAACACCCTCCCCTGGGTGTGAGAAACACAAATTACAGCCAACATGATTACGTCCTCCACACACCTGCTGTTCCTGGAGACATCCATACCCCAGCTGACTGTGACTTCCTCCTTCCCATTTCCCAGGCCAAAACACGCCGACCTTCCTGCTCCTTCTCCTTCTTGCATGTGAAATGCGAGCCATCCAGGGTTTCCATCATCTCAACCTTCTAAGTCCATCCAGCTTCTAATTGCCTATCAGCCCTCCACCGTCATCAACCTGGACTGAGCCCTCATGCCATCTTCCCTAAAAATCACTGCAAATTCCTCTCTGTTCCACCTGCTTCTGTATAATCGCCTGGAGTCATCACACCAGCCAGAATGAGCTTATTAAAAATGCACACCAATTCTTTCTTTCTTTCTTTCTTTCTTTCTTTCTTTCTTTCTTTCTTTCTTTCTTTCTTTCTTTCTTTCTTTCTTTCTTTCTTTCTTTTTCTTTCTGAGATAGAGTTTCACTCTTCTTGCCCAGGCTGGAGTGCAATGGCACCATCTTGGCCCACTGCAACCTCCCCCTCCAGGGTTCAAGTGATTCTCCTGCCTCAGCCTCCCAAGTAGCTGAGATTACAGGCATGTACCACCACACTCAGCTAATTTTCTATTTTTTTTTTTAAGTAGAGACGGGGTGTTACCATGTTGGTTAGGCTGGTCTCGAACTCCCAACCTCAGGTGATCCACCGACCTGGGCCTCCCAAAGTGCTGGGATTATAGGCATGAGCCACTGTGCCCGGCCATGCACATTACTTCATAATTAATTCATAACCTGCCTCTGGACTAATAAATGCATTAATAAATGCAAGAAACCCCACAGAACTTAAAAGAGTTACTGTTTGACCCAGCAATCCCACTACTGGGTATCGACCCAAAGGAAAACAACTCATTCTACTACAAAGACACATGTACACATATGTTCACAGCGGCACCATTCACTGTAGCAAAGACATCTAATCAATCTAGATGCCCATTGATAGTAGATTGGATAAAGAAGATGTGACACACAGACACCATGGAATACTATGCAACCACAAAAAAGAACAAAATTGGGCCAAGCACTGTGGTTCATGCTTGTAATCCCAGCACTTTGGGAGGCCGAGATGGGCAGATCACGAGTTCAAGAGATTGAGACCATCCTGGCTAACATGGCAAAACCTCATCTCTACTAAAAATAAAAAAATTAGCTGGATGTGGTGGCACATTCCTGTCGTCCCAGCTACTCGGGAGGCTGAGGCAGGAGAATCGCTTGAACCTGGGAGGCGGAGGTTGCAGTGACCCGAGATGGCACCACTGCACTCCAGCCTGGGTGACAGAGCAAGACTCTGTCTAAAAAGAAAAGAAAAACAAAATCATGTTCTTTGCAGCAATGTGAATGGAGCTGGTGGCCGTTATCCTAAGTGGATGAAGGCAGAAAAGAAAAAGCAAATAGGAACTCTTCATTGAGTACTTATGGACATACAGATGGGAACCAGAGACACTGGGGGCTCCTAGAAGGGGAAGGGAAGGAGGGGAGAAGGGCTGAAAAATTACCGATTGGGTGCCATGCTCGGTATCTGGGTGATGGAATCATATGTATCTCAAACCTCAGCATCATGCAGTATACCCGTGTAAAAAACCTGTGCATGTACCCCCTGAACTGAAAATAAGAGTTGAGATTATAAAGAAATAAATAACAGGAACCCGGCAGTGGTTCTCCTTCCAAGTCCTTACACAGGCCCACCAGGGGCTGGGGAGCCTGCACATGTCAGCTTCTCTCTTTTTCTCACTCACTTCTACCACCTCACTCACTGCAGTGCAGTCCTAGGGGCCTCCTTGCTGATCGCCACCCACACCAAACACACTCCAAGCCTCTGACCCAGCTATGGTTTACACCTGGACATCAGCTCTCCTGGATGGCTACATCAAATGCTTTACCTCTACCTTCTAGTTTTTGACCAGATGGCTGTATCGAATGTTTAACTCCACCTTCTAGTCTTTGACCAGATGGCTGTATCCAATGCTTACCTCCACCTTCTAGTCTTTGACCAGATGGCTGTATCCAATGCTTACCTCCACCTTCTAGTCTTTGACCAGATGGCTGTATCCAATGCTTACCTCCACCTTCTAGTCTTTGACCAGATGGCTGTATCCAATGCTTACCTCCACCTTCTAGTCTTTGACCAGATGGCTGTATCCAATGCTTACCTCCACCTTCTAGTCTTTGACCAGATGGCTGTATCCAATGCTTACCTCCACCTTCTAGTCTTTGACCAGATGGCTGTATCCAATGCTTACCTCCACCTTCTAGTCTTTGACCAGATGGCTGTATCCAATGCTTACCTCCACCTTCTAGTCTTTGACCAGATGGCTGTATCCAATGCTTACCTTCACCTTCTAGTCTTTGATCAGATGGCTGTATCGAATGTTTAACTCCACCTTCTAGTCTTTGACCAGATGGCTGTATCCAATGCTTACCTCCACCTTCTAGTCTTTGACCAGATGGCTGTATCCAATGCTTACCTCCACCTTCTAGTCTTTGACCAGCTGACTGTACCCAATGCTTACCTCCACCTTCTAGTCTTTGACCAGATGGCTGTATCCAATGCTTACCTCCACCTTCTAGTCTTGGACCAGATGGCTGCAAAGAATGCTTACCTCCACCTTCTAGTCTCGGGAAGTTTAAAGAGATTGGTTTGAGAAGCAACAAGATAGAGAAAAGTGTACATCCTATACTGGGTATTACGTTGTGGGAAGAGTGTCCTCCCAAAATGCATGTCTCTCTGAAACCTCAGGATGTGACCCTTTTGGGAAATAGGGTCTTTACAGATGTAATAGTTAAGATGAGACCACCCTGGGTTAGAATGATCTAAATCCAATGCAAGTGGCTGTCTAAGAGACAGAAGAGGACAGACACACACACACACACACGCACGCACACACACACACACACGAGAAGGCCACATGGACATGGAGGCAGAGACTGGAGTAATGTGGCTGCAAGCCCAAGGATACCTGGAGCCACAAGGAGCTGAGAGAGTCAGGAATGAAATGAATACAACTGCCCTAGAACCTCCGGAATGAAATGAATACAACTGCAGTGAATTGAACAGTGGTCCCTAGAAAAATATGTCCACATCTGGATCCCCAGACTCTCTGGATGGGACCTTGTTTTAAAAAGGGGTCTTTGTAGATGCAATGAAGTTAAGAATCTCAAGATAATATCCTCGTGGAGAAGGGTGGACTCTGAGTCCAATTACATTGTTCTAAGAGACAGAAGAGGAGACCCAGACACAGAGGAGAAGGCCACATGGAGATGGAGGCAGAGACTGGAGTGATGCGGCCACAAGCCCAGGGACGCCTGGAGCCCCCAGGAGCTGGGAGAGGCAGGAAGGAGCCTCCCCTAGAGCCTCCAGAGGGAGCGCGGCCCTGTGACAGCTTGACCCCAGATTTCTGGTCTCCAGAACTTAGAGAGAGTACGTTCCCATTGTCTTAAGTCCCCCAGTTTGTGATGACTTATTATAATAGCTTTAGCAAGTTGATATACCACCACCATGGCCACCCAAAATTTTATTATTAGTATCATGATCATTATTATATTATCATTTCCTTATTCCCAATCCTCTTTATTCTTCCCTACATTTTCCCCTTACTACATTTTTAGCACACCATATATTGTATCGTTACCATGTAGGTTTATCATCTCTCTCTCACCACGAAAATGGAACCTCCGGGAGAATACAGACCTCTTTGTTCGCTGTGTTCCAAGCACGTAGGGTAATACTCAGCTTGTGTTAGTATTAATACTTAGCTTAGTGTTAGTAAGTAATACTTAGCTTGTGTAATACTCAACAAATGTTAGTTGACTGTTGAAATAAAACAGAAACCAGAAAAAGAGAGAGAGGATGGAAGGAAGGAAAAAGTGGGAAGGAATAAGATGGAAGAAAAAAGAGGAAGGAAGGAAGGACGGAGGGAAGGAGGGAGAGAACGAAAAGAAAGAAAGGAAAGAAGAAAGGAAGAAAGAGAGAAAGAGAGAGAAAGAAAAGGAAAGAAGGAGAAAGAAGGAAAGAAAGAGAAAGAGGAAGAAAGGGGAGGAGGAGTAGGCAAGGAGAGGAAGGAAGGAGAGGAAAAAGAAAAAAGAAAAAGAAAAGAAAGGAAAGAAGGGAAAAGAAAAGACAAAGAAAGAAAGCTGCCATTGCATCTTGTCTGTCTTTGGAAAAGCCACTGAAAACTCCCTCAATTTTATTTTCTCATCCAACAAAACATACCGGATTTCGTAACAATTCAGTGGTATGGCATATGTTAAAACAGGCTGAACTCGCAATATCTTCAAAGCTATGAGTTACGTCTACCTGTTTCTTGGAGGAACAGTGATTTCCAGCCAGCTCTCTCTTCTTAGACCTTCAAGAAGCCCAGTCGTGCATCTTCCAGGAGCAGAAAATCTACTTTCCTTGCCCCTCCTCCGCACTCTTGACCAATTTCCCAACCCCGCTGCGGACGACTCAAAATCCCATTGGTTTCATGATTCACTGGAAGGCCTGCTAAGACCTCGCAGCTGTTAGACTTGTGGTTATGGCTTGTGACAGCAGACATGAAACATGGCCAACCAAGGAAGCTCCCATGATCCTTGGAGTCCAGGGACTTTTTTGTTTTTGGTTTTTGGGTTTGTTTTTTTGTTTTTTTTTTTTTCAGACAGAGTCTTGCTCTGTCACCAGGCTGGGGTGCAGTGGCGTGATCTCGGCTCACTGCAAACTCTGCCTCCCAGGTTCATGGGATTCTCCTGCCTCAGCCTCCCAAGTAGCTATGATGACAGGTGGACATCACCACGCCCAGCTAACTTTTTTTTTTTTTGTATTTTTAGTAGAGATGGGGTTTCACCGTATTGGCCAGGATGGTCTCGATCTCTTGGCCCCGTGATCCGCCTACCTCGGCCTCCCAAAGTACTGGAGTTACAGGAATGAGCCACCACGCTCGGCCCAGTGATTTTTTTTTTTGAGGGTCTCTTATTCACACCTACAGCACCTACATCTCTGAGCTCAGTTACAGACATGCCAGAGTCCCCGAGGGAAGCAGTTGCTTACCCTAAATCTCACTGGCAGTGTAAACAATCTGGTCAAACTGGTACAGAGTGGCTCAAGGTGCTGCGAATGAGAACATTCCAAGAACTTTGCTTTCCAAACTTAGTCAAGGGCCATGCATGAAAAAACATTCTTCTTGAGAATGTGCAGGGTTTGGACAATAATGTGCATCACTCCCTTCTCACACTGCTCTAGAGAAATATCTGAGACTGGGCAATTGAGAAATAAAATAGGTTTAATTGTTTAAAAGTTTCTGCAGGCTGTACAGGAAGCACAGCAACTTCTGCCTGGTTTCTGGGGACACCTCAGGAAACTCACAATCATGGTGGAAGGAAAACAGAAGCAGGTGTGTTTTTTCTTTTTTCTTTTTTAGACAGAGTTTTGCTCTGTTGCCCAGGCTGGAGTGCAGTGGTGCAATCTCGGCTCACTGCAACCTCCGCCTCCCAGGTTCAAGCGATTCTCCCACCTCACCCTCTCGAGTAGCTGGGATTCCAGGTGCCCGCCACTGCGCCTGGCTAATTTTTGTATTTTTAGTAGAGACAGGGTTTTCATCATGTTGGCCAGGCTGGTGTTGAGCTCCTGACCTCGTGATCCGCCCGCCTTGGCCTCCCAAAGTGCTGGGATTACAGGCTTGAGCCACGGCGCCCAGCCAGGAGCAGGTGTCTTACATGGCCAGAGCAGGAGGAAGAGAGAAGGTGCCACACAGTTTTAAACAACCCAATCTCGTGAGAATTCACTCGCTATACAGTAGCAAGGGGGATGGCGTTAAACCATTCATGAGAACTCTGCCCCCTTTATCCAGTCACCTCCCGCCAGCCCCTCTACCTCCAACACTCGGGATGACAATTTGACATGAGATTTGGGTGGGGACACAGATGCAAACCCTATCGCCAGGCCTGTTGAGTCAACTCCTTTCCATAAACACATGCAAAACTTCGAAGCTGTCAGTAAAGCCTCACCCATCACCCCCTCTTCCACCAATCCCACCTCCAGTCATGGCCAGAGAAGACACAAGACAGCAGTTCAAATCACTGTCTTGTGAGGCTGTCCTTTCTACTAGGAGCTGAGTTGTGTATACCAATGGTGACCTCAATTGTGTACAACGGATCCCTCCCATTTTGGAAGTTGCCCTCCCAGCTCTGGTTTCCCCAGCTGTAACATGGATAAGGTTGTGCGAGATCATTCCCAAGGCTCTATCCATCTTTGATATCCTCTGACTGAATACAGGCATTCTACGGAAGGACTGGAGTTGGGCTCTGTCCCAGAACAAATTGTTACACTTAGATGCTCTTATTTGTGTTCCTGCCCTTGAAAAAAAAAAAAAAAAAAAACGGTGTCTTCATCCTGGCTAATTCATCTAACTTCCGGCTTGTCCTGCGTTCCAGAATATCACAGCTATTTGGCAACTCTCGAAACAATTTTCTGGGTTTTGTTTGTACATTTGTCTTCCTTAGGACACACCTTGACTCGGAAGGACATTTTCTAGATCATTTAAGTAACGGACTCTTCCAAGACCATCTCTTAAATCACCAAAGTCTGGTTGAATTTCCTTGCCGGCTATTATCAACGGGAACGTGCTGTCCTCTGCTGCTCTTACTAGTCCAGCCCACATGGAAGATCTTGTTTAATTTTGTTACTTGAAAGTAATTTCATCAGTGAGGAAAGGAAGAACGCAGATGTTAGATTCTCTCGAGGCCATTACGATATCGCAGAAGAGATTAGCTATCTCGGGCGAGGAGAAGGAATAGGAATGACCGATAGGAAACAATAGGTATTTAAGTTTAGGAGTCCAAAACACCACTGGCTCAGAGATGCCAAATAAACAATTAGTTTTCTCAAACCAGGCCACTTTGGGAAGGCTGAGCACTGCTGGTTTTCTCTGAGCCTCCACATTGTACCTTCTTTTCCATGTTCCTATGCAATCTGAAAGGTAGCAGGGGCTTGAAAGATTTCTCAATCCCAGCACTTTGGGAGGCTGAGGTGGGCAGATCACAAGGTCAGGAGATCAAGACCATCCTGGCCCACATGGTGAAATCCCATGTGTACTAAAAATACAAAATACCCAGGCTAGAGTGTGGTGGCACAATCGTAGCTTACTGCAGCCTCCACCTCCTAGCCTCAAGCGATCCTCGCACCTCAGCCTCCCAAGTAGCTGAGGCTACAGGCGTGTACCACCATGCAGTGGCCCACACCTGTAACCCCAGCACTTTGGGAGGCCGAGACAGGTGGATCACTGGAGGTCAGGAGTTCAAGACCAGACCGACCAACACGGAAAAACCCCATCTCTAGTGAAAATACAAAAAAAAAAAAAATTAGCTGGGTGTGGTGGCAGGTACCTGTCATCCCAGCTACCCAGGAGGCTGAGGCAGGAGAATCGCTTGCACCCGGGAGGCGGAGGTTGCAGTGAGCCGAGATTGCACCACTGCACTGCAGCCTGGGAAAAAGAGCGAGACTCCATCTCAAAATAAATCAATAAGAAATTACAATGCTCAAAAAAACTTTTTTTTCTATTTTTTTTTTTTTCTTTTTGAGACGGCATCTCACTCTGTCGCCCAGGCTGGGGTACAGTGGTACCCCACTGGAGGTTGAAGTGATTCTCCAGCCTCAGCCTCTGGAGTAGCTGGGATTTTAGATGTGTGCTACTATGCCCAGCTATTTCTTTCTTTCTTTCTTTCTTTCTTTTTTTTAAGTAGAGACAAGGTTTCACCATGTTGGCCAGGCTGGTCTTGAACTCCTGACCTCAAGCGATCCACCCACCTCAGCCTCCCAAAGTGCTGGGATTCCAGGCACGAGCCACCACACCCAGACTGTAATTGTCTTTTCAAATCTCTCTCTTATGTAAATCCACATTTGTTTTTATTTGACTCCCCAGAAAACCAGCAAACACCCCTTCCTGGCTGCCCATCCACTCAACACCAAAAGAGAAAAATAACTTTGCCTCTCTCTGTGTCTCTGTCTGTCTCTCTCTCTCTCTCTCACACACACACAGACACACACACACACACACACACAGAGAGAGAGAGAGAGAGAGAGAGAGAGAGAGAGAGAGAGAGAGAGAGAGACGAAGAACCTAGGAGCTAGAAGGAGAACCCCTGAAGTCTAAATGAAATTATTTACAAAAAGGAAAGAGAGAACAGGACCAATTTCCCTTTTAGCATCACAAATGCCAGCATCAATGGTGCTGAAATAAAGGCTGAGCTCTTTTTTTTCTTTCTTTTTTTTTTTAAAGGTGGGGTCTCACTCTGTTGCCCAGGCTAGAGTGAAGTGGGGGCAATCTCAGCTCACTGCAGCCTCAAACGCCTGGGCTCAAGGGATTCTCCTTCCTCAGCCGTCAGAGTAGCTGGGACTGCAAGCACGCACCACCACACCTGGATAATTTATTTTTATTTTTGTAGAGATGAGTGTCTTGCCATGTTGCCCAGGCTTCAAACGATCCTCCCAGCTTCAGGCAATGCTCCCACCACGGCCTTCCAAGGCGCTGGGGACTACAGGCACGAAGCACTGAGCCCAGCCAACCTCTCTCATTTCCAGCAGTCTCTGTGGGTCAGCTTATGAAGCCGTGTCTACACCTTAAATCACCTTATCACATAACAAACCAGAGTCCTAGGAAAGGGAGGGCAGGATCCCTTTTTTGCAAAGAAAGAAAGAGGAACCCAGAGAGAGGAAACCACTTGATATCACAGACTGAAGACCTGCAGGAAAGAAAGTGCGCTTGGGGGTGCTTGTGTTGACCCTTGGTGGGGGTGGTCTGCAGGGGAGAGGGGAAGCGCCCTCAACAGTGAATGTCCCAGTGTCAGTGCTGCCCGTGGAATCCCTGACTCAGCAAAAGACATCTCCATCCACCAGCCCCGCTTTCCATGCTACACAGACAAGCTGCTGCTGACGAGGTGACGATGGCTGATCACTATGACATAACGGAAGCTCATCCAACGGCGAGCAAGCAGAGACGATTTATCCAGCAGCCACCTTCCCTTGCCTTTAGCAACAATGCAAAAGCGGGAATCCCAGGAGAAACCTCTGATAGGAGAATCAGGGAAGACGGCGGGCACGCCCTCATTAGAGGCTGTCCACATTCTAAAGCTGTAGGAGGCTCACGAGAAGTGGGGCACCCCTGGGATTGGTTAGGACGGTGTATAACTGAGGCATGGTGGGTATAGACACGGTGTATACACGAGGACTTCTTATCCACCAGCCTTCATGGGGTTCTGCCTATAACTCCCTAATCTTCTCATCGTTCTCTGACCTGCCTGATATCTATCAAATTTCTTCAATCAACTAGAGTCTATTTCTGTTGCTTGCAACCAACAACTGTATGTAACCCTTAACCGTCAACCTATAAGTTGATTCCAATTCATTCCCAATGGTTTGCAAATAGATACCTTTTCGCAGCCAATTCCCTTTACACACCCTCTGTGTACCTCTGACCTGTAGGCTACACTCCTCCACATTGACTTGCTGGTTTAATGGATTGGTACATTTTTAATCTCTCCCAATAATGTGTCCATGGGCCATCTAGAGTTGATGCTACCAGTTTCCATCCTTAACAGATAATCCTTTTGCCCGATACCCTGAAACCTGTCAGTATTATCCATTTTCTTTGTATGTTTGCCAAACATATGGGCAATTATGACGTCTTTTTTATAATGATGTTGTATTTCTTTCGTTATCTGGCATGTTGATTTTCTTTTCACAAACACACTGACTATGTGTCATTATTCGATACAGCGTATGTTGCTGAGGTCAGGTGTATAGGGAAATGTTATTTCTTAGCAAAGGATTAAAAAAAGTTTGTATTTTAAAGAGAAAAAAAAGGTGCCATGGGGGACACCTGAGAAGACTTCTGAGCTCTCAGACACTGAGGGTTTCATTACCAGTTTCAGCTGCTGCTCTGACACCCACCGGAAAAGTGGCCAGAGAGACCACAGGTGCACGGCTGCCGCAACCCCCCAGGACCGACTCTGCAAGGATACTGAGGCAGACTCATCCCTGGGAGGAGCAGCACCACTCCTAACTTTGGATCCATGATCCCTGGCAGCCGTGCCAACAAGCTATGCAAACAGCATGGCAGCCTGAGTTCTCTCTCTCTCATCTCCTTCACTTTCTGCGGCATGAACAGAGCTGTGCTAGGGTCAGAGCTGCCGCACAGTCAGATCTGCAGTGAGGTCCGAGCTGCAGTGTGGTCACACCTGCAGTGTGGTGACAGCTGCAGTATGCTTAGAGCTGCCGCACAGTCAGATCTATGGTATGGTCAGCACTGAGGTCTGGTCAGAGCTGCAGGATGGTCAAAGCTGAAGTCTGATCACATCTAGGGTATGGTCAGAGCTGCACTATGGTTACAGCTGAAATGTAGTCAGATCTACAGTAGGCTCAGAGCTGTGGCATGGTCAGACCTGCAGCATGGTAAAAGCTGCGGTATGGTCGGAACTGAGATATGGTCAGAGTTGCGGTATAATCCCAGCTGCAGTACAGTCAGAGCTGAGATAGGATCAAAGCTGTGCTAGGGTCAGAGCTGTGGTAGGGTCAGAGCTGCAGTATGATTCCAGCTGCAGTCTAGTGAGATCGACAGTATAGTCAGAGCTATGGTAGAGTCAGAGCTGTGCTATGGCCACATCTGTGGTATGGTCAGAGCTGTGCTGTGGTCAGAGCTGCGGTATGGTCCGAGCTAAGTTACGGTCAGAGCTGCTGTACACTCAGAGCTGCGGTATGATCGGAGCTGTGCTGCGGTAGGAGCTGCAATATGGTCACAGCTGCAGCATAGTCCAATCTGTAGTAAAGTCAGAGCTGGGGTATAGTCAGAGCTGTGCCATGGACAGGGTCCCGGTATGGTCAGAGCTGCAGTATAATCAGATCTACAGCACAGTCAGAGCTGGGGTATAGTCAGAGCTGGGGTATGGTCAGAGCTTTGCTATGGTCAGAGCTGCAGTGTAATCAGATCTACATCATAGTCAGAGCTGCGGTATGTGATCGGAGCTGTGCTGCGGTAGGAGCTGCAATATGGTCACAGCTGCAGCATAGTCCAATCTGCAGTAAAGTCAGAGCTGGGGTATAGTCAGAGCTGTGCCATGGACAGAGCCCCGGTATGGTCAGAGCTGCAGTATAATCAGACCTACAGCATAGTCAGAGCTGGCATATTGTCAGAGCTTTGCTATGGTCAGAGCTGTGGTATGGTCAGAGCTGCAGTGTAATGAGACCTACAGCATAGTCAGAGCTGGGGTATGGTCAGAGCTTTGCTATGGTAAGAGCTGCAGTATAATCAGATCTACAGCATAGTCAGAGCTGGGGTATAGTCAGAGCTGTGCTATGGACAGAGCTGTGGTATGGTCAGAGCTGCAGTATAATCAGACCTATAGACTAGTCAGAGCTGGCATATAGTCAGAGCTATGCTATGGTCAGAGCTGCAGTGTAATCAGACCTACAGCCTACTAAGATCTTCAGCATAGTCAGAACTGGCGGATACTCAGAGCTATGCTATGGTCAGACCTGTGGTATGATCAGAGCTGCAGTACGACCAGAGCTGCGGTATGTTCAGATCTGCAGTCCAGTGAGCTATGCAGTAAAGTCAGAGCTGTGGTATACTCAGAGCTGTGTTATGGTCAGAGCTGCAGTATGGTCACAGCTACAGTATAGAGTTTGAGGCTGCAGTGAGCTACAATTGCACCACTGTACTCCAGTCTGAGCGACAGAGCAGGACCCCTTCTCAAAATAATAATAAGATTAATAATAATCGTTCAGTTTTGCAATTCTTTTCTAACAAATATAAAATAGTACTAACGTATAATGACTCTAACCCATCAGTCTCTCTCCTGCTGCTTGCCAAGTTCAGCTGCCAACTTCAGCGTCCACCTATGTGGCAAATGCCACCTTTACTGACAGAGGGCTCAGTAGAGCATGAGGACTTTGAGAGCTCTGTTAGATAAATCAAACCAAAGATTCACAGCTCTGATCGTATATTCAACCACCCAAATTGAATCCAACATAAGCAGATGGTTTGTAAGTGCTATGGTTAGAATATGGTTTGCCCGTACCAAAAGTCATGTTGAGGCTGGGTTCCCAAGGTAACAGCATTTAGATGAGGCTCTGCCCTCATGGATGGATTAATCCCTCCATGAATTAATCAAGTAATGGGTTCTCAAAGGTGTGGGTGAGCTACCACCGGAGCAGGTCCGTGATCAAAACCCAGGTTGTTTTTCTCCCACGAGCCTCTGTGTCACAGGAGGCCTGCCCCATCTCAAAACTCCCCAGAGAGAGTCCCCACTAGCAAGAAGGTCCTCGCCAGATGCAGCTCCTCATCCTTGGACTTCCCAGCCTCCAGAACTCTCATAAATATATTTCTTTTCACTGTAGATTACCAAGTCTTAGGTATCCAGTCATAGCAACAACAAACAAACTAAGACAGGGAGTGTTCCAATATGCCACACGGTGAGTTTCATTTTACATCCACTCTGTCATGCTTCTGCTAGATGGCCTGATTTGTCTATAACCACCAGCTCTTTTAAGATGGCCCTAAATTTTTTTTTAGAATTTTAAGGCAATGAATGCCCCTGGGAAGGTTTAAAAACTCACACAGCGTGTCAAAATTGATTTCAATCAAATACCAACCCTTTCCTTCAGAATTTCTCTGAGCTTCTGTCAGAATACAAGTCATCCAGGGAAGGAGGAAGGATCTTAGGCTTTTACAGAGTGATCTTAGGCAAAGATTTCTTCCCTCTTCAAGTTTCTCCTCAGTTTAGTGGGGACGTGGAAGAAGAGCGTGATGATGTCTGTAGAAGATTCTGCCCACTGACACCTTCTTCACTGTAGGTAGATCTGTGTCATCAGTCATTCCCTCTTTTCACCGAATTTACAGCATTCTTTTCAAAATAGTCCTCCAGACCACGAGACACTGAGTCCACCCCTAGGTAGAAAACCCCTAGCAATAGTCACACATATGTCACCAATACTATGGACAAGAAGGCTCCCAGATACCTGGTTGACAAGATCTGCAAATGGGAAACTTCTGAAATGTCCATCAGCAGCAGAGCGCGTAAATAAGCCGCGATGTGTTCACCCAAGAAAATGCTAAACATCATGGACAATGAACCAGCTATACGGAGACACCATGACATGGATGAATCTTAGGCGGAAAAGGCTGAATTATACTCTCAACCCCCAAAATCACATACTCTATGATGTATTTGCAGGAAGTATGAAGATGGTCAACAACTACCAGCAGCATGAGAAGACGGTGATGGCAGCAGGGGGACGGTGACTGTCAGCAGGTATGTGTGTGGGGCTCTCCAGGGAGCGGCTGATGGTGAGTCACCATCTGGACTTCAGTTGGGTTTATGGTAGTTTCATTTGTGGAAATAACCAGGGCATGCTCTTTCGATCTAAGAACACTTTCCATCCATGCTGCGCATTAATACGTTACAAAAGAGCCCTCCACGCATTCCTTACCTACGAATTTTTTTTGTTTTTTGTTTTGAGATGGAGTCTTGCTCTGTCACCCAGGCTGGAGTGCAGTGTCGCGATCTCAGCTCACTGCAAGCTCCGCCTCCCGAGTTCACACCATTCTCCTGCCTCAGCCTCCTGAGTAGCTGGGACTACAGGCACCCACCACCACGCCAGGCTAATTTCTGTATTTTTAGTAGAGACAGAGTTTCATTGTGTTAGCCAGGATGGTCTCGATCTCCTGACCTCGTGATCTGCCCATCTTGGTCCCCCAAAGTGTTGGGATTACAGGAGTGAGCCACTGCACCCGGCCAACCAATGAATCTTAATTCTCTTGCATAGGCTTAGTGCACAATTAAGCGAATTAAAACAGACCAGTGTAATCTCCCGAGAGAGTGAGGGATCTCACTGCCAGCCCTGCCAGCTACCCTCACAGACACAGTAAGAATGCCTCTGATTTCTTCATGTTTTCCCAAGAAGGAAGCCCGCCAGGGCATGGTTACCTCCAGTGCCTGTCGTTGGTAGATGCTGCATTCTGCACCAGATCCCCTTGGGAAAAAAACAACAACAACAGATGAACCGGGCTTACAGGCAGCAGAACAAAGACGGAGGAAGGATAGAAACTCATTCTTCTCCCCGTTCTTCCCACTTACCCAGTGCTTGACGTCAATCAAAGTCTGCTTTCTGAGCTTCTAGTTTCTCTCTTACAGTCTCAAAAGTAGACTACGTGACTCTTGTGTCATGAGTATGTCTAACTAGTCGTTGGAGCAAAAACAAAACAAATCTAGCATTTCAGTTCATTAATTCTATATTCTTACATAGGCTATATTAACACAATGTTGGGAATTTCCCTCTTCCCCACTCCAAAATGCCGCAGAAGTCATTCCCCAGTGTAGGTGGTGTGACTAAATTTATACTTGTCACATACTTCAATGTGTTGCATTAGCCTGAAATCATAATTAAAACAAGATTCGGAACTAAAGTTGGGGCTTGCATCCGCTATGACCTTACAATTTGCCTAAGCCCAAATTCTTCCTTGGCAGCACAAAATTGACACTTTTCTGAAACTCAGGTTGTTCCCCGACACGGGAGAACAGCCTGCCTGCTGAAATGAAGGGGTGACACTTGGACTGCAGCCTGGCTCTCTGAGACCTTCAGGAGCAGAGAAGAGAAGGATAACTGCACGGCAGGGTAAGGCGATATCAAACAGAGGCACGTTGCTCCCCAGACAAATGTGATGAACCTCCAAATCTGACATTTCTAGAAGGTAAACAAACTCAGCTCAGCTGTCTGCATTCCCTGGAGCATCTCTGAAGGTCTTTGCTGTCTGCTTTGAAGATGGTGACTCAGTGCTTCCTACAATGCAATTTATTCCAAGGGCTGCAAAGGCACAGTTGAAAAGCCGACCCTACCATCAGCATCAAAGCTCCCTCAGGAAACAACAGGGCTGATGGCACCTCAGCTAGATGTGTGTCTAATTACTATCAAAGAGTCAGAATCAAGATTACCAGGAACCCAGTCCATCCTCACCCTGCTTGCTTCCTGTGGGCAGAAGCACAGTGGTCACAAGCTCTCAGCCACACTGAGTGAAGCTGGAAACCCAGCACTGTCATAAACTTTTCCAAGCAAGCACAGCTACTCATGAAACCCTCTAGGTCTCAGTTTGTGCACTTGCAATTTTGGGTAATAATGGTGTAAGCATGATGAGAAGGCTGTAAAATTAAACGAGGCAACACACACAAAGGAAGCTCTTGGGATAGCCCCTTAGACACTGCAAGAACTGGGTAAATGTCAACTATCGCAGTTATTATTTTAGTTATTAACAGGAGTGAGCTCTGCCTCCAGTTCCCCAAGTTACCCTGAGCTGTAAAATCCAGGAGCCTCCTACCTCTGGCTGACACAAATGAATCTCACAAACATCACATTGGGCAGAAAAAGCCAAATTATACCTTCAACCCACAAAAGCAATCAACAACTGGGACTTCTGCTGAACAAAACTGGGATAGGCAACACTTGGGACTGTTCTTACCACCTCTCAACCTGTATTCCGTGGCCTCCCTTCTCCCTAGCTCTTGAAACGTCAGGTCCTGCCACTGGGAACTGTTGCCACGGCGCCCCAACAAAGTCTGCCCCCATGTGGTTGGCCCTAGGAACTTATTTCTTCGACCCGCCATGTCTTCTCAACCTGCCATCAGAAAGTATTCAACACCGGCTGAGTGTGGTGGCCCACACCTGTAATCCCAGCAATTTGGGAGGCCAAGGTGTGAGGATTGCCTGAGGTCAAGAACTCAAGGCTAGCCTGGGCAACATCACTGTGTTGCTCAGGTAGGAGTGCAGTGGTGCAGTCGTGGCTCCCTGTAGCCTCAAACTCCTAGGCTCGAGCAATCCTCCCACCTCAGCCTTCAAAGTAGCTGGGACTACAAGTGTGCACCATTGCACCTGCCTATTTTTTGTTTATTTTTTGTACAGATGAAGGTCTCAGCATTACAATATTAGCCAGCTGTGGTGGCACACACCTGTGGTTCCAGACACTCAGAAGGCTGAGTTGAGGGGATATCTTGAGCCCAGGAGTTCAAGGGGGCTGCGAGCTATGATCATGCCACTGCACTCCAGCCTGGACAGCAGAGTAAGACTCTGTCTCAAAGAAGAAAGAAAAAGGTATCTGTCACTGAGCTCTCAATACCACAAGTATACAAGCATCTTGTTGTGAGCTGGTTAATTTGATCCCTCCAAATAAGACCATTTTCAGCTCATGTGGCGAGACCTCAGATCTCTCCATGGGATACCTTTAATAAGGAATTCTTAGGACACTCAAGTTTCAGTAGTATCCAGCTCTGATCTTTAATCTTACTAGACTTAAATGTGGTCATCCCCACAGCACACCCAGGGAACATGTCCTGGAAAATATCTTCATTGGGTCATTTTCCTTAGTCTGTCCACTCTGTGTCTAGACCACCCTGAACAGATTGCTTGGGAAACAAGCAAAATTAAGCTGCTTCCTCTTTATATGAACACCCTTGATACAAGTGCCAAATAATTTGGTAAATCCTTGCACCAAGGAATACAAGGTAGAAAATGCTCGTGGAACTAAGGGTCTATATCATTAGCTAGTGTGTTTTGCACAAAGAAGTGTTTTCATTGTATGAACACACTGCTGAACAAAGTAATTCGATGGAAAGTAAATCATCGATACAGGTATTAGTCAGGACAGACCAGGTGACGCTGCTATAACAAACAACCCCAGAATCTCAGCAGCTAACATCACCAAAGTCTGTTTCTCACCCGTACTACCTGCTCACCAATGGGATCTTCACTCTTTGTCATCTTAAGACTAGGACCCAGGGCTCTAAAGCAGCCCTGTTCTGGAATACTTCCAGTCTCAGGGAGGGAGAGAGAGAACAAAAGATGTTCTCCAAATAGGAATGCTTTTACACTGTTGAGTGTAAATTAGTTCAACCACTGTGGAAGACAGTGGGGCAATTCTTCAAGGATCTAGAACCAGAAAGCCATTTGACCCAGCAATCCCATTACTGGGCTTGTACCCAAAGTATTGTAAATCATTTTACTATAAAGACACATGCACACGTATGTTTATAGCAGCACTGTTTACAATAGCAAAGACTTGGAACCAAACCAAATGCCCATCAGTGTTAGACTGGATAAAGAAAATGTGGCCCATAGACACCATGGAATACTATGCAGCCATAAAAAAGAATGAGTTCATGTCCTTTGCAGGGACATGGATAAAGCTGGAAACCATCCTTCTCAGCAAACGAACACAGGAACAGAAAACCAAACACCGCATGTTCTCACTCCTAAGTGGGAGTTGATCAATGAGAACGCATGGACACAGGGAGGGGAACATCACACACCAGGGCCTGTCACGGGGGTTGAGGGTGATGGGAGGGAGAACATTAGGACAAATAGCTAATGCATGTGCAGCTTAAAACCTAGATGACAGGTTGATGGGTGCAGCAAACCATCAAGGCACATATACACCTATGTAACAAACCTGCACGTTCTGCAGATGTATCCCAGAACTTAAAGTAAAATAAATTTTTTTAAAAAAATTATGTAATTATGTTCTCCAAATACAACCATGAGCCAAGCTTCTGATAGGAAGTGACACATCTCACTTCTGCTCAAATTCAGAGTCCATGGTGGTGTCCGAATTTAGTGGCATGGAAAAGTGCGATTCTCTGAAGCTAGGGGCACCTGTATTTGTAAGCGAAGAAAAAATTCTACTGTAAAAGAAAATAAAAAATGGTTAGTCCTCTACTACTCAGCTGTATTCTGCTAACAGAAGGGGAAAAGTTGAAGCTTTTGAGACAAATCACCCGAAAAAAAAAAAAAAAAAAAGCCATCAGAAAATAATATGTTCTTGATCTAGAAATTTCAAGGGCAGTTTTATGCCAGGAGAGGGCTATGAAAATGCATCCCTGGCTTTTATGGGGTTTGGAGGAATAAAAACATTCCCCTCTGTATATGACACAAAATCAAAGGTAATAGATGTGTTTCTAAAAAATTCCCCATTATACTTCTGTAACGAAAAAGAAGAATAGCTCAGCTGAGAGATGTCAACAGCACCTATTTTCCCAAGCTGACAACAAAACATCCCTCCTCAAAATCCCAGCCACTACAAGTGTTTAGAGCCATGTATCTTAATGCTCCTATATTTAAAGTGTCAGGAGGATGTGAATTTTTAATTAAACCAGCCTCGTAAAAAAGGCCTCACACATTATATGTGGTTGGTTGCCAAATGGAAGACAAGTGCTCGGGAATAATGTGTTTCCTTTAGGAGACGGGTCAGCAGGTATCGTAGAGATTTGCAGTCTGAATCTTCCTTCCCATAGAAATCTAAACCTTTCGGGGTTTTGGTTTCCAACCGTACCTCCCAAATCTCCAACTGAGCCTACATGCCAGGCTTTTGAGGAGTGTATTAGTTGGCTAAGGCTGCCACAACAAACGACCACCGACTGGGTGGCTTAAACAGTATACATTTATTTCCCAAAGTACTGGAGGCTGAAAGTCTGAGATCCAGGTGTGGGCAGGGCTGGTCCCTCCTGAGGCCTCTCTCCTGGGCTTGGAGACGCCATCTTCTCCCTGTGTCCTCACAGGCTCGTCCCTCTGTGTGTGTCTGTGTCCTCATCTCCTCCTCTTATGAGATGTCTTAGTCCATCTTGGCTGCGATCACAGAATACCACAGACTGGGTGGCTTATAAACAACAGACATTGATTCTCCCACAGTCCTAGAGACTAGAAGTCTGAGATCCAGGTGTGGGCAGGGCTGGTTCCTCCTGAGGCCTCTCTCCTGGGCTTGGAGATGCCGTCTTCTCCATGTCCTCACAGGCTCATCCCTCTGTGTGTGTCTGTGTCCTCATCGCCTCTTGTTATAAAGACACTATTCCTATAAGATCAGGACTCACCCGAATAACCTCATTGTGCCTTAATCACCTCTTTAAAGAGACCCCATCTCCAAACACAGTCACATTCTGAAGTCCTGGGGATCAAGACTTCCATGTACAAAATTGGAGACGCAGTTTGGCCCATAACAGGCAGTTAATGACCCCAGGAGCCCAAAATGAGAGGTGTTGCTTCAGGAAACCTGTAAAACTCATCCAACATGTCTCTACTCCCCTCTCCCTACCCTACAGTCCTGATTTGGTCAGTTGGTTGCCCCTCCAGCCCTAATCTCTCTCCCAATCTCGGGTGTCTTTAGGAAGAGTTAACAGAGAACCCAAGTGTGAGCACTTGTTTCTGAAGAGTCTGTTGTCTGGAATATTTATGCTGTCAGAAGGGAGATGTGATTTCTGTAAGAGAGGAAGATAAGCCATCCCGGAGGTTTGGAGAGGACGACAGAAAGATTGATGTGGAATGCCTGGTAGACTTTCAATCATGTCATTTCCAACCACACCTCCCAAATCTCCAAATGAGCATATGTGTCAGGCTTTTGAGGAGTATATTAGTTGGCTAAGGCCGCCGTTACAAAGGACCACAGACCAGGTGACTTAAATAGATATTTATTTTCCAGAGTCCTGGAGGCTGGAAGTCTGAGATCAAGGCATTGCAGGGCTGGTCCCTCCTGCAGCCTCTCTCCTTGGCTTGTAGATGCCATCTTCTCCCTGAGACCTCACAGGGTCGTCCATCTGTGTGTGTCTGTGTCGTCATCTCCTCATTTCAGTCATACATGAAAAGATAGCTATGAGAATGGGGCCCTGTCTTAATCTGTTTTATGTTGCTATCAAGGAATACCTGAGGCTGGGTGTTTGACGAAGAAAAGCAGTTCATTTGGCTCACAGTTCTGCAGGCTGTACAAGAAGCATAGCACCAGCATCTTCTTTTCAAGGACCTTAAGGACCTCAAGGAGCTTCCACTCATGATGGAAGGCAGCGGGGAGCCCGTGTGCAGAGATCACACAGAGACACAGGAAGAGAGAGAGACGGGTTGGATGTGCCAGACTCTTCTGACAAGCATCTCTTGAGGGAATCAATGGAGTGAGAACTTACTCAGCCCTGAGGGAGGGCATTAATCTATTCAGAAGGGATCCACCCCCAGGACCCAAACATCTCCCACTACCCCTACCTCCAACACTGGAGATCAAATTTCAACATGACATTTGATGAGAGCAAATAACCCATATCCAAACTACGGAAACTCCCAAAGGTTCGCGGTTTCACGGACACGTATTGAATTTTTCCCAAAGCCATTGCCTTCCTTGAGCATCAATGGAACAAAGAGTAGTCCCCCCAAATACACAAGATCAACACAGCTCTTGATCAGTCTCTGAGGAAACAGAATTATCTCCTCTGTGATGAATTCCTGGCTCTGTACAGAATTTCACCCCAAAATATAGCTCCTTTGTGAAATGATTATTTTAAATTAAAAACCCTTAGAGATCAAAAGGCCTTGGAAGGGACTTTTCCCATATTGACATAAACACCTGAGACATCCACCAAGTAAAACACTTCTTTTTTTCCTTTCTATATTAGTCTATTCTCACGCTGCTAATGAAGACATACCCATATCTGAGACTAGGTAATTTATATAGGAAACAAGTTTAATGGACTCACAGTTCCACATGGCTGGGGAGGCCTCACAATCATGGTGGAAGACAGACAAAGGAGGAGAAAAAGCACATCTTCCATGGCGGCAGGCAAGAAGGCATGTGCAGAGGAACCTGCCTTTCTAAAACCATCAGATCCTGTGAGACTTAATCACTATCATAACAACAACACAGGAAGCACCTGCCCACATCATTCAATGACCTCCCACAGGGTCCCTCCCTTAACATGTGGGGATTATTACAATTCAAGGTGAGATGTGAGTGGGGACACACAGCCAACCCAAATCACTTTCCCTCCCTCCCTGGGAACTTCTTCTTGATTACAGGAAAGAATGCTAAGACATAAGCCCGCTGGAACAGACCTTTTTTCAAAGTAATGACTGGTCTCCAAGGAGTATTTAATTTCCAAAGAGAACCATTAATAAGTCAATGTCTGTTTCCTCCCCCTATTCATTCTCCCAAGTATCCATTCAATCTTCCTAGTCATCACTTATTACCGCTCAACAGAATCACCTACATTCTCCATGTCCCCTCTCGCCATCTGAAAGGAGGTTACATTGGGATATTGAGTATTCACTCTGCAATTCTCCTCATGCTAACAGTTAAAATAAAAAAAAAATTGTGTGTCTTTTCTCTTATTAATCTGCCTCATGATGAGTTGATTTTCAGCAAGCCCCACAAGGGCAAAGGAGAAGATCTCCCTTGGGAAAAGCCAAAATTGCTGCTAGGCGAGAAACTGTCAGGGAAAGAAGTGTGTGCTGAGAGCGAGCATCCTTTTCTTTCACCATGCATCGTGCAGATGGCCAAGGGCAGCTCTGAAAATACTTGTGAAGAAAAGAACACAACGAAGAAGCTGGGATAGAGAGGCACCTGCCTGGAAAGGTAATAAATATGGTCATTGTTGGGCGTTTCCTTACCATGGTGGGTTAGTCTCCTGAAAACGATATGTTCATGCCCTCATCCCTGGAACTTAGAGTCAGAGGCATTGGAACCAGACTGAATGGATCTTGAATAGGGCGTTGGGTAAAACGAGGCTGAGACTGACTGGGCTGCCTTCCCAGGAGGTGAGGCATGCGCACTCACAGAATGAGATAGGAGGTCGGCACAAGATACAGGTCACAAAGACGCTGCTGATAAAACAGGTTGCAGTCAAGAAGCCGGCCAAATCCCACCAAATCCAAGATGGCAAAGAGAGCAACCTCTGGTCATCCTCACTGCTCTTTCTACGCTAATTATAACGTGTTCGCCTGCTAACAGACACCCCCACCAGCGCCGTGACAGTTTACAAATGCCGTATGGCAATGACCCAAAGTTACCCTATATGGTCTAAAAGGGGGAGGAACCTTCAACTCTAGGAAATCTCCTCCACTATGTGGAAAAACTCATCAATAAGCCACCTTGTTCAGCACATCATCAAGAAATAACCATAAAAATAGCCAAACAGCAGCCTTCAGGGCCGCTCGGCAATGGAGCAGGTATATTCTTTATTTCTTTACTTTTTTTTTTTTTTTTTGAGATGGAGTTTCAGTCTTGTTGCCCAGGCTGGAGTGCAGTGGTGCGATCTCAACTCACTGCAATCTCCATCTCCCGGATTCAAGCGATTCTCCTGCCTCGGCCTCCCAAGTAGCTGGAATTACAGGCCTGTGCCACCACGCCTGGCTGATTTTGTATTTTTAACAGAGACGAGGCTTCACCGTGTTGGTCAGGCTGGTCTCGAACTCTTGGCCTCAAGTGATCCACCTGCCTCGGCCTCCCAAAGTGTTGGGATGACAGGCGTGAGCCACTGTGCCGGGCTTATTCCTTTACTTTCTTAATAAACTTGCTTTCACTCTATGGACTTGCCCCGAATTCTTTCTTGCCTTCTTTTCTTGGGGTCTGGAAAGGGACTTTTTTTTTTTTTTTTTTTTGATACAAAGTCTCGCTCCGTCACCCAGGCTGGAGTTCAGTGGCGTGATCTCAGCTCACTGCAAGCTCCGTCTCCTGCGTTAACACCATTTTCCTGCCTCAGCCTCCAGAGTAGCTGGGACTACAGGCGCCCGTCACCACGCCCGGCTAATTTTTTGTATTTTTAGTAGAGACGGAGTTTCGCCATGTTAGCCAGGATGGTCTCGATCTGCTGACCTCGTGATCCGTCCGCCTCGGCCTCCCAAAGTGCTGGGATGACAGGTGTGAGCCACCGCGCCCGGCCCGAGAAGGACCCATTTTAGTAACAATAGGATGGTGACCTACAGGACCAGGACATAGGCCTCCCCTGATAACCCAATCCTAGGGCAGCCCTGTGCAGATTCAGGACCAAACATCCTTCTAGCAAGCTCTCAATACTCTTCTCTGTAGACACATCAAGCTCTGTGCCAGGCCAAGCAAAGCAGACGCCGACTGTCCCCTGCAGGGTATCTGGCACGGACAAGCACTCTCTGACGTCTCTTCGCATGTTCGCCTAAGGATCTGCTTATGCAACTGCGAGAAGAGGAGAATCCTGTGTTTCTTCCTTATGTGCCATGACAGGAAGAGTGGGAGTTGGCTGGTGTGGAGACAAGCTCTGTAATACGCCAGGAAGATCCAGCGATGTTCTCTTACCCCCCCTTTTCTTTCCACGCTGCAAGTGCCTTCCAAGGACACCAAGATTGGAAGTCATAACCGTAAAGCAGGAACGCGACGTGGGTTTGCATGTTAACGGCACGAATCCACACTAACTGGAGAAAGGATGGGATGGAGTGTCCTGAGAAATGAACATGATTTGGGTTGAGTGAGCCGAGGAGTGAACACGAGGTGAACAGTTGATGTTGCTTTTTCTTTAACGACAGAAACGTCTGATGGATCACAACAAGCTTTTCTTTTTTTTTTCTTTTTTTGAGACTAAGTGTCCCTGTGCCACCCAGGCTGGAGTGCAATGGCGTGATCTCGGCTCACTGCAACCTCCACCTCCTGGGTTTGAGCGATTCTCCTGCCTCAGTCTCCCGAGTAGCTGGGACTACAGGCACCCACCATCACACCTGGCTAATTTTTGTATTTTTAGTAGCGACAGGGTTTCACTGTGCTAACCAGGATGGTGTCGATCTCCTGACCTCGTGATCCGCCCGTCTCGGCCTCCCAAAGTGCTGGGATTACAGGCTTGAGCCACTGAGCCCGGCCTGCTTTTTCTTTAACAACAGAAACGTCTGATGGATCACAACAAGCTTTTCTTTTTTTGAGACTTTTCTCCTAGGATAAAATAAGTTACCCGGAATATTCTGCCAAGAGCTTTGGAGAAGGAAAGTTAACTGCATGGTATGAACTATGTCCCTGCGGGGTCAAGGATATGTGGTCAGAGAAAAAAACATGCAGGGGTCGGCCCGGCGCAGTGGCTCACACCTGTCATCCCAGCACTTTGGGAGGCCGAGGCAGGCAGATCACCTGAGGTCAGGAGTTAGAGACCAACCTGGTCAACACGGTGAAACTCCGTCTTTACTAAAAATACAAAAATAAGCCGGGCGTGGTGGTGCACGCCTGTCATCCCAGCACTTTGGGAGGCTGAGGCAGGCAGATTGCCTGAGGTCAGGAGTTAGAGACCAGCCTGACCAACATGGTGAAACCCGGTCTTTACTAAAAATACAAAACTTAGCCGGGCATGGTGGTGCACACCTGTAATCCCAGCACTTTGGGAGGCCGAGGCGGGCAGATCGCCTGAGGTCAGGAGTTCGAGACCAGCCTGGTCAACATGGTGAAACCCGGTCTTTACTAAAAATACAAAAATCAGCAGGGCGTGGTGGCAGGTGCCTGTCATCCCAGCTAATCAGGAGGCTGAGGCAGGAGAATCGCTTGAACCCAGGAGGCACAGGTTGCAGTGAGCCGAGATTGTGCCACTGCACTATTCCAGCCTGGACAGAGCAAGACTCCAACTAACACACACACACACAGAGGAAAAATTTAAAGAATAGGCCGGATGCAGTGATTCATGCCTGTAATCCCAGCACTTTGGGAGGCCGAAGTGGGCAGATCACCTGAGGTCAGGAGTTCAAGACCAGTCCAGAGTTCAAGATCAGCCTGGCCAACATGGTGAAACCTCATTTATTTTGCTAAAATATTTATATTACTAAAAATATAAAAATTAGCCAGGTATGGTGGTGCATGCCTGGAGTCCCAGCTAATCAGGAGCTTGAGGCAGGAGAATCACTTGAACCCGGGAGACAGAGGTTGCAGTGAGCCAAGATCACGCCACTGAACTACTCCAGCCTTGGTGACAGAGCGAGACTCCAACTCTCTCTCCTCTCTCTCTCTCTCTCTCACACACACACACACACACACACACACACACACACACACTCTTAAAGAATAGGCCAGGTGCAGTGGCTCATGCCTGTAATCCCAGCAGTTTCAGAGGCCAAGGAGGGTGGATGACTTGAGCCCAGGAGTTCAAGACCAGCCTGAGCAACATAGTGAGACCCCTGTCTTTACAAAAAATATAAAAATTACCTAGGCATGGTAATTACCTAGACCACACTCGTGGTCCCGGCTACTTGGGAGGCTGAGGCAGGTTGAGCCAAGATCACACCACTGCACTTCAGTCTGGGCACCAGAGGGATCCTGTCTCTCTCTCTCTCACACACACCCACACACACAACCCAAATGTAAAAATACAATCCTGGCCGGGCACAGTGGCTCACACCTGTCATCCCAGTACTGTAGGAGGCTGATCACTTTGGGCAGGCAGATCACAAGGTCAGCAGTTCGAGACCAGCCTGGCCAATATGGTGGAACCTCATCTCTACTAAAAATACAAAAATTAGCCAGGCGAGGTGGCATGCGCCTGTAATCCCAGCTACTCCGGAGGCTGAGGCAGGAGAATCGCTTGAACCCAAGAGGCAGAGGTTGCAGTGAGCCCAGATCACGCCATTGCACTCCAGCCTGGGCAGCAAGAGCCAAACTCCAGGGTAGGGTAGGGTAGGGTAGGGCAGGGCAGGGCAGGGCAGGGGAGGAGGGGAGGTCAGGGCAGG